>NC_137895.1:91057051-91491713 GCF_963455335.1 Martes martes | reverse complement strand
AGCAGGTGGGGAAGTGGTGGGAAGCCCTGAGACAAGAGCAAGTCTCAGAGCTGGGAAGAGCGTGATCTGAAATTGAGGGATAAGGGAGTCAGCAGGCTGGAAAAGGCAAAAAAAGCAGGAACAAGGGACCACTGGGGACCACTGTTGGCGGGGGGGGGGGGGGGGGGGGGAGGAAGCCGGCTGGAGACCACTATGCTTGCGGACCTCTGAATTTCTAGTTATACTTTTGCATCTGCAGTGTCTTAGAAGTCTGAGAAGGCTCTTGTAATTGCAGGGGTGAAAATGAGAGAGAGGTCTGCCCTCAGATGCCTGAGTTGCAGACAGCAAGTTACAAAGGGAGAAACCTAGTTGTGGGACCAGCCCTAGTTTCCAGGTGTGACCCTGGGTACAGCCAGAGGGCAGAGTGGAAGAGTGTTAAAATGCTCCCGAGGTGCTTGACTTCTGGTTCTGGAGTCCTCTTCCCAGTCCTCAGTTTCTCTAGGCTGATTTCTTGAGTCCAAAGCCCTGGAGATCAATAGACAACCGATAGATTGAACATGTTTGGGGGTGTGTGCCTGGGTGGCTCAGTCAGTTGGGTGTCTGCCTTTGGCTTGGGTCTTGGGATCCTGGGATTGGGGGGAGGGCATGGTTCCCTGCTCAGCAGGGAGCCTGCTTCTCCCTCTGCCTGCTGCTCCCCCTGCTTGTGCTCCTTCTCTTTCTTTCTGTCAAATAAATAAATAAAATCTTAAAAGAAGGAAGGAAGGTAGGAAGGAAAGAAAGAAAGAGAAAGAAAAAGAAAGAAAGAAGAAAGAATATTTGAGGGGATTAGGTCTTGCTTGTTTCCTGGTATACACAATGTTTATTGAGTAAAGAGATGAATGTTATTGGGCTTCTCAGGCAAAATAAAGAGACGCCAGTTTCGCCTCTGGATTAGGGCCCAAGAGAATGTCTTAAAATGGGCTTGATGGAACACCAGGCATAAGGACAAAGTTGGGGGGCGCCTGGGAGGCTCAGTGGGTTAAGCCTCTGCCTTCGGCTCAGGTCATGGTCTCAGGGTCCTGGGATCTAGCCCTGCATTGGGGGGGGGGTCTCTGCTCAGCGGGGGGCCTGCTTCCCCCTCTGTCTCTGCCTGCCTCTCTGCCTACTTGTGATCTCTCTCTCTCTCTCTGTCAAATAAATAAATAAATAAATAAAAAGGACAAAGTTGGGTTGGGGAGCTGGAGTGAAATGAGGAAAGAAACTGGAGGTTCGGGTGTGAGGAAGGAAGGTTGGGTAGGGATCAGGAGGACCAAGCTGGGGAGCTTTGAAGAGATGAACATCTCCGTGGAGTACAGGAACTAAGACCACAGCACAATGCAATAAATTTAGGCAGCGGGTTCTCTCCCTTGCTTTGGACCAAGACATGGGTCTTTCAACATTTCATCACCTTTCTTCGTCTATAAAATGAGCATCGCATTGTCCCCCTCAACTAGTTGTGAGGATTACATAATAATCAATCAATAGTGGCCTTCATGGGCTCTTTCTTTCTTTCTTTCTTTTTAAGATTTTTATTTAGTTGACAGACAGAGATCACAAGTAGGCAGAGCGGCAGACGGGGCGGGGGGGTGGGGTGGGTGGTGGGGTGGGGTGGGTGGGGAGGCAGGCTCCCCGCTGAGCAGGGAGCCTGATGTGGGGCTTGATCCCAGGACCCCAGGATTATGACCTGAGCTGAAGGCAGAGGCTTTAACCCACTGAGCCACCCAGGCGCCCCCATGATTCTTATGATTCTTTTCTTTCCTTTCTGATTTCTTAGAGTAGCAACTGCCTTTACCACATATTCTGGCATAGCCTGTTTTCCAAAACATTTCTCTGATGTCATTTCCTCAGCAAAATTGCAAACTCCTTGAGAGTAGAGGTGGTGTCACCTCCTTCTCCTTCCATGGAGTCAGTGGCCCGGCCTTCACTTCCTCATCAAGTGTGTGTCTAATGGTAGGTCTATGATAGATGCAAAGACAAATTTCCTCAGGAAACATTTAGACTGGACAGAACACTAGATAAACAGTGTACCAGCCAAAACTCCAAGCCAGGGGCTCCTGGGTGGTTCAGTTGTTAAGTGTCCACCTTAGGCTCTGGTCATGAACCCAGGGTCCTGGAATTGAGCCCCAAATGGGGCTCTCTGCTCAGCAGGAAGCCTGCTTCTCCCTCTCCCCACTCCTGCTTGGGTTCCCTTGCTGTTTCTCTGTCAACTAAATAAAATCTTAAAAACAAAACAAAACAAAACAAACAAACAAACCCAACAAACTCCACGCCAGATAGATGCCTCTTTGATATCCATCTGGATGTCCAAAGGCACCTCAAACATCATGGGTTAAATATGATAATCCGAGAACTCCTTCTCTCCCCCGAAAATGTGCCCCATCTTGCTGAGGCACATTTTCGTTTTACTGAATGACAATCATCCAGACTAGAAACCTAGAGGTAGACTTCATCTTCTTTCTCTTGATCATCTCTGAATCTTCGCATAAGTTTTCTCTTCCTAGAACAACACCCCTTCCTACCTCCATTTCCCCCATTCCCCAGTATCTTGGCCAAATTTGTTCTTTCTTTTTGTGTGTGTGTGTGTGTGTGTGTGTGTGTGTGTGTGTGTGTGTGTGTTTTGTTGTTCTTTCTTCAGGTCTCAGTATAGACGAGATTTTGGGCATGTGTCTTCCAGGAATCCGTTGCTGACTCCCAAGCCCAGAGTAGATCTTCTTCCTAGCTACATCTGCACCATTCTGTGTGGTATGGAAGTACTCTAACTTCCAGACCAGAACTAGGCTGTCTGGGTTCAAGGTCCCGCCCTCCCACATTTCTGGCATTCTGAACTTGGCTCTGTATGCCTTGAAGGAGATAACAATATAGTACCTAGTACCTTTTTCATAAGGTTATGAGGATTAACTGCCCAATATGCAATTCCTTTTTTTCCTGACATGCAACCCTAAACGAGTTAGTCATTACTATTATCCCAGCTTATCACCCTTACACTGTGAATGGGACCCAAGAGAGCAGGAAATTTTTCCACCAAAGTGTTCCTTAGCTCCTTTGAATGAAGAATGAATGAATCCTGTTAACTGGATCTGGTCAGAGCCGGGTTGGGGAGAGAAAGCTGGGTATTTATGGTCATGAAGAGTTATGAGTGTCTGCCAAATGCGAGAGAGCAAGAGTCAGGAACAACTTGTGAAACAGGATTTCCACCTCCGGCTTCGTTCCCACTAGTTCCAGGACTGGGCTTAATCCAACGAGTGGGCAAGACTGCCATCTGGTGGTAGAATCTGGAATTGTAGCTTCTTGGAGGTGGGACTAAAACTGGTTTTGCATACTTCTTTAGATTTCTAGTCCAAGAAGTTCTATATCATAATGCATTAAACCTTGTTCCTCTCTCCATCCCCTCCTACATCTTGCTTCTTTCCTTAGTTCCCTCAGGTTTTGTTACTGCTGGGTTTCCCTGAGTTGCAGGAACTAATCCCTGGGAGGTCTCTTTCGGGAGCTTCAGACTTCCAGCAGCCCTAGACCCAGTTCCCAAGGGGGTGCCCTGCAGGCTTCATGGAAAGGAGCAGGGAGAGATCTGGACCTTTAGATCTTTTCTCATCCCAATACAGGCTAACTGGGGTTTAGGGCCCCGCCCACTGTCCTGGTCTCCCTGGCAACTGTCTTCCGCCGGGGGTGCCCCCCTCCGGCGTTACCCAGGCAACCTTCAAGGCCCGCCTCCTTCAAGGTCCTGACTGGTTGATAGCAAATGTGGGTCTGGACCTAAGGGAAGGCGTTAGGGTTGGAAGACCTCGAGTCGCCAGGAGAGAAGCAGGAGTCGTCCCAGGGAGAGGGAATGAGGTTTCAGGAGCTACTGGAAGGAAGAGAGGCTTGTGTAGCCTCGGGTAGAGGGTCGGTTCCATCCTCAGGCAGAGGAACTATAGGTCTTGGGAGCTGGTCGCCAGGGTTCAAGGCCAGAGACACCTGGGCTGCTCTCAGAGCAGCAGACCCCAGAACTGGGGAAATCTCTGTAAGGAGGACCGACTCCTGTTACCCTGAATCCCCGCCCCGCAGACCACCCCGCACACCCAAACTGCACTGTCCATCAGAACTGCGCCAGTGGGCTGCAACTTGGGATCCCTAATGGCATCTTTTCTCACTTTTTCCTCCTGAAGTCCCTATTTCTCACTTTTTCCTCCTGAAGTCCCTCCTGAAGTCCCAGTGGCTCATTCCCTGGCACTGAGGTCTTTCCAAGGAGGGGAGGGCCTGGGGTCATTGAGAAGCTGCTGAGGGGTTTCCCTACCAGTCTTGCTTCACCCTTCCTCTGCCCTCCCAGCCTGAGCCTTTGGGAATGTGGTATGGGTAGGCTATTCTGGGCTACAGCTGGAATGTTAGTGGAATGGACCCCTCCCAGGTCTCTGACCACAAAGCCTGAAGCCCCCAGAGAGGATCTCACTGTGTAATTACCCTCCTCTTGCACACCACTCTGGAAACCCTATAATTATCCTGCTGGATCTCCTAGCAGGCCTGGTAAACTCCTTAACCCCAAGGCCCTCGAAGAGAAGTTGCAGGTCAGACAGAGGGCGCCAAAGAGCTTGTATCTGGGGGGCAGCTGGTGGAGGTGGAGTACAACTTGTGGAACTCAGAATCACTTGGGGTCACACCTTCCTTTGCCCTGGGCCTTCCAGAAGACTGCCTTGCCCTGCCGCCTTCAGCTTCCCTTATCCTCTTAGGGCAGGCCCAGCCCTCCAACTCCACAGGTGTACCTTGTTTCCCACCTTCACTCAGTCTCCCCAGGCCTCTCCCCTCTTTCTTACCAATTGCTCCCTCTCCAGACCCAGGCCCAACATGGGGTCCTGCTGGGGGGTGGTGGTCAAGGCTGTTCCCATCCCCAGTTTGGCCAGGAGGGGAGGCACCTGCTGGTCAAGGGAAAGGACAGGTCTGAGCCCAAAGCCTGCTTCTCATTCTCCAGGGACTTCAAAACGCTGGGAGGACTCTGCCACCCCCGGAGGTGACAAAGTCTGATGTGGGCTGCCAGGGGAGGGGAGCTGGAGTCAGGAATGCCCAGAGGGAAGCTAATGTCCAGGAGAGAGTGCAGGGCAGTGAAGATCAAGGTTGTTGCCAAGTGAGGGGTGTGTGTGTGTGTGTGTGTGTGTGTGTGTGTGTGCAATGGTGAGGGTATGTGGGTGGCCAGAAGATTTGGCTGAGGTCTGGGAATGGGAACCAGAAATTAGTAATGTGAGGGCAGAAAAGACTTCTCTGGACTCTGCCTGGTGGTGCCAAGGACCTCACCCCGCCCCCTCCCCGGCCACTCAGACCCTGCCTGTCTCCTCACTTCTAGTTCCCTGAACTGCAAGGCGATTTGCAGAGGGAGGAGTCTACGGTATGCACAGCTTGAGTGAGTGCTCCCCAAGGCCTTCTGTGCTCTGCTGCATCCCCCACCTATGTCAGGTGGCCCCTGGCATCCAGGACTGCTCTTTGGCACAGCCTTCCCCACACTGTACTTTTGTCTGTGCCAAAAGGTTGTAATCACCTTGAAGGCTGAACCCTGTCTCACTCATCTCCATAGAGTCCCAGTGCCCAGCAAGTTTAGGGCTTTCAGTGGATCATGGGTGGATGGATGGATGGATGCCCCAAGGAGCAGGAGCTGGAAGTAACCACCACATCCCATTATTGCTTCTTTCCATTGCTGCCATGTTCCTATCTGCTCCATCCCAGGGGAAAACTTTGTTGTGCGGGTCTGTGATTCTCAGGAGGAGACCACCGCCTCCTGAGCTGGCTCGGATCAGAACTACACAGCAGCTGACCTCCCAGGCAAGGCTGTGCCTGAAGACGCCATGGGACGGGGCTGCTGCCCTGCTCACTCATCAGCTGCGCACCTGGAGTGACCCCACAGGCAATAGTGAGGAGGCTGGGGCAGGAGCCAGACAAGGTTGGGGACAGTGAGGAGCCAGAAGTCAGGGGCTGGGACCCAAAGAGCAGGGAAAGGAATAGGCAAGGACAGAGGCAGAGTGCTGAGGAGGGAACCTGAGCAGTGGGGGGTAGGGTGGGGTGGGGTTGGAACCGGAGCTGAGCCCTAGGGCTTGAAATGGGACCCTGGGCCAAGGCCAAGGTGGGAAGGACTGCTCTCCCTCCTAACCTGTCTCTTGGCCATCTTGTCAAGTGAGGCGGAGTCTAGATATTTATTCATTTATTTATCTATTTATTTATTTTATTTTTAAAGATTTTATTTATTTGACAGAGAAAGAGAGGAAGAGAGAACAAGCAGGGGGAACTGGAGAAGCAGACTTCCCGCTGAGCAGAGAGCCCACCACTGAAGCCAAAGTGGGGGCTTGATCCCAGGACCCTGAGATCAGGGCCTGAGCCCAAGGCAGATGCTTAACTGACTGAGCCCCCCAGGCGCCCCACGATTTTTCTTATATTTAAGTAATCTCTACACCCAACATGGGGCTCAAACTTACAACCCCGAGGTCAAGAGTCACATGCTCTACCGACTGAGCCAGCCAGGAGCCCCAAAATCTCAGTTCCCTGATTCAGACCCAACCTTCTGACCTTAAGTTCCAGCCATCACCCTTCCTCCCCTCCCTAGTGAAGAGATGGCCTTGGTGCTAAGGCACCCTTTGGTTCCTCTATCTCCCGCCCCTCCCTCCCTCTTCCTACTCCCCACCTTTTCGTAGGCATCTATTTTCCCCTCTCTATCCCTTCTGTGCCTTCCCCTATTCTCCCCTGCATCTTCCAGCTGTCCTCAGCTCTTCCCTTCCCTTCTCTCTCCTCCTGAACCCTACCCCAACCAACCTCTGCAGGTGGCAGCTCCTAGGTCATGGACCCTCTCCTACCAGCCTACCAGGGTGCCCATGGCTTATCCCTGAGGTGGCCACTTCTAGTGGGGTGGAGGCAGGCACAAGGGGCCTTCTGGGTGGAGGGGAGAAGGTATGCATGCAGCAGGTGCTGGGCTCCCTGTGTGGATGTGGGCTTCAGAAGGCCTTGGGTGCTGGGAGGGGCAAGGGTGCTCATCCCAGCTCACTAACTAGCAGGCAGTGTCTGGCTCCCAAGGGACAGGGGCAGGAGCTAATCAGGGCAGGTGCCCAGCTGGATGGCATATCTGGATGCCAAGCACTTGGAGCAGGCACTGGAGGCTCTGAAGGACATGGTGTGAGGGTCCAGGTCTCAGCCAGCTGCTTCCCTGCTCAGAGGGACACAGGGCTCTATGCTGATTTTCCAGACTAGGGGAGTGAGCCATTGTGTGTGTGTGTGTGTGTGTGTGTGAAAATACATTTGACATAAAATCTACCAGTGGAACCATTTTCAAGAGTACATCGCAGTGGTGGGCAACCATCTCTGCCATCCATCTCCAGAACTTTCTCATCTTCCCAAACTGAACCCCATTGATCACTAATCCACCCGGCCCCTGGCAACCACCTTTCTAGTCTCTGTCTCTATGAATTTGACTAGGCATGGGTTTTTCCCCCTTCTGGCTCCACACTGGCTGTTCTCCAGGGGTCTCCCTGGCCCTACCCTTTCCCATCTTCCCTGCACCATTCCTTCTTCCCCTTCTTTGACAGGAGCTGCCGGTGCCACTCTGTGCTCGCCGCCGTTTGCTCCGAGCTTCTTTCCCTGGTGCTCCTCTCCCAGGCCCCCATGCTCCTGACATTCGCCTCAGCTCTGCCCTTTCCCACCTGGATGTCTCCACCTTCCTCTCCTTCCTTCCTGGACCTAGCAGGGGGTCCGGATCCTGCCCTGACACCGCTCTGGAGAAGGCCACACCACCTTCTCTTGTTTCTCACTCAAGTTGACCTTTCTATACTGTTCGATGCTCCTGGCCACTGTCCCCTCCTCCTGTCATGACATTCTCTTTTCTCTTGGCCCCCAGGAGAGAGTGGAAGAACCTAGGCTTTGGAACCCCACAGAGACCTGGGTTCCAATTCTAACACCGCCTTTTACTGGCTTGGCTTCTGGGCCTGTCAGTCCCTGTCACAGAGTCTAAGTTTCCTCATCTCTAAAACAGGACATGTCATAGAGATCTCGAAGGATTGTCCTAAGGGTTAAGCGAGCTAATGGGGCCAGCTCCACACCTTCCTTTCTCTTCCGCTCCTTTCCTGGCTACTGACCCCTCCGGCCTGTTCCTGAGATGTAAGTGTTCCCTGCAGCTCTTGGTTTTCTTCTCTTGCTCTGCCCCTCACCCGTCTAAGAATTTAGATAGCACTTTTTCTCTCTAGTCTGACTACTTCTCTCCTGAGTTTCACATCCGCAGTTCCTGGTGGACGTCTCCACGTGGGTGCTCCTTGCGGGCCTCCTGCCTTGGGCGACCGCCACCTTCTCCACTGGGCACCCAGGTTCAGAAGCTCCGAGTCATCTTGGACTTTTCTTACTTCCTCTCCCCTCCACAGGTAAGCAGTCATCTCGTCCTTTATTTTCTCTCATTACAGCTTGGATGGCAGCTGTAATGTCTCAACTATCTTCTGGGCCACCTGCTTTTCATTTCCCTTTCTTTCCTTTTTTTTTTTTTTTCAAATTTTTTTAATTTATTTGTCAGAGAGAGAGTGCAGAAGCAGGGGGAGTCGCAGGCAGAGGGAGAAGCAGGCTCCTCGCTGAGCAAGGGGCCCACTGAGGAACTTGATCCCGGGATCATGACCTGAGCCAAAAGCAGATGCTTAACCAACTGAGCCACCCAGGCGCCCCTCATTCTCCCCCTCTTTTTTTCTTCCTCCCTCTCTCCCTTCCCTTCCTTCCAGTTTTTTTTTCTTTCTTTTTTTTTTTTTTAATTTGACGGAGAGGGAGAGACAGTGAGAGAGGGAACACAAGCAGTGGGAGTGGGAGAGGGAGAAGCAGGCTTCCTGCTGAGCAAGGACCCTGAGATCATGACCTGAGCTGAAGGCAGATGTTATTAAGCTGAGCCACCCAGCTGCCCCTCAAGGTTTTTTTTTTTTTTTTTTTTTAAGTAATCCCTACACCCAGTGTAGGGCTTGAACTCATGACCCCGAGATCAAGAGTCACATGGTCTGGGCGCCTGGGTGGCTCAGTCATGTAAGCATCTGACTCCATCTCAGCTCAGGTCATGATCTCAGGGTCTTGACGTTGAGCCCAGCATTGGGCTCCATGCTCAGTTTGGAGTCTGCTTGAGATTCTTTCTCTCTCTTCCTCTGCCCCTTCCACTCATGCTTTCTCTCTTTCTCTAAAATAAATAAATCTTCAAGAAAAAAAAAAAAAAGTCCTGTGCTCTTCTGATTGAGCCAGCCAGGCACCACTCCCTTATTTCAATGTAGGTCAAACCCCAAGATTCTTCACCCTTTCCAAAACACCCCACCACTCCCCACCGCCTTTAGGACATTCCCAACCTTGGGGCACCTGGCTGGCTCAGTTGGTAGAGCATGGAACTCTTGAACTTGGGGTCATGGGTTTGAGCTGCACATTGGACACAGAGTTTGCTTGAAAACAACAACAACAACAACAACAACAACAACAACAACAACAACAACAAAATACAACATAGCCTTCTAGGTCCTCAATAGTCCTATTATGTAGTCTCTTTGCTTTTTATTTTTTAAAAACTTTTAAATTTTTATTATTTTTATTTTTTTAGGGAGAGAGAGTTCATGCACACACTAGCAGCAGGGGAGGGACAAAAGGAGAGGGACAGAGAGAATCTTAAGCAGGCCCCAGGTCCAGCAGACGGATGCAAGATACAAGGCTCAATCTAACGACTCAGATCATGACCTGAGCCAAAACCAAGAGGTGCTTAACCGACTGAGCCACCCAGACGCCCCAAGACACTCTGCTTTTTGCTTCATCGTTTTGTGAAGTATTCCAAAGCAAGTACAGATATGACATTTGCTCTTAAATATTTCAGTATGCATCTTTTTTAGTATGCATCTTTAAAAAATAATTTTCTTATATAATCATACTATCATCATAGCTAACAAAATTATATTTTCTTGTGTCTAATTCCCAGTCCATATTCAAATTTCCTCGGTTGTTCCCCAAATGTCTTTCCCAGTTCGTTTGTTCAGACAAAGATGTAATCATTACACTCGGTTATTAGGTATCTAAAGTTTCTCAATCTTTTTTTTTTTTAAAGATTTTATTTTTTTATTTGACAGAGAGATCACAAGTAGGTGGAGAGGCAGGCAGAGAGAGAGAGAGGAGGAAGCAAAGCAGGCTCCCCACTGAGCAGAGAGCCCAATGCGGGGCTCAATCCCAGGACCCTGGGATCATGACCTGAGCCGAAAGCAGAGGCTTTAACCCACTGAGCCACCCAGGCGCCCCTAAAGTTTCTCAATCTTGACTTCAGAACACTTTCCCGTCCATTTTTCACCACATCCTTCCTGAACCCTTTGAGCTAGCCAATCCCAGCCTGCCATCAACCTTGAAAACTACTTTTTTATACTTGGGTCTTTCCTTGTCTCTGGAACTGAGAGCTTGTTTCTTTACTCCATAAAGTCACCTCGGAAAGTATCACCCACCTTTGTGATAGGAAATCTGTTCTTTTTCCTCTGGGGCAGAAGCAGCACCTGTCCCTCCCTCTGAGGGTGTCTACCCTCCACCAGGGGACTGTGTCTGTTCACAGTGTGGGCTTGGCTCCGTGTGTGGGCAGAGGGCAGTGCCACTGTCTCCCTTGCCTGCCCCCCCCCCCCCAATCTCCTGTGGGTGGCACGTGCCTGGCCTCTAGCGGCAGCACAATAAAGAAACTGATGAATACTCCTTTTAGCATCTTCGCTCCTCTTCCCACGGCTTGCCTACCTGATAACTGGGGAGCAAAGTCCAGAATGGGCTTGGTGTACCTTGCTGGAAGGTTGTGATCCTGGAAACGGGTTCTTAGCCCAGTCCAGATCTCTCTCCTTTTGCTTTTACAGTTTCCTTCTTTGTGTACACATACAAAGACGCAGGAAGTGGTTCTTAAGTCAGGACTAGAAGAACCTGAGGGGTGGGGCCCAGGCTGGGTAGCCCGGAATAGTGGCTGGTTCTGTCCTTGGCCTGTTCACACAACTTCTGGGAACCACCAGGGCACACGTCGAAGGGAAGCAACCTGAGGCCGCCACCTCCCTTTCCAGCCTTCACCTTGGTTTACCCCCTGGGATGTGAAGTGCTGCCTGCTAGGCTGGGATGGGGAAATCCATTAGATCTATCCGTGCCTGCTTCAGTGTCCTTCCCCAGGCCTCCATCTGATAAGAGGCTGATCCAGGAGTGGTGGGAGCATAGACCTTGTCCACCCTCCCCCGGAGGGAGTGACCGGACTGTGACTGCTTCCTCCTGTTCTCAGCCCATTACTCCGGAGCCCCAGAAAATGGAGAAGGGGCTAACAGAGGGGGGAACAGGAACACCCACTCCAGAATGTTGGGGGACTCCCAGAATGTGAAGCCAGGGACTTTCTGGAAGTGTTCTGAACCCACCCGATCCCAGGGAGCTAACAGCGCCCTCTGCCGACTCGGGGATGGGGGTGGGGAGCTTCAACAGAGATGGGAACCAGAGGAAAGAAGTGGACTTCAGGTGGAGGACGAGGCGGCCTCTTGAAGACCACCTCGTCACCTTCACGGCCCAGTCTCCCGGCGCGGGCCCTAAGAGTGTAGCTCCGGGCCGCTATCCCCACCTTGGCTCGCACACGCTTCCTCGGCTTGCCCGAACCGGGCAGAACTAGGCGACGCTGGGTCCCGCCCTCCCAGCCCGAGGTGGCGCGGGGACCAGGGCACCAGAAGGACCCCAGGCACCCTGAGATCCTGCCCTCGCCGCTTTCCCTCCGCGGGGGTGGGCGCTGCTTTCCGGCTAGGGGCCACGTGGCCCCGGCCGGGAGGGGGGCTCGGCCCTCCCCTCATGGGCCGGGTGACTCAGGCCGCAGCTGTTCCCGCGTCACATGAGGGAGGCGGGCGGCCACTGGGCGGAGGAGGCGGCGGGGGAGGGGGCTGTGGCTGGAGGCCGGGGCGGGGCCGCGCGGCGGGCGGGGCCGCAGTCGGGGGGCGCCGCTAGAGAGCCCCTGAGCCGCGGCCGGAGAAGAGCGTAGAGCCTCGGGGAGCCCAGGTGAGGCCGCGGGGTTCACGGCCGGCCTCTGTCTTGGGTGGGGGGAGGTCGCGGGTAGCTCCCTCCGCTGCGGCTCGCCTCGGGTCCCCGAAGATTCGCCGCGTTCCCGGGCGCTCCCGAGGCCCTCGCAACTTTGCAACTTTGCGGAGTTCCGGAGGCCCGGGAGGGTTCGGTGGGGGGCGGGCTGCGCTTGTGTTTTGGGGGAGGTCAGAGCGCAGGGGAAGGCGGCTGGGGGTCGCGCTTGGGCCGAGGGCCGTTTGTAGGGGCTGGCTAGGTGGGGAGGGGATGTTGGAACGCGGAGGGTGTTGGCGGGCCGAGGGTGGTCGTCGGGCCCCGGCCGGGGTGGCGGCGGGTCTGGTCCGGGCTTCGCGGCGGTCGCCCCCACCCCTCTCCAGCCTGGGAGAAGAGGGGGCTGGGAGACGTGGATCTGACCGCGGGTTTCCGGGTGGGAGGGGCCGGGAATGGGGGCCGCGCAGGGAAGGCCTCGAGGGCCGGCAGGGAGCACGGAAACCGAGGTCCCCCTTCGCCCGGTTCTCATCCCCCTGCGCTCCCCTCTACCTCAGGCCCGGCAGCCATGGCGGTGGAAGGAGGAATGAAATGTGTGAAGTTCTTGCTCTACGTTCTTCTGCTGGCCTTCTGCGTGAGTGGGAAGGGGGACGGTGGGGGGCGCGCTGGCAGGGTGCGGGGAGACCTGGATCCGGAGTGGTGAGGGCTTAGGGGCCGAGAATGAAGGCAGCTGGAGACCAGATGTGGAAGGAGAGCCCGGGGAACAGGCCGAAGACAGCATGGCCACCCCACCCCCTCCAGCTTTCGGGGTCCTCTGAGGCTTGTTTGGACCAAGAATGGACAGCGTGGGTGCGTAGCACCCTCCCCCTCGCCCCTTCTGGCCCTTCCTGTCTGGTGACCCAACCACTTGTGATACCGGGCAGTGGGGCAACCAGCCAACGGCCGGCCTGATAGCTATCGCCGTGGGGCTTCCCTCTCCTCCCAACCCTTCCCTCCCCTCTCCCTTACTCCTCCTTCCTTTCTATTCCCTCATCCCTCTTCACTCCTCTCAGCTGCTTGGGTGTGGGGAAGGGCTCTCTACCCACGACAGTCTGTTCCTGTCCTGGGCTCCTGGCTTCAGAGGCTGCTCTTAATCCACGGAGCGGCATCCCACTCCTGTCTCTTTTTCTGATCCCTTCTCCTCCCTGGCCTAGTGGGCCTGAGGAACCCTAGGAACAGCTGATGAGGATGGGGTGGGCACTAGAAGATAGTGAGGGGGCAGTTCTGGGAGCCCTAGAGGCCCATAGGAAGCACCACTGTAGGTGAGGAATACGTGCCCTGGGGTCAAGGCTTTCTGGGAACTTCTCCTTTGGCATTTGATCAAATTGTGGGGAAATATGGGCCATCCTCTTCCCCTGCAGTCAAGTTACCTGGAGGTGTGAGAATCCGTCTCTCTGGGATGGGGCTAAGGCTGTGTCCTGGGTGTACCCACTGTGCTCTGAGGGCTGATGGGTTGTGGGTCTGGCCTAATTCTGACCTGCCCTCCTCACAGGCCTGTGCAGTGGGACTGATTGCTGTGGGTGTAGGGGCCCAGCTGGTCCTGAGTCAGACCATTATCCAGGGGGCCACGCCTGGCTCCCTGTTGCCCGTGGTCATCATTGCAGTGGGTGCCTTCCTCTTCCTGGTGGCCTTTGTGGGCTGCTGTGGGGCCTGCAAGGAGAACTACTGTCTTATGATCACGGTGAGCTGGGTGTGGGGCCAGGGTGGGTGTTTGGGACTGCGGGGAGGGTACCCTATGGAGGGGGCGGAAAACCTTCCTGAGTGAACTAGAGGCTGGCTGGGCCACAGCAGGCCACTCTCACCAAGACTCCAGCCTGACCCTTGTCCACTGTGCCTGCAGTTTGCCATCTTCCTGTCTCTTATCATGCTGGTGGAGGTGGCCGCAGCCATTGCTGGCTATGTGTTTAGAGACAAGGTAAGCAGGGGAAAAGGGGGAGGGCCCTGCCTCAGAGGTGTCGCTGCTCTGGGATGCGTGTGCCCTGGAGTTTGACCTCAACAGTGCCCCTTCTTATTCACAGGTGATGTTAGAATTTAATAAGGACTTCCGGCAGCAGATGCAGAATTACCGGAAAGACAACCGCACGACTTTGGCCCTGGACAAGATGCAGGAAGATGTGAGTGAAGGTTGCTGGGAGCAGGGGTAGAGGAGGAAGAGTCGTCTTCTCTTCGTATTGTAGGTGGAGGTGCACATACTAACCTACTCCGTATTTCTTCTCTCCTGCAGTTTAAATGCTGCGGGGCAGCTAACTACACGGACTGGGAGAGCGTCCCTACTGTGCCCAAGGGCCAAGTCCCTGACTCCTGCTGCATCAATGTCACGAAGGACTGTGGGGCTTCTTTACAAATAAATAACATCTACTCTGAGGTAAGGAAGAAACTGAGATAGAGGGGACTTGGGAGACCTGGGAAATATTTCAAGGGTTGAGAGAGAGAGGGACCAGGGATGGAGGCGGAGAGGGTTGGGGCCCTGGGATAGGGAGGAGATCTGGGAATGCTGGGGGTGGGGTGAAAGATACAGAGAGCGGGGGAGAGACAGAGGGAACAGAGAAGGTAGGTGGGAAGTTTTTGATTATGTTCTTGCCTTGTGTGCCTACTACCTTTCAGGGCTGTGTGGAGAAGATCGGGGGCTGGCTACGGAGCAATGTGCTGGTGGTGGCTGCAGCAGCCCTGGGCATTGCCTTTGTGGAGGTGAGAGGCACCTTTGGGACTCATTCTGGGGCATCTGGGCACTAGGGGCAGTGGGAGGAGGGTGCTGGGGAAGTCCTGGCCTAGGGACAGGGGCCCTGGTGGTGTTTGGGGTCTGCTGGGTGGGCCTGGGATACTTTGCATTTCTGACTCCTTTCCACCCCTCTCTCTTTACTTTTAGGTACTGGGAATTGTTTTTGCCTGCTGCCTCGTGAAGAGTATCCGGAGTGGCTATGAAGTGATGTAGGGTGTCTGGTCTCTTCAGTCTCCTCATCTAAGGGAGTGGGGTAGTACACTCCAGGTTTTTCAATTAAACGGATTATTTTTTCAGACTGAAAAAAAAAATGGCCTCAGTTTGTCTTGAAGTGTGATACTTTATCCTTTCCTTCTCCTCACCTGTGTTTCTGTCCTCTGGGATCCTGTTCTATATGCACCTCAGTAAAGAAAGGCGTGTGGTGGTGGTGGTGGGGTTGTTGGGGGAAGGAGGGTTTTGCTTAAGACACTGGTGGGGTTGGCAGTGGAAGTGGGGATCTGGAGGGGGCTGGGGCCCATGGCCCTCCCTGTCTCCTAGTCCTGTGCTGCCAACTTGGGGGCTGCAATGTTCATAAAGCCATCTCCTGCCAAAGTCAGAGGGATTCCCCACAAAGGCCCTACCTGGGAGAGGCCAGCCCACATCTACCAGGGACATTTCCTCCCTGGTGTTCTGCTCACCTCTGAGGGCCTAGCAACTCCCTCCCAACAAAGGGGACCCGGCTCCTTTTAGGGTAGTGATAAATTGCTATCACACCTTTGTGGCCCGTATCCATTAGATAAGAGGACAATTCAGGGGTTCCTGGTTGGATTGGTCGGTTGAGTGTCCAATTCTTGACTTTGACTCAGGTCATGATCACAGGGTCATGAGATCAAGCTCCATGTCTGGCTCCCGGCTCGGCAGGGAGTCTGCTCGCTGTTCTCTCCCTCTGCCCTTCCCTCACTTGCAGGGTCTCTCTCAAATAAATAAAAGTGTAAAAAAGGAGGGGATGTCTGGGTGGCTCAGTCAGTTAAACGTCCTGCCTTTGGCTCAGGTCGTGATCCCAGCATCTTGGGATTGAACCATGGTTCAGGCTCCCTGCTCACTGGGGAGTCTGCTTCTCCCTCGCCCTCTACCTCTCCCCCCAACTCATGCTCTCTTTTGCTCGCTCTATCTCAAAGAAACTCTTAAAAAAAGAGAGGGGATAATTTAAGTTGGTATTGCCTTTTTTCCTCCATGGACACCACCCAGCCTGGTCCGGACCCCTCTTCACTACCTTCCCTCCCTCTTAAGAAAAATAGGTACTCCTCATAGAAAATAAACGTCCAACAGTGCCCTCTGGTGGCCATTCCAGGTGCAGCTTCAAAGAACCCATACAGATGCCCGAGGGCCTGGGGGTGGGGGGTGACACCCAGTGGTTGCTAGTGGCTTTGCAGGTAGTAAACAGGCCAGAGACCCCCAGCATCAAGTCAGCCTAGGGGGCAGGGCTTAAATGGGGTCAGTCTCCCACTGGACAACTTCATTTCTGCCCATCTACAGTGTTTTTTGTTTGTTTGTTTGTTTTTTAAGCAAGACATTTATTCAGTGCATATTTTACGCCAGGCATTAGGCAGTACCTGGGTGGGGACAGAAGGCTGGCAGGCTGGATTCAGCAGACTGCCTGGGCAGGCTTGGGAAGGAGCCAGGTGAGCACAGCATCCACCAGGCTGGCTGGCAGGTAGGAGGCTGGCAGCCAGAGCAGCTTGGCATCCCAGCCTGGGCTGTAACGGGTTCTGGGGTAACGAGCAGTGAGGGCATGCTCCAGGCACCTGCTCACCTTGGTCAGGTCTGGATCACAGATCAGGTTCATGATGCGCTGCTGTACTTCCAAGTCTGCATTTCAGGAGATGGTTGTAATCAGTGTCCCTTCCCACTCCGGCCCAATATTCTGGGTTCTGGAGCTGGTCCCCAGCAGAGGTCAGAGGGCTCCTTAGTGCCTCCCCAGTATGGCAAGTGAGCAGGTTCCAAATGGCCTGGGTGTTCTTCTCTGGCACCCCATTCACCCTCACCTCCTCCCAGCAGGCTGGTGTAGGATGGGCCTTTCTGGTGCTCTCATTTCCCTTCATGTGCCATGTGGGCCCAGATACTCACATTTGGCGAGGAAGGCCTCCCCATAGCGGGCCTGTGTGGCAGAAGGTAGCCGTGCCCAGCACTCCTGCAGCGTATCCTCCAAACTCTTGAGATTTGTCACAGGGGTTCGGAAGAAGCCAGGCTCCACGATGGAGACTCGGACCCCAAAATGAGCCACATCCCGCCTGGATGGGAATAGAGGGAGGTTTCTGGCTTCTTCCCCTAATTAGGAAAGGGATCCTCGGGGACTTGGTTGTGGGGGCTAAAATGGGAGAGTTATCACAAGCTGGGGACCGGGGTCCTGACGGAAAAGGGGATCCCTGCTGTTCTGGGATGGGGGCAAATGGGCCATGCATTGTTTTTTTTTTTTTTTAAAGATTTATTTGAGAGTGAGAGAGTGAGAGAGAGCATGAGAGGGGAGAAGGTCAGAGGGAGAAGCAAGCTTCCCATGGAGCTGGGAGCCCGATGTGGGACTCGATCCCGGGACTCTGGGATCATGACCTGAGCCGAAGGCAGTTGCTTAACCAACTGAGCCACCCAGGTGCCCTGGGCCATGTATTTTTGAGGTTTGCTTCCCTTTGTACTCTTAAGATCTAGAACAGGGGTCAGTAATTTTTTTTTTTTTAAAGATTGTATTTATTTATTTGACAGAGACACAGCAGAGAGGGAACACAAGCAGGGGGAGTGGGAGAGGGAGAAGCAGGCTTCCCATAGAGCAGCCCAATGGGGGCTTAATCCCAGGACCCTGGGATGACCTGAGCCAAAGACAGATGCTTAGTAACACTGAGCCACCCAGGCGTCCCAGTAAACTTCTTAAAGGGCCAGACAGTAAATATTTTTGGCAACACAGGCCTAAAAATTATTGATATCAGGTAGGTACTTACATAACCATTAACAATGTAACCATTTGAAATGTAAACACCAGTGGCGCCTGGGTGGCTCAGTTGGTTGGGCATCTGACTGTTGATTTTGGCTTGGGTGGTGATCTCAGGGTCATGGGACCGAGCCTTGTGGCAGCTGGGGGCTCTGGTTGAGGTTCTCTCTCCTCCCTCTGCCTCTCCCCCCATGCACATGCTCTCTCTCTCAAATAATAACTTTAAAAAAATAATAAAATGTAAACACCATTATTAGCTGGTAGGCAATTGGCCAGATTCTGCCTGAGAACCAGTTCGCCAACTCCTGACCTAGAACTACCCCATTCCCTAGGTCCCAAGCACAGGGTTGAGTCCTGGACATGAAGGGTGTAGACTGGTTATTTGCTGGGGAGACTGCAGAGACACATCTAACCTCCTTGACACAGATGTAGAAATCCAAGTATCAAGCATGTGTTCCATGATGCTGATTGGAAAATTATAGAACCAAGGGATAGGGACGAAAGTATATGAAATTCTTTGCTGAGTGATGGTGTAGAAGGCAGACTTCCTACAGAAGGTGGGCTGGCTGGGGGGCAGGCCCTGCTCCCGTGTGGTACCTGTCAAGTCTTCTTTGTGTTCTCATGGGACTTTGAACATTATTTAATTTCTAAAAATTTCTTTTTTTTAAAGAAAAGGTTTTATTTATTTGAGAGGGAGAAAAGAGTGTGCACTACAGAAAGCAAGCAGGAGTTGGGGGCAGTGGGAGAGGGAGAAACAGACTGCTCATGGAGTAGGGAGACCAGCATGGGGCTCGATCCCAGGACCCTGGGATCATGAGCTGAGCTGAAAGCAGCTGCTTAACGGACTGAGCCACCCAGGCGCCCCTGAACATTACTGTTTAAAGATAAAGGGCAGGAAAACATAAAGATGAGGGGCAAGCAGATATGGGGGTAAGTCCCACTGCTTCCACTAACTAGTTGTGTGGTCTGGGGTAAGTTATGTTACCCTACGGATAACAATGCCTATTCCTTAGAGGGTTGCTGGGAGAAATAAAGGAGAGAATGTTCTGTAAATGTACTAGTTCACCATAACTAATAGTTACTAATAATAATACTAAGGGCACCTGGGTGGCTCAGGTGGTTGAGTGTCTGCCTTTGGCTTAGGTCACGATCTCAGGGTCCTAGGATTGAGCCCAGTCGGGCTCCCTGCTCAGCAGCGGGTCTGCTTCTCCCTCTCCCTCTGTCCCTCCCTCTGCTTGTGCTCACATGCACATGCTCTATCTCCAATAAAAAAAATACTAATAATGATAGCAGACTTCTTGGGGCATTTCTACGTGCCAGGCTCTATGGCGGCCTTAGAAGTACCTCATTTTACTCCCAGCACCCATGAGGTAGATCTTCTCATCCTGATTTAACAGATGAGGAATGAACTAGTGTAGAGAGGTAACCTCTCAAGGTCATGAAGCTCCCATGAGAGGAGGCTGGGGTTTGAACCCACAAAGTTGAGCCCTAATGTCTCCTCTTCAGGATCCCACTATGCTGTGTTTTAGTCATCTCTGCAGGGCAGTCCAGGGCTCTGCACCCCTCACCTCAGACAGTCAGAAAAGGCCTCCAGGCCAAACTTGGAAACACAGTAGCCCCCGCCATTGGCTGCCAGGCGACCTAGAACACTGGTGATGTTGACCACCCGGCCCCGGGCCTGCTGCAGCAGGGGCAGTAGGGCAAGGGTGACACCGATGGGACCCAGTGTATTCACGTTGAGCACCCGATGGAAATCGTTCTGCGTGAGCCACGGGGTGGGCCCAATGATCCCGGCCACACCAGCATTATTCACTAGACCAAAAAGCCCTGAGGAGAGAGGAGACAGATAGCACAGGGTAGGTAAGGCATTCCAACGCGCTCTCTCCAGATCGCTCTCCTTCCCCACGCCATCCCTCCAGCTTCCTGAGGCCCTGTGAGCACCCTGCACCATGGTCCCGGTGGCCCCACAGTCCTGGAGGCCCCGCGCTACTCACCTGCTTCTCCAACCTGTGTTTCCACCCACTTGGCTGCCCGCTGGACACTCTGGGGATCCGTGACATCCAGCAGGGTGGTGTGGAGGCGGGAGGAGGCCACCCGCTGTAGGTCCTCTGCCCCTGAGGGGGTCAGACAGCTGGCCAGGACTCGGAAGCCTCTCTGGTCCAGTCTCAGGGCCAGAAGCCGGCCGAAGCCTGAGTCACAGCCGGTGATGAAGACAAAGGCGTCGCTGGCGGGCAGGCTCTGCCGGTCCCTGAGCAACCACAGCGTTGCCCAGAGCAAGACTCCCAGCAGCAGGGGCAGCCACATGGCCAGAGCCCAAGCGACCTGCAGGTGGCAGCCGAGGCTGGGCGGGAGAACTTGTCTGGTTTACTCGGGCTTGGAAACCCTTGCCCCTATTATCCTCCCTAGCTGGTAGTCCGCTCTGAGCAGACTGAGAAGTTCTCTCCTTGGCAGGGAACTGGCAAATTCTGGCTCATTTAAGCCAAGCAAAGATCCAGGCAGACCCTGTATCGGGGGCTACCTTAACTAGAGCCTGAGGGGCCGGGGCCGGGGTGCAGACTCTGGCACGCACGCGAGCAGAGGAATCTGGCTGGCTTTCAGCTCTCCTGCTCAGCCAGCGACATCTGAATTCTCTCCATGTAAAATGGGCCTTATTTTTGGAAACACATACAGGGCACAGAGCACTTCAGCCCTGTTGGCCCCAAACTTATTGTGCGATGCTGAGTGTCTCACCGCATCTCTGAACCTGTTTTCTATTCTACCAGCGGGGCCGACACCAGCCGTGGCCCAGCTGGGAGCTGTGGAGGGTCAAGGGCGATCAAGTATGAGGAAGCGCATGAAAAGCTTCCGGCTTTGACTTATCAACACGTGTGATATCAGGTGAGCCCCCTCAGAGCACCCAGCTCCCGGGACCCTGCTTACCTCCTCTGGGGAAAGCTAGCAGGCAGTACAGTGCCCGAAGCTCCTTCTTGTGCTCTGTTTGAGAGACTTTGCTCCCAGTCTTTCCAGGCTCCCCGCACTAGCTACTGCTAATGCCAAAGTCCACAGCGGGTGGCCTGGGTCCCAGAGGTATTAAGTGTGTGTGGGGGGGTGTTAGGGGAGAGGCTGGGAGGAGGGGCCAGGGAAGCTGGAGCCTGGCAGTCAAAGCCAATGCTTGGCACAGGCCAGGCCTGCCTCGGCCCCCAGCCGGGGGGTGCCTGACCGCCTCTGTCAGGAGGAGGGATATGTCAACGATGGCAGCTGTCCCTCTCTGTTGGTGACCTTGGACCTGCCACTCCTCCTCCTTCCCAGCCCTGAAGCACCCCCAGGCCCAAGAATTAATCTCCAACCTGGTCCAGACTCATGACACTGCTTAGCACCAGGCTGGGAGAGGCCACGAGCACGTGGAGAGGCAGAGCGCCAGAGCGGGGACCAAGCCTGCTCCCTGTCATATTTCTCCTCTGCGGGGAACCAAAGTCCTGAATTAGGAAGCTTGGGGCAGAGCCCACTAACCTTCTCTGGGGAGGTGTGGGAAACTTCCGCCCTCTGCTCATGCAACACGCACCTGCACCAGGCCCAAAAAGGGAAAGAGGGGTGGGACGGTAAGAGGATGCTCGCTCCACCCTTTACCCAAAAGGTAACTGTCACTTAGGGAAACAGTCTTTGAATCTTCCACTCCTATCCACCCATGATGGGCTAGTAGCTCTTTGAAACATACCACACAGAAATGGAGGCTTGTGTTTTATTCTTGGCCTGTCAGCTTCCCCCATGGGGGAGGCAGGAGGGGTGGGGTAGGGGTGAGGAAGGGGGGAGGGGCTAGGAGGGGGCAGACTGCAGCTGCCCTTTGTACACATATTCCAGTGCCGTGGCAATGGTGCGCATGTCCAGCTCGATGCTCCGAGCCCAGTTCTCCACATCCCCGATTTCCTGGGAAGGGGAGGAGGTGGGAGGCTGGGAGTCAGAGTGCGTAGGGTAGAGTGTGGCTCTAAGGAGACAGATAGGGGCACTTTCCATCCATCCCCTAGAAAGGGCTTTGCTTGAACCCACCAATTACTTTTATCTCTCTAGCTTCTCTACACTAGGGCCACAGATACCAACCATTGCTGGGAGCATCCCCATTTCCTTTTTAAACTGAGCCCTGAATTGACCTGCCTGGAGGCAGTTAATAGGGTCCCACGGATGTAGGGAGTGTGGCCCACCTTGAGTGCCTGATTGAAGTTCTCCACCATCCCGATCCACTGGCCTGTTTGCTTGGCAAACTGGGCAGCCTGGACCTGCAGGGTCTTCACCTCATGGTCCAGCTTTCTCTGGTTCATGTAGGCCTGGGCCACACTAGAGGTTGGAAGAGGGATGAGATCAACTCACCCATCCGGTGGGGAGTGGTCTCCCGGTCTAATATTCCACTGCAAGGGTGGGAGGGCAGCCAGCAGTCAAACTGGGGAAAACCTTGTGATTTTGGCCGTTCTTGGATGTGATGCAAATAACTACCGTTCATGCATATGAACCAGCCTCTTCCTCCCACTCTCAGCATTCCCAGGAGAGCCTAGCTGGGAGCTGACTGAAAATTTACCATCTCCTACCCCACCAAAGGAATTCCTAAAGCTGGGTGAGAGAAGGGAGGATTAACCTGGAGGGAATATGCCTGGGGAAGAAGCTGGGAGGGTAAAGGAGAAGCTGGGAAAATCCAGCAGCTGGGAGAAATCTGGCCATGCTTGGAAGCCCAGGGATCTGTGTAAGAAGTTGGGAAGGGAAATTGGGCCCCTCCCTGAATCTGGGGTGGGATGGGAGAGCAGCCCCCCTCCCCAGGAACTCAGGGTCAAGAGAAGATATCTCAGGGGCTTCTTCTTGGCTCTCAGTCTCTCTCCCAACCCTTCTCCTTTCGCCCACACAGATGAAGGAACACACACACACACACACACACACACACACAAACACACAATCTCTCTCTCTCTCTCTCACCCTTTCTTCCTTCTGCTCTAGGCAGTTTTTCTTTTCTCCTCAATCAAGACTGGCTGCAGTTACGTTAATGCCTTGGGGTTGCTACCCCCAACCCCCTGCCCTGCCCCTCTTCCCCCAACCTCCCCATCCCACAACTACTGTTCTTTCTCATTGGCTGGGGAGTATTTGACTCCCCATCCTAAAGCTCTAGGTCATCTGGGAGACTCCACATCCGGTGCCCACCCCCAACTGGAATCTGTGGGGGCTGGAGGGGGCAAGGGGTTGGGGTGGGTGGAGAGAATGGGAAGGACACCTGACAGGGGCTGAGATAGACTGAGCCTTTGTTTTCCTTTCCAGGGAATGAGAGGACCCGTGGGCAGCAACACAAAACCCTTTCTAATCTGGCTTTGGCTTAGCCGTCCTCTAAACTGAAAGAGGGGTGGCCCCTAGCAAAGGAGGAGCAGAGGGAGAAGCCTGGGCCAATCTCAGAGCAGAGCCCAAGAGGCGCCAATGTGGGAGGGAGGAAAGGGGGCAGACCCCATCCCTTCTCTTTAGGAGACAGCTTGGCCATAGTATGGGCTGGTGCAGGAGCTCAAACAGCAATAGCAGGGGGCTCCTGATGCTTTAAGAGATTCCCCTGGGAGTTCCTAAAACCCTAGTTTTTCCTGTTGACCTCCTACTTTCACACTGAGTGAAGGGAGAGGTCTGCAGGGGGCGGAGATCAGAGGCCCCAACCACAGGCTTCTTGTCCCCTAATCCTCCCCAGAGATGAGTAATTAAGATGACAGTCCCTGCATGGCTCACTTGGGTGACTCAGTCTCTGGATTCACAACCAAATTATTCTACTTGTCCTGGGGTGGAAGGCATCATACTGCCCCCTTTCTTCCAGTCATCATCTCATCACTCTTCTGGGTCACTCAGGGTCAAGAGACAATATTCTTTGCTCCTTCCCAAGTCTTTGCTTGTTACTGGCATTCTCCTATAGGATTGGCGCAGGGGGTGGTCTCTGGAGACCGGGAAGGAAGGGACAAGAAGGCTTGGCTCTGCTATAGCTCCTGGCATAGATTCTGCCCTCACCCTCACCAGCTGCGCCATCTCTTTCCTGCCAGCTGCTCCCCAGTCCTGCCTGAGGGTGGGAGGTAGAGAAGAGGGTGGCAAGTTCTGGTGAAGGAGGGTGCTCTCCCTCCCACCGAAGTGACAGCTGGACTTGGAGGGGTGAAGGGAAGTGGGCAGATGGCATCAAGCTGCGAGCACCAGGGAGGTTATTGTGGGGAGAGGGGAATCTGGCTGCTTCTCCAACCACTGCAGCTGCTCCTCCTCCCGCAACGTTAGAGGTCAGAGCTGACTCAAGCCTCTCCCCATAAAGTTAAGCTGGGGGAGGGGAGGGAATGATGGAACATCCCACCCCCTCAACAGCAGTCTGAGGGTTGGACCTTGCCAATGCCTAAACTTGCGGAGGGGGGAGGGAATGGTGTTGATGGGAAGAAGTTCATACCCCACATTGAGGTGATCCACCAAAGCTTCTGTCAGGCAGGTCGCTGCAGTGATAGCCTCTCGCCTCCTCTTTTCTAGGGATGAGGGGAAAAGTGATTAGAGTACAGAATCAGTTTTTTGAAGGGTGGTGCTGAAGGGTCGCCACTCATTGCTATTCCGCTAGTAGCAGGAACATCTCAACTAACCTTACAGTGCTGGGGCTGAAAAGGACTTTGCAAGACATAAAGCAAGCCTTTTCATTTTATTAAAAAAATTTTTTTCCCCTTAAGTCTTTTCTTTTTAGAGGTGAGTTAACTGGTACCGTGGGAACGGAAGCGACTCGCCCAGGGACGCTAACGAGTCAGTGGCGGCGCCTAGGACTCCAGACCCCCAGCACTATTTTCCACTCTCCTGGCTTGAGGATTAGTAACACCCCGAATCCCAGGCCAGATCCTGGAAGGGCCCCACCCCCATTTCCGCAGTTTCAGGCCTCCAAGAATCTCATCTCAGCCTGGCCCCGGCACGCTCCTCCCCAAGGAGCGTCCCTTCCCACTTTTGGGACCAGAGGCTCCCTGAGCCAATCCGCACAGCGCTGTTTCTCGCGCGGGGGCCAGAGGAGGATGCGCGGAGACTGAGAGTGGGGGGCGTTACCCGGGGGGGGCGGGGAGGGGCGGCTCGCAGCGTTGTCAAAGGCACTAGAGCCAGCTGGCAAGGGAATGGCATTTCCAAAAAAGCGCCCCCACCCCCTCTCCGACGCCGCGCCCACCGGCCCGCGTCCTTCCCAGGATCCGGGCCGTTACTCGAACTCCAGGCTCCAGGCTGAGGCTAGGCCGCGGCGGGAGAGAAAACAGCGGACGGGGACGATCGGCTCACCCTGCAGCTCCTTGCGTTCGTTCTGCTTGGCCTGGTGTTCTTTCAGCAGGCGTGACAGCATGCTGGCTGCGGGATGGGGGCTGGGCGCGCCCGGCCCCCTCCGACTCGGGGAGCTGGAATCCGTACCTCGGCTCCCGCGGGGCCTGGGTCACGTGACCACAATGTCACGTGAAGCCAGGACCGCCCCTTTTTGAGGCCGGGGGGTGGAGAGCGTGGACGAGCTAGGCTCTGAACGGAGGGACTAGCAGAGGGTTGGGGGCAAGTGAACTCTGGTCTTTACTGGGCGGGGGGGGGGGAGGGGGGTCTCCCTTTTTGGTGAGTGTTGGAAGAAGTTTTCTTTAGTACCCGTATTGCAGAGCCCGTTTTGATCGTCTCCTTTGGATCTCAGGGCTCCCGGGAGGGTCGGTACTTCCGGATTATGCATCATTGTTCCGTTTTGGGGGGAGCAGGGGCTCCCCGGGCTCATTGAAATTCTTTTCCTTTCCTCGCCTTTCCCTCCTGGCAGCTCTGGTCGGTTCTCCGTTGATTCTCAGCACCCTCCCCCTGGGAGGGAATGCTTTCCTCTCTTTTCCAGCCCCTTCCCTTCTCACCACCCTGCCAAGATCCCTCAGCTCTGGGTGATCACGGTGGAGAAGAGGCATTTTCGGCATTTCAAGCGACCTCTTCGGGAGCTTTGCTAATTTGGCTGGCTGTGTGTGGTGAATGTATAATCCCATCTCTGTCCTTATGTGGTCAGGGAATGCGAACCCTTTCAGTCTTACCAGAAGAATGTCTCAGTAAAAGGGTAAATCATGTAACACCTCTCTGAACTCAAGAGAAATGCTTCCGGGATTAACTCCAACAGGAAAGAATTATAAACATCATCAACCTATTCTTGCTATTGCCATCAACTCTCCTGGTGCACCACGCACCAGCGGGCTGAGTGTTTCTGGGCAACTTGCTTATGCTCTGGATTTGGTTTTCTCCCTAGGAAAGTAAGGGGATTGGATTAAATCAGTAGTTCTCAGCCCTCAGCTAAACATTAGAACCACCTGGGGAAGTTTTTAAAAATGCCCTAGCCGGGGGCACCTGGGTGGCTCAGTGGGTTAAACCCTCTGCCTTTGGTTCAGGTCATGATCCCAGAGTCCTGGGATCGAGCCCCGCGTCGAGCTCTCTGCTCTGTGGCGAGCCTGCTTCCCCCCACTCTCTGTCTGCTTCTCTACCTACTTGTGATCTCTGTCAAATAAATAAATTAAAAAAAAATGCCCTGGGCCTAGATTGAGTAACAGGATCTCTAAGGAGTGGAGCCCAGGCGAGTATTTTTTAAAAAGTTGTTCAAGGGCGCCTGGGTGGCTCAGTGGGTTAAGCCTCTGCCTTTGGCTCAGGTCATGATCCTAGGGTCCTGGAATAGAGCCCCACATCGGGCTCTCTGCTCAGCAGGGAGCCTGCACACCCCCCACTCCCCCCCCCCCCGTCTACTTGTGGTCTCTGTCTGTCAAATAAATAAATAAAACCTTAAAAAAAACCAACAACTTTAAGAAGTTGTTCAGCTGATTCTAGTTTGCATTGGAGTTTGCCAATCACTGGACTAAACCATATCAAGGTCTGTTCCCAACTTGGGTATTCTCTCATTTTGTGATTCAGTTACATAGTAGAAAATTGGCTTCATGATATATACTTAGAGGGGAAGAGAAATAGGTGCTTATTTATTTAGGTGTTAGAAATAGGTGCTGATTTAAACAGACATTCAGCTGTTTTCAGAGTAGCATCTTAAATCCTGGGAGGTGTGCAACCCTTGAAAGGATTAGCGAATGAAATGTAAAGTGGTAGCATAAAGCAGAGCATTAAATGCCACCAAGAGGGATGCCTGGGTGACTCAGTCGGTTAAGCTGCTGCCTTTGGCTCAGGTGGTGATCCCAGGGTCCTGGTATCGAGTCCCACATCGGGCTCGCTCGGCAGGGAGCCTGCTTCTCTTCTCTGCCTCTGTCTGCTTGTGCACTCGCTCTCTCTGACAAATAAATAAAATCTTAAAAAAAAGCCACCAAGATAAAAATTCTGAATAAAAATGTTCCATACTGCATATGTATATGTCTATGCTTATATGTGTACTCTAACTTATTTTCCCAGCATTTCCAGAGTACTTACCATGGGTCAAACACTTTACACATATTAATTCATTTAATCCCTAGAACTATCAGAGGCAGTGAATTACTGTTGCCCTCAATTTTCAGATGAAGAATCCGAGGGACAGAGTGGTTGAGTAATAGAGCTTGGTGGCAGAGCTAGGCTACAAATCCAGGCTATCTGATTTCAGAGCCTGAGTGTAACCACTCTCCCATGCTGCATTAACCGTGGGAAAGAGACCCCAGGATGGGAAGTTCTGTGTCTTGTCACTATGCCCCTCTAGCCTGTGGGCACAGTTGAAGGAGATCCTGGCAGGGGAGGAGTGTTTGGGAAGAGGCCTCGCTCCAGTGGGGGGCTGATCAATAGAAGCGGGAAGAGTGAGAGCATCACTGGGCAGCCTAGTCCAGTCCTTCCCCCAACCCCCTCTTGGCTCCAGCTTCCAACTGCAGTGAGCAAGCAAAATAGAAGCACATTGGAAGATGCTTGCTGCCTCACTCCTGGAGCCGTGGGGCCTGGGAGAGAAGAGCAGGGGTTGGAGGGGGTACCAGAAAATGGTTATTTGGGAATGTGAAACAGAGGGCAGGGGCCAATGAGGGGGTTGGTGTTGGGGGTTTTGGTGGCGAGTTTGTGAATGTTAAGATTAGGCTGACTCAGGGAGAGTGCCAGCCCATCCTGTATTGCCGTCACCCCCCTGGCACAACCGCCTGACATTTTCACAATCAGTATAGAGACTGCCAGGAATCTGCAGACATCAGCCCCGCCCCCCTCCCCACACACTGGCTGTTCCTTTGCCCTAGAGCTGGGCAGAGAACATGGGGACCTCTATCTGGGGACCCCAGCTGATCTCTCCAGCATCGTCCTCCAGATGCTATTTTTTCCTAGGCTTTTTTTGCTGCTCACTGTGTAACTTCAGTTTCTGCTGAGTTGAAGCTCAGCTCCCCACCTGCCTTTGGTTGAGATGGACACAAGCTTCATGTGTCTCTGGACAATGACTCTTGACGTTTGAAATCTCTTTCTGCCCACATATCCTTAAACTCCTCCCCACCCCACAGATTATTTTCTCTTAGAATGAATGAATGCAACTCCATGCTCCTTTCCCTCCCCACTCATTTCTTTGTTCTTTTGAGGTCTTTTTGTGAGTTAGCTTTTCTTAGCAAGCTCTAAACTGAATGCCTGGGCCAAATGTGAAGGCCAGAAGCTGCTGAGTTGTTAAGAGTTGGGTGAGGACTGAAGGAGAACATGGAGTGAGTGCAGGAGGCTTCTCACACTGGGAAGTCTGGCTGGGTTTCAAGAGGGGGGGTACTGTTGGTGGTGTGGCCAAGTTCCAAATGTTGGCCTGAGGCCAGTGCTCAAAGAAAAGGGGCCCTCAAGACAGTCTAAATGGCTCCCTGTGGGAAGTGACCTCCCAGTCCTCCAGAAAATGCATGGGTTTCCCTTGGATCCTCAAAGATGAGAGCAGTCAAGTTAGTTCCCCAGCGATTCCTCTCAATCACATTTATATTCTCTCTCTCCCAGCCACTCCCATAGTTCAAGCTTTGGCTACAGCCAGAATTCAGAGGCAGGCAGAAGGATTCCAGTGCTGGAGAGGTGGGTGGGGTGAGAAAGTCCTCCTGTTGTGTGTGTTGGGGAGGAAGAGGCTGACCCTGGGACATATGCTCCAAGACTCTGTTGCCAGATGAAGCGGAGGGAGAAGTTAACCCTGCAGTGTGTTCTGGGAGCGTTTGCTTGTAAGCTAGAGGCAGCAGCTGGAAAATGTGTGATCCAGGGAAGCTGAAAAACAGGGATCCCAGATCGAAGCGAAGAAGGTTGCTAAAGGGGGAAGGGGCTGGAGAAAGCCCCAGCTTCTGCTCCAATAGGGGTGAAGCCTTTGCTGGGCCTGGACATTAATCAATTTTTAAAATTATTTTGAAATAGTTATAGACTCAGAGGAAGTTGCAAAAATAGTACGTGAAGTCCCATGTACCCTTCACCCAGCTTCCCTTCCTGGTGACATCTGATATAACTGTAGCACAATATCAAACCCAGGAAGCTGACACAGGGACCCTGTTCACTAGCCTACAGGCCTTATTCAGTTTTCATAGTGTTCTACACGCATTCAGTTGTGTGTGTCAGTGTGTGCATGCATTCGTAGTTCTATGCAGTTCTATCCCGTGTATAGATTTGAATAACTACCACCAAATCAAGGTACAGATCTCTTCATCACCACAAAGGAACTTTCTGTGCTATCCTTTTTTTTTTTTTGCAACTATTTATTTATTTATTTGTTTTCTTTTTAAAAGATTTTGTTTATTTGAGAGAGAGAGCGAACATGTAAGAGAGTGAGCGCAAGCCAGGAGAAAGGCAGAGGAAGAGGGAGAAGCAGACTCCACACTGAGCAGGGAGCCCAGCCTTGGGGCTGAATCCCAGGATCCTGGGATTATGACCTGAGCCAGTCGGTTAAGGCAGACACTTAACCGACTGAGCCACACAGGCGACCCTATTTATTTATTTTTGAAGTATAATGAACACGCGATGTTGTTAGTTTCAGGTGTAATGTGCTATCTATTTATACTTACCTCCTCTCATCCCTATCCCCTGGCAATCACTAATCTGTTCGTCATCTCTATAGTTTTAATTTTGTGAATTTCCAGCTCTTGACTCAAACGTAAGAAGTTCTCAGCAGGTTTGTTTATTCAAACACTGAACTTCATTCTCCAGATCCCTCTAGCTTCTTCATTCTGCGCCCCACCCCCCTTCACCTACAACATTGTGTCCCATTCCAACAATCTGGTCTCACTTCTCCTTTAGGGAAAACCAACACGTCTAAATTTACTAGGCTGGTCTAGGACTCTTACATTCCCCCCCTCTCACCCTCCCTTGCCCCACTATTTATAGCCAGGCTAATTTTGGGCAGCCTCTCTCTTTCTCTTTTCCTGCTCCTTCCTCCTGTGGCGGGTGAGATGACTTCTCAAATATTTGGGCAGAGGAGGTCAGAAGCAGATTCTTGGCATCTGATTTCAGCCTTGGATTTAGCAGGAGCCAGCAGGGTGAAGATGAAGGGAGGCAGACATCACAGGTGCAGAGAGGAAGGCACCTGGGCCTCTGAAGGCATTTGACCTTGGTCGGAGATCTCAACTCAGAGTCAGGAGTCCTGGGTTCCATACTGATTGTACTACTCTGCATTCTTATATCAGCTCTACTGTGTTGGGGCTCTGCGATAGAAAAGGGATAAAGAGGGCAGATGTGGGGGACAATAAAAGGAGGCTCCTGGTTCCTGCTTGTTGGCAGCACATGTGTTTCCTCGATAGTCCCTAGTTAGAGCTGTGCTAGTCCCCTGGAGGGGATGTCTACAGTGCAGTGTTGCAAAAACGGAGACCCAGATATTCAAATGTATAGTAACTTACCCAGGGCAAGGATTGTCCCAGGACCAGCAGAGTGAGAGCCTACCCCTCTGTTTGTTTTTAAAAGTATAATCTTGGAAAAAGAATTAAGAGAGACAAAGGAGCATGGGAAGAGAAATTAGGTAGGGGGCATTGGGGCTTTTAATAAAGGGAGGCGAAGAGAAAATATTTTTTCTTTTTCTTTTTAAATATTTTATTTATTTATTTGACAGAGAGAGAGAGAGATCACAAGTAGGCAGAGAGGCAGGCAGAGAGAGGGGGGAAGCAGGCTCCTCGCTGAGCAGACAGCTTGATGCGGGGCTCGATCCCAGGACCCTGAGATCATGACCTGAGCCGAAGGCAGAGGCTTAACCCACTGAGCCACCCAGGCGCCCCGAGAAAATATTTTTTGAAATAGTTCATATTTAAGTAATCTTTCCCCCCAGCATGGGGCTCAACCTTATGACCGTGAAATTAAGAGTTGCCAGCCAGGCACCCGATGAGAAAATAAAATCCTAAGGATATGATAGAGAAAACATTAAAGACATTGAGAAATCTTCGGAGAAGGGTTCCAAGTGATAGAGACAAGAAAAGGGACAAAAATAGAGTTTGGGATGAGACAAAACCAAATAGTGAGAGAGGGAAGGGAAAGATGGACAGGTGAATATACACAAGACCATCACCCAGTGAGTAGAGGAGCCAGTAAATAGAGGAGGGGGGAGCAAGCGAGGTTCCAGTTGTGCCAAATTATTTCCTATCTCTCCTCCTAGCCCCATTTCTGGATTGGAGTTATAAATAGCAGAGGGTTGGAAAATGTCCCCCCTCCCTTTGCTTCTGTCCCAGCCTGGGGGGAAGGGAGAGGAAAGGATACAGGCTTGCTGGTCCCTGTGGAGATCCTTGCAAAGCCCCACCCAGATCCTGCCTGGCCCAGCCCAGGGAAGCTGCCTTCTCCAATTCTTTCTCGTCAAAGGGTGGGAAACCGACATTTCAGGGAAGAGGTCTGAGAGTCGAAGACCTCCTTTTCATCTCTCTGCCTCTTGGGTACAATCTTTTTCATCCTTGCCCTTGCCCTTCTTTGACCTCCACTCCCTTTTCCCCAGCTTAATTAATTTCCTCTTCCTCTATCAATCACCCTCAGTAATTTTCTTTTCTCCCCTTCATTCCAACCCCCCCCCTTTTTTTTGGTAAGCTCTGTGCCCAAGGTGGAGCTGGAACTCACCATCCCCAAGAGCAAGAGTAGCATGCTCTATAGACTGCTCTGTAGGCAGTCAGGACCAGCCCCCCCGCCCCCCGCACTCCTTACCCGCCCTAGCCGCCAAACCATTCCTTACTGATCAAACTCTTGATCTTCTTTCTTCATCTCTTTTCTCTGTTTTCTTTCTACCTGCCTCCTTTGCTCTTCTCCCCAGACCTGCTGAATTTCTCTCTCTCCTCTTGCCTCTATCCTGACTGCAGACGATGTGGCTAGCATAGCCCTTGTCACTGCCGGGCTCCGAGGGGTGGGATGGGATGGGGCGACATGTGGTTTGATTCGAACAGCATACTAGGCGCTCTACGTGACCGTGGAGAGAAGGGAGCACCAAAGGACGACACAGGACCTGCCCTTTCATCTCCATGTGTACATCTCTCTTCCCAGACTGTCCTTTAGCCTCAAGCACTTATCATTTCTTACCCTCCTTTTTTTTTTTTTTTTTTTTAGATCCCTTTCTTTCTGTACTTCTCTCTCCCTCCCCATTTCCAGGCACCGCCCCCACCACTCGCGGGCTTGGGCAGGAGTCGGGGGGGGGACTGGAGAGCGCAGGCGGGGGCAGGGCCGAAGCCGGGGTGGAGATCCTGGCGTGCAAGGCGGGTTCCCACCCGGAGTCGCCAGCCTGGACCTCCCTTTACCACTACGCGAAGCGTCCACCTGCCGCGCGAGCGAGGGGCGGGGCAGAGGGCGGGGCAGAGGCGGTGCTCCCGGGAGCGGAGGCGGGAGCCCGAGCGCTCGCCGGGGCTGCGGCTGCTGCAGTCATCCTGGTGCTGGGGCAGCCGGGCAGCGGGGAGGTGGAGCAGCGGGGCGGAGGAGCGGAGGGAGAGGGGCCGCGAGGGGAAAGATTGCGAGACCCCTGAAACACCTGCGAGACCCGAGACCAAAGACCCGCCGTGGGGGACCTGGGGCTCCCGGCGCGAGCGAGTTTTCTTGCGCTCGTGGGGAGCACGCTCAGGGTTCACCGCATGGCCGGGACTCCGGGCCGCGATCCTCTGGGCGCCCCCGGGATTTGTTACCTTCTTGGCTTCCTGATGGCCGGACTGCTCGCCCCGGGGGCTGTCGCTTTCAATCTGGACGTGATGGGCGCCCTGCGCAAGGAGGGCGAGCCGGGTAGCCTCTTCGGCTTCTCTGTGGCTCTGCACCGGCAATTGCAGCCCCGACCCCAGAGCTGGTAAGTCACCGCACCCGCCCAGAGTCCCCGTGGCCGAGCTACAGATTTTCCCCCACCCCCAACTCCATCTCTCAGTCTTCCAACCCCACGACCACTCAGGCTATCCACAGATATCTCATACTTCAACCTTGCCTTATCTCTCGGGGGTCCAGAGACGTACCCTCAGGGCCTGAGACCCAGGGTCTTGCTTTGTGGTTGAGTTGGAGAGTGAGGTTCTTGTCTTGGCAGGTTTCCCCCAGCTTGCATCCTTGCTTCACTCCCAGGGTCTGTGACTCCCCTCCTTCAGAGGGCTAGAGTCCCTCAGGAAGGGGGACTGGGCATCTTATGTCTCCTTAGGGCAGGAGGAGAGGGAAAGGACAGAGAGGTTGAAGACACCATGGGAGGATGGAAGGTAGACTCCAGAAATAAATTCCCGTCAGAGCATTGCCATGGGATGGAAAGAAGACAGTAGGACACTGGAGGCCAGGAGAGCCCTGCCATTTAATTTTGTGGCTCAAGAAAGGTTGGAAGAGGACTTGGGAGGGTATGGCAGCCTGTACTAGATGGTTTGATGATAGAGTGGCAGGAAACAGAGCCCCCTAAGTTGCAGCAGCAGCAGCAGCAGCAGCAGCAGCAGCAGCAGCCGCCAGAGAGAGACCCAGGAGGGATGCTGGCCAGGTTGTTCCCCTTCCTCCTCCAGGTCTAGGAATCTCAGCAGTGGGGGAAGGCAGGGAGGAGTGAGGGGCAGAGGACAATTCTAGTTATTTTCTAATCAGTTCAGGACTCTTGGGAGTTGGATACATAATGTGTGGGGCCTGTGTCTGTCATGTTTCTTGTGCTCTTGGCTCTGCTACATGTATGATTTTAGGAAGAGAGACAAGGGGAAGAAAGCTTCCCACCCTCTCCTGCCAGGGGGCTTTTCTCTCCTAGGCTGGTGCCTAAGCCACACTAAGTGTCCATTAATGGGATCAATGCTGTCCACTGGGACTGTCTTCTCTCCCATACTATTGGCTTGGAGGCAGAGGGTAGGGACAGGAGATCATTTCTCTTTCCTTGCTTGCTTGAGGAGGAGGGGTAGCTCTAAGCTTCCTTTTTCCATTATCCCTGTCATCAGGGAGCATGGTCAGTGGTCCCCCAAACTTTGGGAGAGATAGAAAGCAACTGACTTCATCTCTTCCTCAGCCTTCCATCTGCTTCCTACCTCATCTCTGTCTCCCTCCCTCCCTTCTTCCCCCATCTGCCAGAGTTCCAGGACTGGAGGCCTTTTTAGGACATGCTGAACTCTCTGAGCTATTTCTAGGCAAATTCTAGGTTATTTTTAATAGCTTGGTCTCTTGTTATTTCCCCCTCCTCTCTGAAAGTGGCCCCTGGTTCGGTCTCCCAGAGCCAAGCTGGGGGCTTTCCCCGAGGAGCCTGACTGCCTAACCCTGCTTTTGCTCCAGCAAGGGGGTGCTCCGCTGCTTTGTGGCACGTGAGAGGCCAGGTTCCTTGCTCGTTGGGTCTCTACCTTTTGAGTTGCCAGTCGCCTTCACCAGCATCCACCGATTGAAAGAAAGGCTTCACCCATTTCGATGACTTTCAGTCTTGCCCCTGGATGAGACCTTGAAGTCTAACCTTTGCTCTGTAGCTTCAGCCTCCTTTATATCTTCCAGTTGTGAAATGGAGTTTTGATAGTATATATGATAGTACTATCAGATAGAGTTGTAGGATTTAAGAGTTCTTAGTATATACAAAACCCTTAGAATAGCGCAAGGCCCAGAGGGAGTGCTGTGAAAGTGTTAGCACCGTGGTTCTCCTATTGTGCTTCACCGAGCTAGAGAATAGCTTCAGTGCCTTACTGCAAACCTGGATCCAAAGGCTTGGGTAGATCTCCCTGGTTGAGTCAGCCTTCAGGCCAAGCACCCTCCCCAGAGGGCCACCCAGATTGAGAGTCAGGAAGGGCAGGCCTTGGGTCAGAGCCCTGGAGTTTGTGTAGAATCGGGAGGTGTGCTGGTAGTGGGCTACTCCTTTGCTTCCACTTAGCCAGGCCCCCTGGGAATCCCGCTGCCCCCAGCTGCCCACATGATGGTGCTTTTGCAGGCAGTGGCTGCAGCTGTGGCTCCTGTTCTGTCCAGAGGCCCGGGTGGCTGGGGATGGTCAGAAAAGTGTGTGGCTGGGGCAGAAATGGAGAGACTAGAGAAGCTGTGTGTGGGAACTCTTGTTCCAGGAAGAGTGGGCTGGTCTGTTCTCTGCTGAGAGTGAGGTTAGCCGTATGTATGCACACCAGCTTCTTCCTCCATAGGGACCCCGTTCCTCCAGCACCCTCCCTACTCTAGACCTCTATGGGAGATGTGAACCCTGAATGCTGATATTAGCTTCTCCTGGTGCTTAGCTATGTGCTGACCAGCGGAGGCGCTGGGTGAATAAGAGAGCCCCAGTCCTCCAAGAGATGGCCATCTCTGAGTTTGGAGGTAGGGGGGATATTCTGGACTTGTCTGAAGGTTGGCCATACCACCTGGTTTCCTTTTCTGTGTGGGGTACCCTCCCCTCCCCTTCCTCCTGTTCTTTTTCTGGAGTGGTCTGTCACAGTGTTCTGGAGATGGCCCGTCATTGGGTATGGTGGAAAACGCATGGGTTTTGGAATTAGGCAGGTGTGGATTTGAATTCCAGCATCCTACTTAATGCATCTCAGTGGGTTTCCTCAACTGAAAGACAGGAGAAGAATCCTCACATAGGATTGTTGTGAAGCTTCAGTGAGAGAATGCATGTAAGTTGCCTAGCCTGATGTCTGGAGCATTGGGTGAAGGGTGACCAATGTTAGTTCCTCATATTCCTGGCATCTAGCCTAGGGCCTGACCCATAGTAGGTGCTGGATACTATTACTTACTGGTCTCGCCAGGGCCTGGCAGATGATAGGTTCTCAATACATAGCTGTTAATGAATGCCAAATGCATGCCCTCTTCCTTGCTGCTCCCCGCCCCCTCCTTTCTCTGGACACTGGCTCTGATGCGGGATGACAGCTGTGAAGAGACCAGAGCTGTGGGAAGGGAGAGTGGCTCTGTGCCCTTCCCTCCCCCTCAGAACTGGCACAGTGCCCCGTAGATGCCTGTCTGCAGTATTGCTGGACACAACTTCAGGCCTTGTCCCCCAGAAAGGGAGATGGAGGAAAAGAGTGTGGGACAGAGGCCTCCAGGTCTGCCTGCTTCCACTTTTGAGTCTGTCCTTCTGTGAAGAGAGATCCTTGTAGTCAGCTGGGTGCCAGTCACCTCACCTTACCCCTTCCTTCACTCCTGGCCTGCGGTTCAGCCCCAGGAGGCCCAGGCAGCCTCCATTCCCAGCATAGTCCTCCCTTGGGGAAGAAGTCTTGGCTGTGATCATGGAAAATTGTCCTGCCAAGAAAGTTGTAGCTGGGAAAGCGTCTGAGGGGGAGGTAGGAGAGGGGACAGGGTGGGGGCAGGGAGGGTGGGAGGAAAGGGGAAAATCATGGATGTGGGGAGGTATGAGCAGAAAATGGGGGGCAGATGAGAAACTTGCCCCTACCTCTATGCCAGCTAGAGTGACAGAGAGAATCCCAGGCTGGCAATGTTGCAGGGGGGATAGGGTCTCTGATGGGTCCCTGATGAAGGGCTGGGGGACAGACCCATATTGACCCCTTTGCTTGGCCTCTGAAACTGGTCCCTGGGTCACCTCGTGGTGCCAGTCAGGACCCCTGTTACTTTTGCTCTCAGCATCCTTGGTATTTCTGGGAGGGCTCCAACTGGACTGGGTTTGGGGAGGAGGGCAGAGCCTGAGGTTGGGGCCCGGAAGTGGGTAGGGAAGGCCTGGTCAGGAACAGGTGCTGGGAACAGGCGGTTCTTTCAAACTAGCCGCGCTGGCCAGGCCACTTGGTTTGGCATGCGTGTGTGTATCTACAGTGCATGTGGGCCCTCATCCAGATAGTATGTGCATATGTAATGTGATGATTGCTTTGCCAAGTGTATTAATGTGCCCTTTGCCAGGACTCGGGGAAACTGACTTCCGGCCTTCCTCCTTAGTTCTTAACATTGGCTTGGTTCAGAGGGGTCAGGTCTGGGCTGCACTGGGGAGGCACAGCGCTCTGGTTGCTAACTCCGCCCCCGCCCCATTGTGCAGGCTACTGGTGGGTGCTCCACAGGCGCTGGCTCTGCCTGGGCAGCAGGCAAATCGCACCGGAGGCCTCTTCGCTTGCCCCCTGAGCCTGGAAGAGACTGACTGCTACAGAGTGGACATTGACCGAGGAGGTGTGGACCCCGTGGGGCTGGGGAGGGAGCATGGCCCGGGGAGGGCAGGAGAGGACTCGGCCTCCTCTTCCCTCTCCTCATTCCTGCTGTCCTGCCTCCAGCTGATGTGCAGAAGGAGAGCAAGGAGAACCAGTGGTTGGGAGTCAGTGTTCGGAGCCAGGGACCTGGGGGCAAGATTGTGGTGAGTACCGCTCTTTGTGACTGTAGGCAGGGGTGGGGGGTGTGCGCGTGATGGTGTGTGCGTGTGCACAGGTGTGCTTATAGAACACAGGCTGGTGTGTGGTATGATGGCCTGATTCCCAGGACCAAAGGTATAAGACATAGTGCCTGTCCTTACAAAGTTAAAACCATCTAAGCATCCATCTATCCATTTGTCAAACTCTTACTGAGAACCTTTTAAGCATCAGGCATTGTACTAGTTCCTGAGAGAGGAAACATAAAGATGGAGGAAAAGCCTGGTCCATGGGTCACAAAGCCTACTGCAGAGTTCTGGAAACTCTTGTTCTCTGTTTTTCTGTGTCTGTTTCTCTCTGTATCATCACTAATACATGCAAATACAATTAATAATCCGAGTCACTGTGGGAGCAGAATACGGTTAATGTTTTTTTTAGATTTTTAAAATTTTTATTTATTTGACAGAGTGAGATAGAGAGAGAGAATGTGTGGGAGAGGGGGAGAGGGAGACGCAGACTCCCCACTGAGCAGGGAGTCTGATGCGGGCTCCATCCCAGGACCCTGGGATCATGACCCCAGCCCAAGGCAGATGCTTAACTGACTGAACCACCCAGGCGCCCCAGAATATGGTTAATGTTAAGTGAGCGGTACAGTCCCCAGTATGTGAAAGTCCAAAGGAGGAGTAGTGAGAAAAGCCTCCTGTGGGGGGAGCAGGGGGTGGAGGGTAGAGTTCAGCCAGCCTTTCAAGAATAAGCAATGCTTCAAGAGTGGAGAGGGGAGGAGGTTCTTCACAGGCAAAGTGGTGGCACTGACAAAGGTCCAGAGCCAGGAACAGCTTGGCATGTCGGGGATAGGCGCATAGGGCGTGATCATGGAGGCACGAGTGCCCTGTGCTGGCTTGGTACCTGGGGGTCCAGGCAGAATGTGGAACAAGGCGTCTTCCTACAGTGCAAGGCAGTGAGTGCAGATGGGATAAGTATGTGTATATTGCCTAATGCTGGGGGTGGGGGTGGGGGGTGGTCCCCAAGTGATGCATGTGTGTCCATGCGCTTGCCAAACGTCTCATGTGGGCTGTGTGGCTCTGGCCGGTCACCAGCCCACATGGGGCAGGGTGTAGGGGGGGCATGACCCTGTGTCGCCCCCTTCCACAGACCTGTGCGCACCGGTACGAGGCTCGGCAGCGGGTGGACCAGATCCTGGAGACCCGGGATGTGATCGGTCGTTGCTTTGTGCTAAGCCAAGACCTGGCCATCCGCGATGAGCTGGATGGTGGGGAATGGAAGTTCTGTGAGGGGCGCCCCCAGGGCCACGAGCAGTTTGGGTTCTGCCAGCAGGGCACAGCTGCTGCCTTCTCCCCCGACAGCCATTACCTCCTCTTTGGGGCCCCGGGAACCTATAACTGGAAGGGTGAGTCACTCCTCAGGGAGGGGACAAGGGAACCAAAATGTCCTCTGACCTCAGAGGCGGGATTGGGGGGCAGCACGTGGCCAAGCATGCCCACACGTTCCCAGCCATGGTGCCCTGGGGCACCGCCACGTCTGCCAGCCCCCTCACGCCAGCACACACACACACACGCGAGGGTGTCTCCTCTCCTTCCAATGGCCGAGTGTTCCCCACCAAGCCAGCATGAGCCCCCACATGCACGGCTGGGCCTGCTTGCTCCAACACCTCAGCCTCACCGCGTCACTCCCATTCCCGTCTCCGCACGCCACCGCTGGCTGAGCTGACACTCGGTGAGTGGGGTGGCGAGTCTGTGGGACCAGAAGCTTGGGCTGGGCCAGGGGCAGTGAGGGTGCTGCAGAGGAGAGGAGGGGCTTCCCTGTGTGCCTGTGGATCCAGCGTCTGGCCTGAGAGGGGCTCCTCACTCCCCCCGCCCCGGGCACTAACAGGTCTGTCCTTGCAGGCACTGCCAGGGTGGAGCTCTGTGCGCAGGGCTCAGCGGACCTGGCGCACCTGGACGACGGGCCCTACGAGGCGGGGGGTGAGAAGGAGCAGGACCCCCGCCTCATCCCGGTCCCTGCCAACAGCTACTTTGGTAGGGATCCCTCCCTGGCCCAGAGCTGCTCTAACCCTCTGCTCCTCTTTCTTGTCCTCCCTCTCCACGCTCCCATCCTTCTGTCTCTGTCTCTGTCTCTGTCTCTGTCTCTCTCTCTGTCTTTCTGTCTCTGATTCTCATCTCCCTGGTCTCTTTGTCTCTCACATATTCTTTCTCTCCCTCTTCCTCTTCTACTGCCTTCTTCTTGCCATTATGTCTGGCTCTGTCTCCCCATTCTGTGGCCCTTCCTCCTTCCCTGGTGTGTCCCCCCACCTGCCCCCCGCAGGGTTGCTCTTTGTGACCAACATTGATAGCTCAGACCCTGACCAGCTGGTGTATAAAACTTTGGACCCTGCTGACCGGCTCCCAGGACCAGCCGGAGACTTGGCCCTGAATAGCTACTTAGGTTTGTAAGCTCCCACCATGTCCCCCTGGGCCCTGTGGGCTTGGCCTGGTCTCCCTTCCTCTCTTGCCCTGCCCTCACCAACACACACCCAGGGAAAGACATATTGGGCCCAAATTTCAAAGAAGCGCTAGGCCCGGTGACCAGGCCTGAGAAGATGCCCAAGGGGGGGATGGCCTAGGGGGCTGTGAACGGGGGGTCTCCATGGAGAAAGAACCAGGTGGGCTGAGACTGTACTGGAAAAGGAGGGTAGAGCTCTAGTGAGACTTTCTCTGAGAGATGGATGGTGGGCACATGCCAGAGAAAGGTCTATCCTTGCTGGTAAGTCTCTTTCGTTGTCTCGTCTGCAGCCCTCTACAAAGGGGAGGAAACCAGGCCTGGGAGGTGTTTGGGTGAATCAAATTCTTTCCCACGCCCCCTTCTCTCCCGTTTATCCTTGTGAAGACTTCCTCTCCCTGTGAGCATGGTGGGAGGAGGGGGCAAAGAAGGTGCATCCGATGGGGCTGGGGCCTCCTGGGTGTGCAGAGGGGAGAGCAGCTCCCTGGGGGACCTTAGGCATGGTGCCCTGCTCTGCTCTTGCCCAGCCGGCCGGCCTTCCTAGCCATTGCCTTTCTCTTTGTTCCCCAGTCCCTGAGGCTGACCTCACTGCACTTCTTGTGCCAAACTCCAGTTTCTGGGTGTGGGAGGACAGCCAGGCCCCTGGAGGGGGAGGCAGAGCAGTCCAGCTGTGCTGGTGATAACTTGGAGGGCACCTGTACCTTTTGGCTCCAGACCTGTGAGGAGGGGGTGGAGTGGGGGGAGCCCAGACACACCTTGGCTCCTGAGTCTTTTGGGGAGGGCTCACTGCTAAGTCACCCCACTCAGGTTTCTCCATTGACTCGGGGAAGGGTCTGATGCGTGCAGAGGAGCTGAGCTTTGTGGCAGGGGCCCCCCGTGCCAACCACAAGGGTGCTGTGATCATTCTGCGCAAGGACAGTGCCAGCCGCCTGGTGCCCGAAGTTATGCTGTCTGGGGAACGCCTGACCTCTGGCTTTGGCTACTCGCTGGCTGTGGGTGATCTCAACAATGATGGGTGAGAGTGGCCACAGGGGAGTGGAGCCTGGGGGAGGCTGGGCCTCTGGCATCTTTCTGACTCCCATGGCTGGGGAGGGAGCCACACTGACTGTCTCCATCTCTCTGTCTCTCCCTAGCTGGGCAGACCTGGTAGTGGGCGCCCCCTACTTCTTTGAACGCCAAGAAGAGCTGGGGGGTGCCGTGTATGTGTACCTGAACCAGGGGGGTCACTGGGCTGGGGTCTCCCCTCTCCGGCTCTGTGGCTCTCCTGACTCCATGTTCGGGATCAGCGTGGCTGTCTTGGGGGACATCAACCAAGATGGCTTTGCAGGTGTGACTGGAAACTGGAAAGCCTTGGGGGAGGGAGGGGCAGAGGCAGGGATGGGGAAGGGCCTCAGAGGTCCAGGGAGAGGCCTTCCGAGGGCTCCGGGACAGGAGCAAACTGGGCTGGCGTCATCCTGAGCTTTACCAGCTGTGTGACTTGGGTCAAGTGAACTTTCTGAGCTGGTTCTATCTGCAGAGAATAGCTAAGAGGCTTAAAAATGATGTGTGCAAGGTGCCCAGGACTTAGTAGCCTCTCAGTAAAATAACAAACATATTATATAGAACTGAGTGACTGAGGGAAAGTTAGGGTCAGGATGACCAATCCCCCACCCCCGCCCCAAGTCTGACTACCTTTTTCCCATACCTACAGATATCGCAGTGGGGGCTCCCTTTGATGGGGATGGGAAAGTCTTTATCTACCACGGGAGCAGCCTGGGGGTTGTTGTTAAACCTTCCCAGGTGAGGGGGTTCGTTGGGATGAGGTGTGGGGGGGAGTGGGTGTGGGGGGAGTTGGGGGGGCACAACAGCAAAGGGCAGGGGGTGGAGCTGGGGGTGCTGCTGTGGGGGAGCTGATGGTCTGGTCCCGCAGGTGCTGGAGGGTGAGGCTGTGGGTGTCAAGAGCTTCGGCTACTCCCTTTCGGGGGGCCTGGATGTGGATGGGAACCATTACCCAGACCTACTGGTCGGCTCCCTGGCTGACATGGCTGTGCTCTTTAGGTGAGGTCCTCCCTCTCCTCTGCCTCAGCCTCTCCCTCCCTGAGGCCTGCTCCTCTCTTTCCCTGCCTCAGAGTCTCATGTTACTTGTGCCCAACTCCCCGTTCCCCAGGGCCAGGCCTGTCCTTCACGTGTCCCACGAGGTCTTCATTGCTCCCCGAGCCATCGACCTCGAGCAGCCTAACTGTGCTGCTGGCCACTCTGTCTGGTGAGGCGGGGCCCAGGGGGAGGCAGGGAGCTTTCAGGGCCCACTTCCCCCACTCTCCCTTTCCCTGCCCAGTGTGGGGCTGCAGCTGGGGCGGCAGGGAGGCGCTGGCCGGTCAGCCTTGCCTGGCTCAGGAGCTCCCCTTGCCCCCACAGTGTGGACTTGAGGGTCTGTTTCAGCTACATTGCCAGCCCCAGCAGCTACAGCCCTATTGTGGGTGAGTGAGGTCCCCCTGCTACTTCCCACCCCGTTGTGTTTCAGGGTGGGTCACTCTGAGGTGGAGAGAAGGGCGTCTCAGAGATGGGGTCAGATGAGAGCAGTTCTCCAGCTCACTGGCTCCTCTCTCTTCTCCACACACCACAGCCCTGGATTATGTGTTAGATGGAGACACAGACCGGAGGCTCCGGGGCCAGGTCCCCCGTGTGACCTTCCTGAGCCGTGGCCCAGATGACCCCAAGCACCAGGCCTCAGGCACTGTGTGGCTGAAGCAGCAGCATGACCGAGTCTGTGGAGACACCATGTTCCAGCTACAGGTGGGCCCTGACCCCTTGGCCTCTGTGAGTCATTGTCATTACATGATTTCTTCTCTTTGATTCCTTTTAGCTTCCTCCCTAACATGTTCACACTTCATTCTTTGATCTCAACTTTTGGGAATCTTCCCTTCTGGGCTGACCTCCTCCTCACCTGCTGCCTTCTTGTATCTTCTGCCTTCTGTGTCCAGAGTATAAGTTCTGTCCTCCCTGAAGATGGAGACGGCAGTTTCTTTTGTCACACCTGGTCCTCAAAGCCCTGGATCCTGGTCTCCTCCCTTTTCCACCTCAGTTGCTCTCCCTCCCCCTCACTCTGGTCTCTACCTCTCTCTCTCAGCTCCTCAAGCTTCTTGACAGCTTTCAGAATCTGTCCTAGGTCTGGCCAGTGCCTGAGGATTGTTCTAGTATGCATGTCCATCTTCCCTCTTCCCAGGAGAATGTCAAAGACAAGCTTCGGGCCATTGTGGTGACGCTGTCCTACAATCTGCAGACCCCACGACTTCGGCGACAGGCTCCTGGGCAGGGGCTTCCCCCAGTGGCCCCCATCCTCAATGCTCACCAGCCCAGCACCCAGCGGGCAGAGGTGAGCATGGGTTCTGGCTTAGCTCAGGAGAAGGAGCTGGAAGGAGTAATGATCATCATCCCTCACAGTGACAAGCATTCATAGCTTCCAGAACTCTTTCACATGCTACTCTAGCAGTTCCTCACGTCTCTAGGTGCTGTGACAAGTAGACCACAACATGGTAAATAGCTCAAGTGATCACATGTTCCTCCTTCGAGGGGACACTGATCCCCCATTCCATGCATTCATTCAGGGGCCTGGGCTGACGGGGATCTGCCATCTTCAGACGTGGCCTCCAAGGTCCTTAGGTCACCTCCATCCCTGTCAGTTGGAAGGGGGAGCATGAAGCTCTTCTGGTCAGTCTGAAAGTGATGCCCTTCACTTCTCTTCACATTTGAAATCCGGAATCAGTCACATGCAGTGTTGGCTAGGGAGATGTGGTCTTGCTGTGGGCTGGTCTGCTAGCCTCTACCTCAGCATCATCCCTTGCTCACTTCAGTGAGGGCCATGTAGCTCAGGGTGGTTCACTGACCAGCTCAGTGCCACACAGCTAGTGAGCAGCAGATCTGAGAGTCGAAGCCCCGTTGCTTCATCTTGTGATACGCCACCCCACTGTGTCCCATGGCGACACATTCGCCTTCTGCCTCACCCCTAGGAATGACCCTCTCCTCGCGTCTCTCCCTAGATCCACTTCTTGAAGCAAGGTTGTGGCGAAGACAAGATCTGCCAGAGCAACCTGCAGCTGGTCCATGCCCGCTTCTGTGCCCGCGTCAGTGACACGGAGTTCCAGCCTCTGCCCATGTGAGGGGAAGTGAAGGGTGGCAGGGGTGGAGGTGGGAAGGCAAGAGATCAAGGAAGAGAAGGAAGTCCCCTCAGGAGGGCCAGGCCGAGGGAGGGCGGAGGCTGATAAGTCAGAAGATGAGGGTCAACAATGGGGCCACAGAGTCTCTCCTGGCAAGGAATACACCTTCCCAGGACGTATAATGATAATGGTAACTCCTACCAATAGCTCCTCTGTGGATGGAGAACAGGGGCCTAGAGAGGTTAAGTTCCTTGGTAGGTAGAAGAACTTGGACGGAATAGCGGTCTCCTGGCTCCCCGTCTGGTTCTCTCGAGTGTGGGAAGGCCTGAGGCTTGGCCTGGTGGGGAGGGCTCTGTGGGGGAGCCAGTGGGAGGAGAGACCAGGGAGCGGAGGTGGGAGGGGAGGAGGCAGGAGAGGCAGGGAGAGGCAGAGGAAGGCGTTCAGATTTAGAGTGTGAGTGGGATCTGACCTCCAGGGATGCAGATGGGACAACAGCCTTGTTTGCCCTGAGCGGGCAGCCGGTCATTGGCCTGGAGCTGACGGTCACCAACCTGCCCTCGGATCCAGCCCAGCCCCAGGCTGATGGGGATGATGCTCATGAAGCCCAGCTCCTGGTCACCCTCCCTGCCTCTCTGCACTACTCAGGAGTCCGAGCCCTAGACCCTGCGGTGAGGGCCTGTGGCAGAGTGTGGTGGGGTTCCTCGGGGGCTCCGGTAACCCAGACTGACCTCTCCCTCTCTCCCCACTGCAGGAGAAGCCGCTCTGCCTGTCCAATGAGAATGCCTCCCATGTCGAGTGTGAGCTGGGGAACCCCATGAAGAGAGGTGCCCAGGTTGGTGTGTCAGCCTTATCCCTGTCCGAGTGTCTCTCTAAGCCCTGAGCCCTTCTGCACCCCCTAGCCTTCCCGGACTCTAATCACTCTCCACTCTTGGCCTAGATCACCTTTTACCTGATCCTTAGCACCTCAGGGATCACTATCGAGACCACAGAGCTGGAAGTGGAGCTGCTGTTGGCTACGTGAGCCTGGGGGCACCTGGCGGTGGTGAGGGGAAGGGCAGCTGGGTTGGTGTCCACCTGGATGGGGCTCTGTTGTTTTCATCTGAGCCCTCGGGGTGGCACCTGTGCCCTGTTGCCCAATGTGTGCTCCTGCCCACTTAACCAGGATCAGCGAACAGGAGCTTCATCCCGTCTCTGTCCGAGCACTCGTCTTCATTGAGCTGCCGCTGTCCATCACAGGGTAAGCTCTGTCCAAAGGGGCACATTGGCCCGAGGGGTGGGCACTACTACTCCCAAGCTCTGGCCTGGGTTCTGCCTCCTGGCCCTCCAATCAGCCAGGCCCCAGGCCTCCTCAGCCCCCTCGTTTTGACCCTTCCCCACTAGGGTGGCCATTCCCCAGCAGCTCTTCTTCTCTGGTGTGGTGCGGGGCGAGAGTGCCATGAAGTCCGAGCGGGATATAGGCAGCAAGGTCAAGTATGAGGTCACGGTGAGTGCTCCTGGTGAGGCCCCTGGTCGGGCCCCTCCCTTCTTAGCGCAGAGAGAGGCTGAGACATGTCACAAGGCTGTAGTTCTCCTACCGTATGGTGGCATGATAGTCCAGTGAGTTCAAGGCCTCTCCTTGCTCCTGGACCTTGATTGTGGGCAGGTGTTGGTGTTGGGGGCCTCGGTTGACCATTTCCTGGTCATCTCTGTGTGGACATCTCAGTTGCTGGTCTGGGTAGGCCATGAGGGTCCTGGGAAGGTTTAATGTCAGGGTCTTTGGCGGAGGGATGGGGCCAAGGGGGAGGAGGACTGATGTCTCTCTTTAGAACTCTGCCCTTGCTTAGCTGGGGCCTCCCCACCCTCTCAGGGACATCTCCAGGCCTTCCTGGTTTTGGGGTAGGAGAGAATGGTGCCTGGTGGGGTCTAGGATCCCAAGTCTTTGTTGAAATTCTGCTTCCGGGGGCCTTCCCCTCAGCTCTTGTCCCCTCCATCTCTGCAGATCTGTGGCCCGCTTAGAAACGGAGTGCCCTCCCTTCACACTCCCTTCTGCCCACAGGTCTCCAACCAAGGCCAGTCGCTGAACACCCTGGGCTCTGCCTTCCTCAACATCATGTGGCCCCATGAGATAGCGAACGGGAAGTGGCTGCTGTACCCCATGCGGGTGGAGCTGGAGGGCGGGCAGGGGCCCGGGCAGAAGGGGCTCTGCTCCCCAAGGCCCAACATCCTCCAACTGGTGAGGCTTAGGCAGGGTGGTCAGGACCACTGAGGCAGGGTGGAGGGGGGTTAGACCTCGGAAAGGATGTTGTGGGGGCTGTGGGAGGCCCGGAGGAAGGCAGTGGGGAGGAGATGCCGTCTCGGGATTGCTGCGTTCAGAGTGATGCTCACTGCTCACATTCCCCGCATCCAGAATGTGGACAGCAGGGACAGGAGGAGGCGGGAACTGGAGCAGCCCGAGCAGGAGGAGCTGCCTGAGCCTCCAGAGCCCAGCACATCCTGGTGGCCGGTGTCCTCTGCCGAGAAGAAGAGAAACATCACCCTGGTGAGGGCAGGGCAAGCATGGGGCAGTCTGAATGAGAGGCGGGGTGTTGGTGATGAGGATGTGGGGGGACAGGGAGTTTTATGGCGCTGGGTGTCCAGGAGGCTGGCCCGTTGACAGGCGTGATGGTCACACACCTGGAGCGAGTTGACAAGACAGTTTATGTCACAACTGTGAAGCAGCTGCTGGCAGCATGGGTTCCCCTGTGACCACCGAGTATTCACCCAGAGCGGGGGTCTTGGCTGGCGGCCAGTTGGCCACACAATCAGTTCCTTGTTTGGCACAGTTTTGTTCTTCAAGTGGATGTGTTGAGCCAATGAGCATGCACTCTGTGCTCATCCCTCGTAGGACGGCGCTGGCCATGAGTGTGGAGCGGACAGATTGTGGGTATTTGGCCTGGCTGCGAGGAGGTGGAAACCCAGGTGTGGAAGGGCGGGCAATAGAAGGAGTCAAAGAGACTGCTGGTAGGGGGATGTGAACAGCTGGGCCAGGTCTGGCGTCGTCTGTCTGGAAGGGAGCTCCACTGTCACACCCTCTCATGGGGGCCCTCAGCTCCCCTGCTGCTGGAGAGCATGGTGGGAGGCACACAGGGGAGTAGCGTAAACTTGCATCATGGTCGGTTCCCTGCTATGGATATTGTTCTGCCTTCTCCACGTGGCTGATTTCCCCCTGAAAGGCCTCCATTTCTAAGAAGAACTTGGAAATGGATTCTTTTACTTAAAATTACTTCTCAACAAACTGACCAAGGATTCTTTAATTGCTCGAAAGTGGCAAAATGAAAGACAATTCAAAGAACTCAAATGCTCTCAAAGCCCTTCTCCTGTACAGGAAGTGTGGTGCATATAACATAATTTTTAGAAAAGATTTTATTTATTTATTTGACAGAGAGAGACACAGTGAGAGAGGGAACACAAGCAGGGGGAGTGGGAGAGGGAGAGGCAGGCTTCCCTCAGGGCAGGGAGTCTGAACCTGATGTAGGGCTCGACCCAAGACCCTGGGATCATGTCCTGAGCTGAAGACAGATGCTTAGTGACTGAGCCACCCAGGCACCCCTGTAACAATTTTTAGGCAGACTGGATCATCAGGTGGGATTGGGCCAAATGGATGTAGGTCAGATCTGGAAGGAGATGGGCTTATGTCCCTGGTCCCCCAGCAGCTCCTGGGACAGCCTCCACCTCCTTCAGTGGGTTTGGACTTACCATAGGAATGCACAGACCTGGATTCAAATACCTGTTCTACTGCTTACCAACTTGCCAGCTGTGCAAACTGAGCCAGGTCACCTGGCCTCTTTTTTTTTTTTTAAAGAATTTATTTTTGGGGTGCCTGGGTGGCTCAGTGTGTTAAGCCTCTACCTTCAGCTCAGGTCATGATCTGCTCAGAAGGGAGCTTGCTTCCCCCTCTCTCTCTGCCTCTTTGCCTGCTTATGATCTCTCTCTGTCAAATAAATTAAATATTAAAAAAAAAAAGAATTTATTTTTAAGGAGTGCCTGGATGGCTCAATTGGTTAAGAGTCTGCCTTTGGCTCAGGTCATGATCCCAGGGTCCTGGGATTGAGCCGTAGCCTCCTTCTCCCTCTCCCTCTACTGCTCCCCCTCCTTGTGCTCTCTGGCACTGTCAAATAAATAAATAAATAAATAAATAAATAAATAATCTAAAAAAAGAAGAAAAAAAGAATTTATTTTCAAGTAATCTCCACACCCAATGTGGGGCTCGAAGTCACAACCCCAAGATCAAGAGTCTCATGCTCCACTCACTGAGCCAGCCAGGTGTCCCTCCCTCCTCCTTTTTTTTTTTTTTTTTTTAAAGATTATTTATTTATTTGACAGAGAGGGAGAGATCACAAGTAGGCAAAGAGGCAGGCAGAGGGAGAGGGGAAGCAGTCTCCCTGCTGAGCAGGGATCCTGATGCGATGTGGGATTTGGGGCTCGATCCAAGGACCTGAGATCATGACCTGAGCTGAAGGCAGAGGCTTAACCCACTGAGCCACCCAGGCGCCCCCCTCTTTTTTTTTTTTTTTTTCTTAAGTGATTTCTTGGGCCAACATGGGGCTTGAACTCATGACCCCGAGGTCAAGAGTTACATATGCTCTATGGATGGAGCCAGTCAGGTGCCCTGCACCTGGCCTCTTTGAACTTGAATTTCCTAATTTGGAAAATGGGGGTGATGATAATATGCACCTTGCAGGACAGCTTTGATAAGTCCCTTGCAGATAGCAGGTGCTCAGTAAATGGGACCGTTGTTCTGTAACACAAGCATTAACTGGGGAAGCTACTCTGTTGCTGCTGTCAGATAAGAGACCTCCTCCCTGCTCCCCATGTATTCCAAGGCCAGACAGACCAGATTTGGGGTAGACTGCTCTTTTGGACCATGGACTTCCTGGAGGAGGTGAGCTTGAGGTCAGGTGAGGAGAATGGGAGAGATAAGAGTGAGGAACAAGGGCAGTAGGGGGTCCAAGGTGTGGGAGCTCATGGACGGACAGCGTGAAGTCTCTGGGCAGATTCTGTGTCCATGTGAGCACCTATATCAGGGTGCTGGGCCCTGGGGAGGCTCAGTGGGCTGGGGTCAAGTGGCTCAGAGCCCTGCCTGTCCTGGTCCCTAGGACTGTGCCCGGGGCACTGCCAGCTGCGTGGTGTTCAGCTGCCCTCTCTACAGCTTTGACCGCGCCGCTGTGCTGCACGTCTGGGGCCGCCTCTGGAATAGCACCTTCTTGGAGGTAAGAGCACCATGGCGGTGGGGCTGGCATCTTCTTCCCCAGACCCACTGCTCTTTCTGCCTTCTCCTTGTCTGAATGCAGCACCCTCTTAACCCAAGACAGGCAGAAATGCCCTCTGCATTGGGCACGATTCCACTTACCGTTTTGGGAGCTGGGGTGGGGGGCCCTGGAGCATTGAGGAGAAGGCGGTCCTCTTCTGCTTCCGTAGGAGTACTCAGCCGTGAAGTCCCTGGAAGTCATCGTCCGAGCCAACATCACCGTGAAGTCTTCTATCAAGAACTTGCTGCTCAGAGATGCCTCCACAGTGGTGAGCTGCGGGCCTGGGCGTGTTGGTGTGGGGAAGCTCTTCTTTCCCTCTGCTCCAGCCCCTGTTCCCTTAACTCTTCATTCCCCAGATCCCCGTGATGGTTTACCTGGACCCTGTGGCCGTGGTGGCAGAAGGAGTCCCCTGGTGGGTCATCCTCCTGGCCGTCCTGGCCGGGCTGCTGGTGCTGGCGCTGTTGGTGCTGCTCATGTGGAAGGTGAGGCTTGGGGCTGGGGATGCTGGGCTCCCCTGGCTGGCTGCGGGCCTTTTGTGCTATGCTTCTCTGTCCCACCTGCCCTCTCATTTTTTTGGCCCACCTGCACCAAACACTTGTATGTCCCAGGGCCTCTGTCGGGCTCTGGATGATTCAGAGAGAAGTCAGATGCAGATCTGGTCCTCTGGGAGTTGATAGTCTAGGGGGTTGGCAAACTTTGTCGGAAGGACCAGGCAGAAGGCACTAAGGCAGGAGAGAGCAGAGGGAGTTCAGAGGTGAGAAAGCTGGAGAGCATGGGGCTTAGCACAAGGTGGGGTCATAGGATCTGGAGGTGGAAGATGAGGTGGGTGGGACCGTGGGAGGCAGAGCCATGGAGGCGGGAGAGTGGAGTCTGATTTAACCAGAGCATGGCAGGGAAGGCTGGGAAGGAAACTGTGACAAAGAAGACACAACAGCACGGAGAACCTTCTCCAGGGACTGCCTCCAGGACTGAACTCAGACCCTCCATGTACTAGGCTCTGCATGGAACCGTCTTCATACGCACAGAGTGTAGACAGAATCCCATTTGTGCCGGGGCTCCCACCCAAAAGCACACACATGCACATGTCAGTACGGAGAATCACATCCCTCACCCATTGTCATACCCCGAACCGCATGCCACATCTGGGCTGTGGGGCACCATGCATGTCTTTGGGGCCCTCTGGAGAACTGCCCCCAGTCCTCCCTGGACCAGTTGTAGACCACGTGTACTGTTTGGCAAATGTGAGTCATCAGCGGACTGGGCCCCTGGATGAGCTTCCCAAGTGCGGGGAACCTGGCCAGCCTTCGGGGAGGTTCATACTTTCATGAAACTGGCTCCAGAATCCCTGTTCCCTGCTTTCTTGGAAGGGGGACAGAGTAGAGATAAGGGCCCCATCTCTCCTGAGTCTTCCCATCCTCCACCTCTTCTGCTCCCCTCTGCCCTTGACATCCCAGTGTGGCTTCTTCCATCGGAGCAGCCAGAGCTCATCTTTTCCCACCAACTATCACCGGGCCCATCTGGCTGTGCAGCCCTCGGCTGTGGAAGCCGGGGGCCTGGGGACTGTGGGGTAATTGCGTGTGTGTGCATGTGTATGTGCGTGTGAGTGTGTATGTATGCGTGTGGTAGAGCCCCCAGCATTCAGGGCACCAGGGTGAAGAAATGAGATTGCACGAGGGTGGTGTGAGCTCTAGAAACGGGGGCGGGAGGTCATTATAAGGGTGAGTATCCACAATCGGAGGCATGTGCAGTGGGGTGGCTGGGCTCATGCAGTATGAGCATGTGGGAGTGCAGGAAGATGCTGTGCATGGCTTCTCTGTGGACATGAGACAAATGTGCAAGGACATGCTGTGCAGTCTGAGCATGTAGGAGCCTCAGGTGGCCCCGAGTGTGAGTGTGCAAGGGGCATATTTCCACTTTGGTATGGAAGGGCCAGCATCTTCATGAGGTAGGGAGGGGTGAGGCCACCCTATTCATGGACCAGAGGGCCCTGCCCCAAGGGAAATGCCATTTGAGTACATGGGATGTGTGTTGGGGCTTGGGAGGACTCATTCCCAGTAGGCAGGGGTCCAGAAAGCCATCTTTTGGTCTCAGATCTCGTTTATGTTCTGGGGCATGCTGTTCGGTCTCTTAAAAGGCTTGAATGGGGCCAATGGTCCTGCTGCTCCATCTTCAACCCCCTCTTCCAGGACCCAAGGCAGAGGTCCTTGGTCCTGCATCTTTGGCCCCTCCTGGTCTTTCTCTGGCCGTGAGCGAGGACCTGGGGGCCCGGCATGAATTGTGGCACCTGTGGGGGTCGTGCACTGCACGGGATGCTGTCTGCCCCAGCTCCGTCCTGCTGCAGCGGTGACGCTGTCCGCCCCAGCTCCGTCCTGCTGCAGCGGTGGAGGCAAGGTGCTGGGCTGTGCTGGGCATCTGCCCCGGGGGCCTCAGCCCTGCAGGCTCCTCACATCTGGCCTGGGGTCCTTACAGATGGGATTCTTCAAGCGGGCGCGGTACCCCGAGGCCACCGTGCCCCAGTACCATGCGGTGAAGATCCCGCGGGAAGACCGGCAGCAGTTCAAGGAGGAGAAGACAGGCACCATCCTGAGGAACAACTGGGGCAGCCCCCGGCGGGAGGGCCCTGATGCGCACCCCATCCTGACTGCTGATGGGCACCCTGAGCCGGGCTCCGATGGGCATCCCGTGTCAGGCACCGCCTAGCACCCTGTGTCCCAGCCTGGCCCACAGGTCCCCTCCACCCTTTCCCCAGATATGGCTCCTTGGGGTGAAGAGGGTAGAGTGGGTTGTTGGCATCCCATCAGGATGGGACAGGATCTGCTTCCTCAGGGGCATAGGCATCTCCCCCCCTCAACAAGGAGCATCCCCCAGAACTTCCCCTTAGAACACTGTGAGATGAGGGTGGTAAGTCAGGAATGGGGTTGTGGGGTAGAAGGAGAAGGACAGTGATGTCCTGATGAAAACGTGGGAGAAGGGACCCTGATCCCTCCCTCTCCCATTCATCCTGTTTAACAGGACCCCAAGAACCTGTCCCCCAGAAAGTGCCTTAAGCCCAGAGGGTTGGGGAGGAGGTTGTGTTGCTGACTCAGGGGCTCTTCCCTCCCTAGTTTTGCCTCTTCTCGGACCTTAGTTTGCTGCATCAACCTAGTGGATTTTGTCTATTTATTAAAAGATATTTGAGGACAAAACTTCTGGCTTCTTTGCTGAGTGTTGCTCCCCCGCCTCCAGGGTCTCCAGGAGAGGACTGCTTCTCTGCACCCCCACAGCTCAGGACAAAGGTGGCAGTGGGAGGGAGGGCCAGGGGGCCCAGCAGGAGCACATGACTTTTGTGACCAGTTCCTGGGGGCACATGACTTTTGTGACCAGTTCCTGGAGGCACATGGCTGTGGTCTCGAAGAGGAAGGGGACCCTTACTACGGGAACAAGGGAGAGGGACAGGGAACCACCCTAGCAGTGGGTGGGCAAAAATTGGGAGACCCAGTCTAGAATTTGTCATGGATATGACAGGATATTGCTTTCCTCCCTGTGGTCAGGTTAGGAATAGAGCTTTTATACTTTGGAAGGAAGGATTGAAATTAGACGCCAGGCAGAGATGGGGGAAGGAAGGAGAGGGGCTGGTGGGGGGAATTGCTTCTCTGACTAGATCCCTCTCAGGAGAAGACAGGTTAGCCGGTGGGGGGATCACTCTGGCTGGAGGCAGGACTCCGGGAAGGGTTATTTCACAGCCTTTCCCATGATGTGGGGCCCAACAGGCAACCACTTGAAGGGAGGGGGCTGGTATTCCATTTGGAGTTGAGAGAACTGGGCACTCTCGAGGTCCTTCCAGGTCTCTCTGGTGAGGCAGCAGCCATCCCCAATGTGTTTCCAGGTGGGCTCTAAAACTTGCTGCCACAGAAAGGCCCAGCTTCCACGTGGCTCAGCCACATGCTCCCAGAAAAAAAACACTCCTCCCTGGGAGAGAAGAGAAAGTTAGCGTCACTTCTTTCCTCCATTCCACAACCTTCCTCCCACCTCACCTCCACCCCGCTCTTGGTGAAGTGGGGGTTGCTGGTCCCCAGGTTTATGAAGCATGTTATTCTGCTTCTGACTTTCTCTGTAGGCCCTGGCTCCTCCCCTCCCACTCAAAAGCACATGTGAAGAGCTGCCCAGTGGGGGTGACGGGTGAGCCATCTTTAAAGGATGACTGAGGGACAGCCTAGCAGAGGGCAGATGGATGGGGAGCTGGAGAGAGAGGAGCAGAGATCTCACTGCAGACTGAGACGTTGTCTTCTGAGACTCAGATGCATACATCCAAACTTATCCTTTGGCCAACATCCTAGGGAAAACTTGCACCTGACTCATGACAAATACTGGGGTTCCTTCCGCCCTTCTCTCCTTGCTGAACCCTCTCTAGGTGATCTCATGCACCCCATGTGCTCTGAATTTACAGGTTGTGACTTCCATATTTTTCTCTGACTCCCAACTGCCTCTGTGGCTTTCCTGCCTGCCTGTTTCAGTGGCACCTCAGACCTAACAAGTCCCAAATAGGTTTCTCTCATTTCAGCAACTGAGACTTCCCTCTACCCTCCCTCTTTCCCTCCACCAGTCACTCATGCCAGAAACCTGGAAACTGTCCTCAACTCCTTTCTTTACCCAGCTCCAAATCATATGGATTCTATGGACTCTAATATCTCTATCCAGAACCCTTTTTTATTTCCCCCACTTCTCCACATCCTGCGTAATCCCTCAGATCTCAATGTAAACATCACTTCCTTAGGTGTCTCTTCCCCCTGGAACCCCGCAGCTGCTGCGTTAAGTGGCTCTCCTGCGGGCTTCCACAGCACCCTATTCTATCCCTTGGAGGCCCGGTCATGTTCACTGTTGACCAGCAGGTGGCGGTGGATGGTGTATAACATGCCCGCGCACCAGAGTCCGGATCCCAGGGCGGCCCTGCAGCTGTCGCCTGCCCCACGCCCATTCCCTTTCCACGCTGCTCACCGGCCTCAGCACTCTGTGGACTTCCTGCAGGACCTTCCTTGGACTCTGCACGGAGCACAGCACCAGGGTGCTGACCACCGCATCCATGCAGCCGTCCGCCAGTCCTTTCATGTCCTCTCCGCAAGCCACCACAAACTGTTCATACTGGAGGTGCCTGTTCTTCGCCATGCTCTTGGTCAGGAACTTCTCGAAGTGAGGGTTTGGGTCCAGGCAGGTGATCCTGCAGCCCGCTGGGTAGAACTGGAAGTTGGTCCCAGTACCGCAGCCCAGCTCCAGCAAGGACACCTTCCCGGAGGCTCCCGCAAGCCCCTTTATCTGGATGAAGAGCTGCTGTTTCTTGCTCCCCATCTTGCGGTTGCACTTGGCCGTCAGTGCGGCCATCAGGTAGGGGAAGCACATTTTGCACAGGGGCTGCCAGCAGCCCAGCAGAGCCAGCAGGTGCAGGGGCAGCGTCAGGAGCAGCACCAGCAGCTGCAGGAGGCGGACCAGGGCGTCCATGACTCGCCAGCTCGGAGCCAAGTTCTGCTGGGACACTGGCCTTTTCTCTGTCTCCAGTGCCGCAGACGGGAGCCTCTCCTCCTCCTGGGTTGGGACTTTGTTCCCTGTGTCCTACTTGTCTGCTTTCTCTTTGCCAGGGTACAGTGAGTGCATGGAATCCCTCCAGAGGGCATGGGTCCTACAGCCCCATAGTTTTTTGTGGAGTGAAGGGACAGGTGGCATTAGTGCTCTGAGTTCTGGGGCCCTGTGTGTTGAGGGTGGGGGTGTGCTGATCATTTCAGAGAGGAGTGGGAAGGGCAGAAGGGGATAGATCTCAGATTGCAGCTTTGTGGGGGCCAACCCGGGACGGGGCTGACACATGGGTCTGTGCTGGCCTCATTCTGTCCCCAGGATCTGGTTATGCAAGCTGGGAAGTCTGATTGGGTTCCCCTGGCACACCCCCAGGGTTGTGTAAACTGTAACATGCCTTTGCCCCAGATAGAAGCCAAGCACAGAGGATTCCGGGTAAGGGCAGATTGGTCAGGAGAAGGAGGGAGACTGCAGGTCGAAAGAAAGGCATTTTCTCAGCTGACTGGTGTTTATTATCACATTCAAGACTGCACTGCTCCAGCAATAGAAGAAAAGAAGGGAGAAAAAGACAGCGTGGGGAAGAAGAATCAGCAAGCCCCGATCCCATTATAACTTGCCGTGTCTCTTTGGGCAAGTCTTTTTACTTTCTGGGCTCCAGCTTCTCAACTGTAAAATGGGGAGATGAAGACAGATTGGATGGGCCTTCTGTAGTTTCTAACAGCTCCTCCTGCTCCTGCATTCGTGTGATCTAAGGGGAGTGGGGGAGGACAGGTGGCAGGTGACCCCAGCTCTCCTCACAGCCCAGGATGGTACTCCCGAGGCTTTGGTCCCAGGCTGCCACTGAGGCAGGGCAGTCTCAGAGCCCAGACTTTGGGGTCACAGGCATCTTAGCAGAAAGTCCCCAAATGATTAAGCTGTGGCTTCTCTTTTGGCAGAAGCCTCCCTCAGAAGCGTGGGGGAAGCTTCCCACAGACAGTTCCACAGGCTGCCCACCAATTGCCTAGTGGCCAAAGGGAATTTTGTATAGAGAAAAGAAAATCAACAGCTTTTTCTCCCTTATTTCTTTTTAGTCTATCACCATGGAGTGTGATGTTTGCTCTGGGTATTTATTAGGGTTATGTGAAATATATTTTAGGGAGAACTGACATACTTTTTTGTCTGAAAGTATGTTCTATTTCCCCAATTGTTCATATCTTCTTTTGTCCTGTCAGTAGTATTTCAAAGATATCTTCATGTAGGTACCTAACATTCATTCATTCATTTCTTTCTTTCTTTCTTTCTTTCTTTCTTTCTTTCTTTCTTTCTTTCTTCTTTCTTTCTTTCTTTCTTATTTCTTCTTTTTAAAAAAATTTATTTGACAGAGAGAGACACAGTGAGAGAGAGAACATAAGCAGAGGAAGTGGGAGAGGGAGAAGCAGGCTTCCCGCTGAGCAGGGAGCCCAATGTGGGGATCAATCCCAGGACCCTGGGATCACGACCTGAGCCAAAGGCAGACGCTCAACAACTGAGCCACCCAGGCATCCCAGATAACAAACATTTCTTAAGCTTATTTCTAGTTATATTACCTTTTTTTTTTTTTTACTAATATAAAAGGAAGTCTCTTCTTTACTTCTATCTTCTAACAGGTTTCTATTTGCATATATATCTCATCATTTTTGTTTCTGAATGTTAGTTTTGTACCTAGTCATCTTATTAAATGCTCTTATTGTTTATTCTTTTTATTTGATTCTTTTTTAAAAAAGATTTATTTATTTTAGAGAGAGAGAGAGAGGGGAGAGTGCGAGTGAGGCGAAGGGCAGAGGGAGAGGGAGAGAGAGGGAGAGAAGCAGACTCACTGCTGAGCTGAGCGTGGAGCCCCACGAGGAACTCAATCTCGGGACCCTGAGATCAGGACAAGCAGAAATCAAGAGTTAGACACTTAACTGACTGAACCACCCAGGCGCCCCTCTTTGGGTTCTTTAAGCATAACATGATCTGTGCCAGTAATAATTATTTACCTCTTCCTTTTCAATTTTTATATCTTTTATTTCCTTCTCTTGCTTAATTGCTTTATCTAATTCCTTAGAGAAATATTAAATAGTAGTATGGGTACTAAATCTTTTTGTTCCTGAAATTAATAGGACTGCTTCACATGCTTTCCCACAGGCTATATCTATTTCCCCTCAGCTTTTCACCCACCCTTTTATTCTTTGCTCTGTATTGCTGGGGTTAAGAGCCTACGTTTACCTGGCTCACTTGCTTGCTGGCTTCTTTGTGAGTTCTGCCAGTAATAAGTACTGCAGGGAGAGCAGACTGTGGGAGGAAGAAGGTGTGTTCGTGCTGCCAGCTGTGCCGTGTAGCAACTGTTGGCAGTGGTGGTTCCATAGGAGCAGTGGAGATGGGGTGCTCCCAGATTCCATCTGCCTGAGCCAAAGGCTGCACCTTTTCAGCCACTCCAGCTGTGCGCTCTTCAGCAGATCTAGAACGTGTGACATTGTCCGCAGGACAGTGGCAGGATTGTGGGCTCCAGGGAAGTTAGCAGTTTCTGATCTCTGGGTATCATCTCTTATTCCTCTTGTCCCCCACTCCACTTCTTAATTTCCCCTTGGGGGGGAGGAAATATATACAAAACCAAGGGGGAAAATATATGTGTATATTTTAAACCAAGGGAAAAACATATATATATATATATATATATATGTGTATATATATGTTTTATATATTTTGTGTGTGTGTATATATATGTTCTCTATATGTTTTATATATATATTTATATATATGTTTTATATATTTTAAAGATTTTGTTTTTATTTATTTATTTGAGAGAACCTGAGAAAGAGTGAAAGAGAGCAGGAGTCGGGGAGGAGAGGGAGAAGCTCAGCAAGGAGTCTGACTTGGCTTGGGATTCGATTCCAGCACCCTGGGATCATGACCCGAGCTGAAGGCAGATGCTTCACCAGCTGAGCCACCCAGGGGCCTCCCTCTTTTTTTTTTTTTTTTAAGGGCCCAGCATGGAGCCCAGTGCGGGGCTTGAACTCACAACCCTGAGATCAAAATCAAAACCTGACCTAAGACCCCGAGATCCAGACCTGGGCTGCGATCAAGAGTCAGATGCTTAACTGACTGAGCCACCCAGGGGCTGCACAGCCAAACTTCCGGAGTCATCTGCTCATGTTATCTCAATGTACTCACTTCCCATTCACTCTTCCACCCACTCCAATCCAACACCATAATAAAAACTGTTCTTATCTTATTTGAACATTGCCAAATCCAATAGCTCTTTCTGTTCTTATCTTATTTGACCTCTTACCAGCCTCAGGAACAGTTGTCTACTACTTCCTTCTTGGAGTACTATCTCATCTAAGCTATCCCAACATCCAGGCCTTCTTGTTTTTATACCCCTGGCTGTTCCTCCTCAGCCTCCTTTCTTAGGTCTTTCTTATCTACTCAACCTCTGTATTTTGTTTCTTTAGGTTCAGCCTTAGATCTCCCTCTGTCTACATTATCTCATTAAGTAATTTCATCCATTTTCATGGATTTAATTATTTACATATTAATCTTTAAAAGCAGACCTTCCCCTCCCCAGTTTCCTTCAGATTTGCATAAATCCAATTGCCTACTTGACAAATTCCTCAATATGTGTCCTGAATGTGTCACTTAACACACCCAAAATGATCCTCTTCAAGTCTCTTCTGCCCATTCTCCTCACCATCTCAATAAATGACACCATGAGCTTCTCAATTGCTTAAGCAAAAACCTAGGGCTTATTTTATTTCTCTTTCTCTTCCTTCTTTCACCCTCCTTCCCCCTCACCTCTTTGTTCTCCTCCTTCTGTTGCTTTCTCTCTTTTTAAACTTTGTATAATGGATGATTCTGAATAAACACAAAAGTTGGCACAGTCAGGGATCCCCATGTATACATCATCCAGCCCTAACACAACCATCAAGCCATGGGTAACCCCTTCTCCATCCACATCCTCATCCACTAACCCTCTTCCACCCTGGGTATCGTTTTGAAGTAAACTCTAGACATGCCATTTCATCTGTAAATATTTTAATACATATCCTTAAAAGATACATAACAAAAAATATAACCAGAATATTATCACACCTAAAAAAGTCTAGCATAATTCCTAGGACTCACTTTTTTGAGTTTCTTTTTCCCTTACTCCCCGATCCAAGCTCTCCCCAAGTCCTGCCAGCTCTATGTCCTCATTTATCTTTAATTCAAGCACTGCTAGCATCTTCACTGGCACAGAGCAGGCCACAGCCCTCGTCTGTGTGGCCCATTACAATAGCCTCATAACTAGTCTCCCCACTGCCACCCCCTGCTTAAAATCCTTTAGTGAATTCCCCTCAGTATTAGCATAAAATCCAAAATCCTTATGGTGGCCCAAAGCCCTGCAGATCCAGCCTCTGCCCACTTCACCCTGTTCTCCCACACTCACCAAGCTTCAGCTATACAGTCTTTCACTTTCTCACATTCTCACTTTTTTGCTTCAGTGCTTTTGAGCTTGTCATTTCCTTTGCCTACTACGTCTCTTTCTCTGCAGCAGTCCTCTTCTCCCTCCTGCCTACTTAACTTTTACTTACCTTGCAGGTCTTAGACTGAAAGCATCCCTCCCTTTCCCCCATCGAGGCCAAGAACTCTTAGCTTAGTTTGTAATGACTGTTTGTTGCTGTTATTATCTAATTAATATCTGTCAATAAGTTCCATGAGAGCAAGGATTATCCCTTTTTTCCTTATCATCACATATCCAGCACCTAGCATGGTGCCGGGCAAGTAGTAGTCACTGAAAACGAGACAGATGAACTAAAGGGACTCCATGAAAAGCTGCTTTTTTGTTCCTTTTCCTGCTTCTATTCTTGCTAGGACCTATAGCCTAGCCTTACACCTGCCTTATAGAACAGATGATGTGTGTCCTGTCTGTAAAGGTCAAGGAGTTAATGATGTCTTTTGATTCTTGCAGCACAATAGACAACATCTAAGGAGTGATGGGGTGGGATTGTCAGAAACATTTTCCAAGACCACTGACTCACCAAGATCCCTGGCTGCAGGGCGTAAGTGCCTCATTGAGGACACCTAACCACTTGTCTTTGTTCCTGGATGCCTGAGAAGACACATCAGGATCATGATCCTCAACAAGAACCCAGGACCCCAAGCAAAGATGAGACTCACTCTCCTTTCCTTTCCCAGTCTCCCAGACACTCTGTGTGTATCTATCTACACTCTCTCTGTGTCTTCAATAAACTACTTTCACTTCCTCTCGGCTTGTATTTGATTTGCATCCTGCATGAAGACAAGCACCTTCTTGGCTGGTCTTGCGTGACCTCCTCCTCCCTTTGGTCCTTGGACCCAGCCAGCCTGCATCAAAAACATGTGTGGTCAATAAACAACAAAGAGTTTTATCACAATTTATAATTGAAAGCTTTCTGTCAATAATTTAAAACCCGCTGTTTCCTCTAGTGAATTAATGTTACATTGTCAGAAAGCATATTTTCCTCTTCATTGCCTTATATACTCAGGGCCATTTCCAGTGTCGGTCTCAGAGATCACTCAATCCATCAGATTTATTAGATGGATGAATAAAAGGTCCATATCACTGAAAAAGGGCCCATTTCATTGAGAAATGTCTGTATCATTGAGGATCTTATATGCCAACCTAAGGTGTTTGGATCTTATTCTATAGGAAATGGGAAGGAGTCATATGGTCTGATGGCTTGTTGGAAGCATCTCTCTGATGACTGGATTTACAGGAAAAAAGACTGGAGGATGGGGGCGCCTGGGTGGCTCAGTGGGTTAAGCCACTGCCTTCGGCTCAGGTCATGATCTCAGGGTCCTGGGATCGAGTCCCACATCGGGCTCTCTGCTCAGCGGGGAGCCTGCTTCCCTCTCTCTCTCTCTGCCTACTTGTGATCTCTCTCTGTCAAAAAAAAAAAAAAAAAAAAGACTGGAGGATGGGATACCAGCTGAGAGATGATTTGCTTTGACATCAGCCGTAGAAACATTTTTTTCTTAGATATATCTCCTTTGGCAAAGGAAGAAAAAGCAAACTTAAATTATCAGGACAACACCAAAATATAAAGCTTTTGCACAGCAAAGGAAACCATTAACAAAACAAAAAGATAACACACTTAATGGGAGAAGATACTTGCAGTGATATATCCGATAAGAGGTTAATATCCGGGGCGCCTGGGTGGCTCAGTTGGTTGAGCGACTGCCTTCGGTTCAGGTCATGATCCTGGACTTCCAGGATCGAGTCCCGCATCGGGCTCCCAGCTCCTTGGGGAGTCTGCTTCTCCCTCTGACCTTCTCCTCTCTCATGCTCTCTCTCACTCATTCTCTCTCAAATAAATAAATAAAATCTTAAAAAAAAAAAGAGGTTAATATCCAAAATACATAAAGAACTTATACAACTCAATGCAATAACCCCCAAATAATCCCATTAAAAAGGCAAAAGATATGAATAGACATTTTCCCAAAGAAGATATCCAGTTGTCCAAAAGATACATGAAAAGATGCTCAACATCACTCATCATCAGGAAATGCAAATCAAAACCACAATGAGATATTATCTCATGCCTGTCAAATGGCTAAAATAAAAAACCTAAGAAAAAAAACAAACGTTGGCGAGGATGTGGAGAAAAAGGAATCTTTATGTAATGTTGGTGGGAATGCAAACTGGTGCAGCCACTCTGGAAAACAGTATGGAAGTTCCTCAAAAAAGTAAAAATAGAATTACCGTATGATCCAGTATTCTACTACTGAGTATTTACCCAAAGAAAACAGAAACTCTAATTCAAAAGGTATATGTGCCCCTATGTTTATTGTAGAATTATTACAATAGCCAAGATGTAGAAGCAACACAAATTTTCAAAGATAGATGAATGGATGAAGAGTCTGTGATATATATGTGTGTGTGTATGTGTATATATATATATATATATATATATATATATATATAACTCAGCATTAAAAAAAGAATGGGATCTTGCCTTTTGCAATAGTGTGGATGGGCCTAGAGTGTATAAGTGAAATAAGTCAGAGAACAACAAATACCATATGATTTCAGTCATATGGGGAATTTAAGAAATAAAACAGATGAACAGAGATGAAGACAGGCAAACAAAAAAACCAGACTCTTAAATACAGAGATGAGACTGATGGTTGTTGGGGATGAGGAGGGGGTTGGGAGGAGGGGTGAAATAGATAAAGGGGATTAAGAGTACTTTTATCATGATAAGCATGGAATAATGCATAGAATTGTTGAATCACTATATTGTACACCTGAAACGAATATAACACTGTATTTTAATTACACTGGAATTTAAGAAATAAATAAAAATTTAAAAAAGATAGATGAGGGGCACCTGGGTGGCTCAGTTGTTAAGGTCTGGCTTTGGCTCAGGTCATGATCCCTGTGTCCTGGGATTGAACCCCACACTGGGCTCCCTGCTTGGTGGGAAGCTTGCTTCTCCCTCTCGCACTCTGTCTGCTTATGTTCCCTCTCTAGCTGTCTCTGTCTTTGTCAATTAAGTAAATAAATAAAAATCTAAAAAGAGAGAGAGAGAGAGATGACTTACAATGGTCTGGGGAAAGGATAATGAAAAATGGAGCAATAGTGGGGACAGAGAGGAGATTTATGTAGGAGGTGGTAAGAGTAGCATTTTGTTTTTCATTTACAAAATTTTGGTAAAATATGCATAATATAAACGTTACCATTTAAATCAATTTTAAGTGTATAGTTAATGGCATTAATTTCACTCCCATTACTGTGCAATCATTGCCACTGTCCATCCCCAGAACTTTTTTTTTCTTTTAAGATTTTACCCACTTACTTGACACACACACACACACACACACACAGATTGAGAGCACAAGTAGCAGGGAGCAGCAGGCAGAGGGAGAGGAAGAAGCAGACTCCTTGCTATGGGGCTCCATCCCAGGACCCCAGGACCATGACCTGAGCTGAAGGCAGATGCTTACTGACTGAGCCACTCAGGCATCCCATCCCCAGACCTTTTTGATCTTCCCAACTGAAGCTCCATGCCTATTAAACAATAACTTCTCATAGCTCTCGGCAACTCACCATTTATCTATTTATTTATTTATTTTTAAAAAATTTATTTATTTATTTATTTGACAGAGAGAGCAAGATCACAAGTAGGCAGAGAGGCAGACAGAGAGAGGGGAGGAAGCAGGCTCCCTGCTGAGCAGAGAGCGTGATGTGGGGCTCGATCCCAGGACCCTGAGATCATGACCTGAGCCGAAAGCAGAGGCTTAACCCACTGAGCCACCCAGGCGCCCCTATATATTTATTTTTATTTTTATTTATTTATTTATTTTTTTTTTTTTTAAAAGATTTTTATTTATTTATTTGACAGACAGAGATCACAAGTAGGCAGAGAGGCAGGCAGAGAGAGGAGGGGAAGCAGGCTCCCTGCTGAGCAGAGAGCCTGATGCGGGGCTCGATCCCAGGACCCTGGGATCATGACCCGAGCCGAAGGCAGAGGCTTTAACCCACTGAGCCACCCAGGCGCCCCTATATATTTATTTTTAAAAAAGATTTGGTTATTTATTTGAGAGAGACAAAGAGAGCACGAGCAGGGGGAGGGGCAGAGGGAGAGGGACAAGCAGAATCCTCACTGCGTGGAGATCCCCATGTGGGGCTCGATCCCAGGATCCCGAGATCATGACCTGAGCTGAAGACAGATACTCAACTGACTGAGCCACCCAGGTGCCCCAAAGATTTATTTATTTATTTTAGGGGGAGAAGGGTAGGGAGAGTCTTGAGCAGGGCAAAGCCTCATGTTGGGCTCAATCTCAGGACACCGAGATGAGAATCTGAGGTGAAACCAAAAATGAAACCGAGAGTCAGACGCTTACCTGACTGTGTCATCTAGGCACCCTGTAAACATTTATAATTCTTAACAGATTATTCTGAGACTTCTGACTCTGGTCACTAGAGGCAATTTATCAGAATAAGGACTTTTGGGGCATCTAGGTGGCTCAGTGGGTTAAGCCTCTGCCTTGGGCTCAGGAGGGAGCCTGCTTCTCTCTCTGCCTGCCTCTCTGCTTAGTTGTGTTCTTTGTCTGTCAAATAAATAAATAAATAAATAAATCTATCTTAAAAAAAAAAAGACTTTTTTTTTTTTTTTTAAAAAGATGGTGAATTTGGTTTTGGCATGCTGACTTGGAGGTGGTATGTCCAGTGAGGAGTTAAATATGTGATTCTGGAATTTTTTTTTTTTTTAAGATTATTTATTTATTTATTTGACAGACAGAGATTACTAGTAGGCAGAGAGGCAGGCTGAGAGAGAGAGGAGGAAGCAGGCTCCCCGCCAATCAGAGAGTTTGATGCGGGACTCGATCCCAGGACCCTGGGATCATGACCTGAGCCCAAGGCAGAGGCTTTAACCCACTGAGCCACCCAGGCTCCCCTGATTCTGGAATTTTGACCCACTGAGCCACCCAGGTGCCCCAGTGGGGCACCTGGATTTTTTTTTTTTTTAAGATTTTATTTATTATTTGACAGACAGAGATCACAAGTAGGTGATTCTGGAATTTTGAAGAGCATTTTAGGCTAGAGATAAATACCGGAGACCCGTTAGGATAGAGGTTGTTTCTGGTTTGGAACTCTAATTCAGCAACTCTTCCTGTCCTTTCTGATTTGGTTGGATACATTGTCATTCCCCCAAGCCAAGTGCCAGGGAGCCATTCTTCCCCTTCCTGTTCTCTCACCCCCGTCCCCATTCAATTCCGCACTAAAGCTTGCTGTGTACTTTCAAATACCTTCTCAACATCCCTTGAATCTCTTTCCTCTCTCTTATCCCAACCGCCAGTGCTGTAAATTCAGGCCCACATCATCGGGTTCCTGGACCATGAAAATAGCTGCCTAGTTTTCAAATCCATTCTCCACACAGTCAACAAGCCTGGTTTACCTAAAGTACAAACATCACCATGCCATGCCCTTATTAAAAATCTGAATTGTTTCCTCATTGTCATCCATAAGATAAAGTCCAAGCTGCTTGCTACAGTAGAAAGGCCTTCTGTGGTCAGTGCTGGTGGACGGCTCAGCCTCTTCTCTGAGGCTGTCTCCTTTGCTAATGTGCTTCGACAACCCCAAGTGTGTGCAGTTCCCCTGCTACCCAGCCCTTTCATGCTGGAGCCTCTGCCAGGCGGGACCCCTACACTCAATTGGCTTACTCCTTCTCTTTGTTAGATTTATTCCGGCTTTCCTTTACCCAGAATGGCTTTCCTGTGGGCTCCTGAATTCTGATACTGTCCTGGGCCTCTTTTCCCTCACACTTTATACAGATACTATTGTTGTACTTACCATAGTGTGCCAAAAATATCTATTTATGTGTCTGTCTCCTTTAAAAGCCCATTGGCTTATTGAGCCCAGGGGACTACGTCTTAATATGTTCCTCTAGTCCCAACACAGTAATAATGTTTTTTGCAGAATGAATGAATGTTGCAGAGGAACCAGATGTATAAGCAGTGAACAAAACACAGATATAGGACACTTTTTTTTTTTTAAAGATTTTATTTATTTATTTGACAGACAGAGACCACAAGTAGGCAGAGAGGAAGGCAGAGAAAGAGGAGGAAGCAGGCTCCCCGTGGAGCAGAGAGCCCGATGCGGGGCTCGATCCCAGGACCCCGGGACCATGACCCGAGCCGAAGGCAGAGGCTTCAACCCATTGAGCCACTCAGGCACCCCAGATATAGGACACTTTTTAAGCAAGTTTTTATTTAAATTCCAGTTAGTTAACATATAGTATATTAGTTTCAGGTGCACAATACAGTGCCTCAGCACTTGCATACAACACCCAGTGCTCATCACAACATACAGCAAACTTTTATGTGAAATTCGAAGCACTATTGCAGGTCATTAGTACAAAATATGCATGGGACAGACTCCAAATTCTGTGCGCTGGAGAAAACTATGAAGGAACAATTTCTCCTCTTCCCTTGGTGACATTAGGGCTGTTGTTACTGTGAAATATTTTTTTATTTTGCAAAATGGCAATATTTAGTATTCCAGAAACTTCTAACTCAAAGTGTAGCCCCGGACCAAAAATATTGGCTTCACATAAGTATTTGTTAGAACTGCAGTCTTAGGCCCCACCCCAGACCTCCTGAATCTAAATCTGCATTTTAACAAGGTCCCTAAGGGACAGGCGGCGCTAGGTAGGGAGAGATAGACCCCGCTAGGCGATCAGGCTCACAGAAATCCCCAAAATGTGCAGGTGTGGGAAAACCAGAGATAAAGGAACAAACTGGACCACTCTGCCCTAGGACTGCTCTGCCCTAGGCGTGGGAGGTGGGTGTCTTTTTTATGATAATCACCTGTGACCCACAAAGAATAACCAGACCCTACAAAGGAGGTGGGCCATTGAAGGTGTTATCACTAGTCCTTGCTCAGTGGTGTTATCAACAGAGAGGTTAAAAGGATTTAAGGTCCCTGGTTGGTTTTCTATAAAAGACCAGTCCTAAAGGCCCTCATTGGGACCCTGTCAGAACACCTTTCACTAGCGAGAGCTTTTTCTGTATCTTCATTTAATAAACCTCTATTGCTTTACTCACTTTCCTTTGTCCCCAAAATTCATTCTTGGACTCTGTGAGACAAGAACCTAGCTCTCCCACGTCACCCAGGTCATTCCTCTGTGTATTCAAGTTTGAGAACCACTATCTTGTAAGAAATCACTTTATTGTCTGAAAAGGAGTCTGAAGCCTCGTGAGCTCAGGAGCTCAGGTCCTTAGTTCGTCTCACTCCTCCGGGAAGCAGTGCTATGGAGGGCTTGGCTGGCTGGACATTCCAGAGCTTGACCTCAGGGAGGAGTGGTGGCAAAGGACCAAAGTAGCAGCTGTTCTCATAGTCAGGTCTAGAGACTGAGCCCCTCACTGGTGGGGTCAAACAGGAGCTGTCTGGGGCCTGCGACTGGGCTTGGGTAAGTAGGACCAAATGGAGTCCAGCCAGGATTAGGCAGGGAGAAGTGGCAGAAGGACCTGGATGGAACCGTTGGGGGAGACAATCAGGGGCCTGGTCAGTGAGCAGTGGTCAGGGCCAGAGGATCAGATGAGCCCATTCCTGGGCTTGGGGCAGGGACTGGGACTGGGAGTTCGGCTTCAGGAATGGGGCGAGGCGCAGGCTTGGAGTAAGGGTCGGAATGTTGAGTGTAAACAACATTCTTGTTAGCTCCAGGCACGAGGTTTAACCTTCATAAGAGGTGGCTGTGCTAAGATGTGCTGCTTTCTCTTGCAGTGGACAGACTTTCATCTTCTGTCCCTGGTTGTAAAAACAACTCCCAGGGAGCAGGTGGTGGAGGGGCAGAGTGGCTGTGGCCCGCCAGCTCCTCAGTGTGCTCTGCTAGGTGTCTATATTTGTTGTGTGACTCCTGCATGTACCCTTTTATGTTCAAATGTGATGTTCTGGTATTCTGCAACAAAAATCATGAAAGCCATCAGGTGTTAGAATGCACACTGTGCATTAGAATGCACTGTGATTTGTGAAGCATTAACACCTGCCCTTTTCTTCTGTTGGGGAAGAGAGTTGTGGATCAGAATTTGGACCTCGCATCTGGCCTGGGAGGGCTGATTGACCAAGTAGAGATACCGCAGCTTTGGGAAGAAAGCAAGTGTTCCTTAGCTCAGTACTGTTAGGGTTATCATTTTGAAGGAATAGGGTCAAGATCTTAATATCAGGGCAATATTTAAATCTTTAAAGTTTTTAAATATTTAAAAAATTTTTAATGTATTTATTTGAGAGAGAGAGCAAGGGAGCGCCTGAGCAGGGGAGAGGGGAGGCAGAGGGAGAGGGAGAGAATCCCAAGCACACTCCCCCTGAGCATGGAGTCTAATGTGGGGCTCAATGTCATGACCTGGATATCATGGCCGGAGTGGAAATCAAGAGTTGGACACTTAACTGACTGTCCCAGGTGCCCCAATATATGCTTTCCTAATACGAAAGTGGATTTTATTGATTTGGGAGAAAAATGAATCCTCACTAGGATGAGGCATGCTTGGTTTTTAGGTAAATTGTGAGGAAGTTGGCTACAGCACACAATGTCTACTTTATGAAATCAGAGATAATTCGAATCTGGTAAAATCTGGACAGAGGAAAGCTTCTGTTAGCTTTTGGCTAAAACCTGAAGTTTGAACATGGGTAGAGAGAGAGCAGAAGGGGCCACAAGAAATCCTTTTCTCCTGGGAAGTGGAGATGCAAGGCGGGGGGGGGGGGGTGGTTAGGGGGAGGTAGGAAAAGAAAAAATGAAAAGATGGGATTGGGAGGGAGACAAACCATAAAAGACTCAATCTCAAGAAACAGACTGAGGGTTGCGGGGGGGAGGGGGGACGGGAGAGGGTGGTGGGGAAATGGACATTGGGGAGGGTATGGGCTATGATGAGTGCTGTGAAATGTGTAAACCTGACGATTCACAGACCTGTACCCCTGGGGATAAAAATACATTATATGTTTATTAAAATAAAAAAAAAAGAAATCCTTTTCTCCTGAAGATCTAGGTCTATAAGGACTCTTTTGCTTGTATGGTACAAGGGAATAGTTTCTTTAGATAAAGCATCTCTTCTAATTGTCTTCTGGACTGTTCTGTAGTAGTTCCCTCTTACAGAGCTCTGTAGCGCTCCATGAGAACGCAGGGGGTGATTTTTTTTCCTTCTGGGGAAGCGCAGAAAGGCAGGAGGACACGATCGGGGCCTGAGATGAAGCCATGAGTTGGAGAGGATGCACTTCTCCTCACCTCCTTGGGTGTGTGAGGAAGCCCCACCACTTTGATCACTGAGCTGTATGTAGGTGGCTCTCCTAGCACGAGAGAACTTGAAGTTGGTGTATCTAAATTCTCACTATGTCCCCAGCCCTGGGAAGCAAAGGACTCCCCAGTAGTCTTACTACTTGGGGAACCAGGAAAACTACAGGACCTGGGCCTCGTATCCATGAGGGGCCTCAAGTACAGTGTTTGCTTTATTGCCAACTAAGGGCACTCTGTCTTTGTGTTTATTAGTTGTAGTCAAAGTTTTGGTTAGTTAAAAATAAGTATCTATTAGGAGTGTTCTGTAGTTCCTCGAGTACAGATCTTTAACCTCTTTGGTTAGGTTTATTCCGAGGTATCTTATGGTTTTTGGTGCTATAGTAAATGGAATCGATTCTCTAATTTGCCTTTCTGTATTTTCATTGTTAGTGTATAAGAAAGCCACTGATTTCTGGACATTGACTTTGTATCCTGCTACATTACTGAATTGCTGTATGAGTTCCAGTAGTTTGGAGGTGGAGTCTTTCGGGTTTTCCATATAAAGAATCATGTCATCTGCGAAGAGAGAGAGTTTGACTTCTTCCTTGCCAATTTGGATACCTTTTATTTCTCTTTGTTGTCTGATTGCTGTTGCTAGGACTTCTAATACTATGTTGAACAAGAGTGGTGAGAAATCAGAAGAGACCCCGAATTGCTAAGGAAATGTTGAAAAACAAAAATAAAACTGGTGGCATCACGTTACCTGATTTCAAGCTTTACTACAAAGCTGTGATCACCAAGACAGCATGGTACTGGCATAAAAACAGACACATGGACCAGTGGAACAGAGTAGAGAGCCCAGATATGGACCCTCAACTCTATGGTCAAATAATCTTTGACAAAACAGGAAAAAATATCCAGTGGAAAAAAGACAGTCTCTTCAATAAATGGTGCTGGGAAAACTGGACAGCTATATGTAGAAGAATGAAACTTGACCATTCTCTTACACCGTACACAAAGATAAACTCGAAATGGATAAAAGACCTCAACGTGAGACAGGAATCCATCAGAATCCTCGAGGAGAACATAGGGAGTAACCTCTTTGATATCAGCCACAGCAACTTCTTTCAAGATATGTCTCCAAAGGCGAAGGAAACAAAGGCAAAGATGAACTTCTGGGACTTCATCAAGATCAAAAGCTTCTGCACAGCAAAAGAAACAGTCATCAAAACAAAGAGGCAACCCACGGAATGGGAGAAGATATTTGCAAATGACAGTACAGATAAAAGGTTGATATCCAGGATCTATAAAGAACTCCTCAAACTCAACACACACAAAACAGATAATCATATTAAAAAATGGGCAGAAGATATGAACAGACACTTCTCCAATGAAGACATACAAATGGCTACCAGACACATGAAAAAATGTTCATCATCACTAGCCATCAGGGAGATTCAAATCAAAACCACATTGAGATACCACCTTACACCAGTTAGAATGGCCAAAATTAGCAAGACAGGAAACAGCGTGTGTTGGAGAGGATGTGGAGAAAGGGGAACCCTCTTACACTGTTGGTGGGAATGCAAACTGGTGCAGCCACTTTGGAGAACAGTGTGGAGATTCCTCAGGAAATTAAAAATAGATCTTCCCTATGACCCTGCAATTGCACTGCTGGGTATTTACCCCAAAGATACAGATGTAGTGAAAAGAAGGGCCATCTGTACCCCAATGTTTATAGCAGCAATGGCCACGGTCGCCAAACTGTGGAAAGAACCAAGATGCCCTTCAACGGATGAATGGATAAGGAAGATGTGGTCCATATACACTATGGAGTATTATGCCTCCATCAGAAAGGACGAATACCCAACTTTTGTAGCAACATGGACAGGACTGGAAGAGATTATGCTGAGTGAAATAAGTCAAACAGAGAAAGTCAAGTATCATATGGTTTCACTTATTGGTGGAGCATAACAAATAATATAGAGGACAAGGGTAGATGGAGAGGAGAAGGGAGTTGAGGGAAATTGGAAGGGGAGGTGAACCATGAGAGACTATGGACTCTGAAAAAGAACCTGAGGGTTTTGAAGGGGCGGGGTGGGAGGGTGGGGGAACCAGGTGGTGGGTATTAGGGAGGGCACAGATTGCATGGAGCACTGGGTGTGGTGAAAAAACAATGAATACTGTTACGCTGAAAATAAATAAAAAATTAAAAAACAAAAAAAAAAAACCAAAAAAAAATAAGTATCTAAAATATATCGATATTTTAGTAACTCTGTTCTGGCATTTCTTTATTTTTTAATTTACCCAGAGCCTGAAAAAGGAAGAGGACTAGTTTTTTCTCAGTCTCCGAGTGGCCCTGCCTACCACATCCAGGTTGTAGATAGAATGTGAAGTCAGTTAAGACAATTGTAGAAAGTTACTCATGGTTCTGTATGTTGTGAAACACTGTGAAAATTATTTACCCTTGGTAACATAGGCACTAAAAACAATGGAAAACCATGAGTGCTAGCTAGTCCTATGGACCAACTTACTACTATCACAAAAGCTGGTGACTGACTCCTCACTCATCCCAGCAGCTCCAGTCCTGCCCAGCTCCTGAGGCACTCCCTGTCGGCACTGGCCCTGCTCTCCCAACATGGCGATTACACCCTCCACCCCCAAAACCTTGGTCGTGGGGAAACAGAGGGCTCATCCTGAGGTTTTATGACTCTGGGACCTGGCAAAAGGCAGACTTGAAGTCTTTGAAATCGTTTTGGTTCTGTTGTTTCTGCAGGACCAACCTCCTTCTGAGATCCCAGGGAACCATGGAGGAAGTGTGATGAAAACTCAGAGCAGGAGGAAGCCCTTCTGGAATGGTGGAGTAAAGACCTCTGAAAACAAGTTTTTCCGTAAAAGCAATAAGAACACTGACAAAAATTGTCAAAATCAGGCGTTTCAGAACTCTGGAAATTAAGGGCTTAACAACCTAAGGAGCATTTTATTTTTTTTAAGAAAAATGGCGGAATCTTGCAAGAACAGTGAGTTTTGCGGTGTTTTAACTTGCCCTGTTCTTACCCTCTTTCCCCAGTTCCACGTAGTATTGAAACCAATGGCCTTGGATCCACAGTAATTGCAAAACCCAGACTCCTAGCAGCTACTGGAAGGTGTAGAATGACCTTGAGCTCCCAGAAGAGCTGTTTTCCAGAGACTTGTTACTCTTTGACTTGTCTGAAAGCTCTCTGGGAAAGTCCCATTTATCAGGGCTTCTCTTTATTTGCTCAGTGAGGAAATCCTTGCCTTTAGGGCGTTGGTTAGATAATCACTGGCAATATTTAAAAATCGCTGTTGCCTGATGTGGCAATCCTGTGGGGCAAACAAGAGGCTGGCTAAAATTATGAAAGGAGGATTTGGGGATGTTGATAGGGGGCTTTGAAAATCTGAGGGTCTAGAATCAGGGTAGCCGTGCAGGGCTGCACATCTGCCACCTCTGGCTGACCTAGGGACTCTATTCAAGCAGGAAATGAAGACTAAGTGGGAGCTGTAAACTGCTGGAGAATCAAAGGCGTGCCAGGACACACACACTCCACCTCAGCAAAGCGGGGAGATTTAACGGTCAAAGTACTTAAGGAAATCTGTTTTGATCGTTAGCTCATTGCTAAGCTAGCCAAGCAGAGAGTTAGGTGGCCACTCGAAACAAAGAATATAGACTTTATAGAATTAGTCCAGGAAAGTCACTCAATAAACAACGATAACAAACAGCAACAACAAAAATCCCCAAGGATGTGGGAATCTGATTTTTAGAGCTACCACAATGTTATTTAAAATGTCCAGTTTTCAACAAAAATTGTGAACACATGCAAATAAACAGGAGAGTGTGGCCCATCTACAAGAAAAAGAAAAAAAAGCCATGAATAGGTTTGCCAAGGAAGGCCAGATGTTAAACACATAATGTACTCTTATCATCTTTTTTATTTTTTAAATTATTTTTTTAACAATTTTATTAATTTATTTGTCAGAGAGAGAGCAAGAGAATGAGAGAGCACAAGCCGGGGGAGCAGCAGGCAGAGAGAAAAGCAGGCTCCCCATACTCAAAAAGCCCAATGCAGGCCTCAACCCCAGGACCTTGGGATCGTGACTGGAGTGGAAGGCAGACGCTTAACTGACTGAGCCACCCAGGTGTCCCAAACTTTTATTCTTTTTCTTGACCAGTCTAGCTGAAAGCTTGTCAATTTTGTTGATCTTTTCAAAGACTCAGCTTTTTGTTTTGCTGATTTTCTCTGTTTTTAAAAAATTCCTACTTCATTTATTTCCACTTAATTTTAAAAAAAAGATTTTATTTATTTATTTGACAGACAGAGATCACAAGTAGACAGAGAGGCAGGCAGAGAGAGAGGGGGAAGCAGGTTCCCTGCTGAGCAGAGAGCCTGATGCGGGGCTCGACCCCAGGACCCTGGGATCATGACCTGAGCTGAAGGCAGAGGCTCAACCCACTGAGCCACCCAGGTGCCCCTCCACTTAATGTTTATTATTTCCTTCACTATAGAGTGAATCCTATATCCCTGTAAAATGTTCTTCTTTATCTTTAGTAATAAATTCTGTTTTAACCTCTATTTTTGCCTGGTATTGGTAGAGCCACCTAACGACAAATAGAGGAAGCCAAACCTGGCCGAACTGAAGGCAGAAATAGACAACTTAACAGTAATATCTAGTAACTTCCACACTCCACTTCCAATAATGGACAGAACAACTAGGAGGAAGATCAACTGAGAAATAGAAGGTATGAACAACACTATAAACCAAGCAACAAGTGCTAGATGTGGAGAAATTAGAACCATCGTTTATTGTTGGTGGAAATATAAGAAAGTGAGGTTATTTTGGAAAACTGGCAACTTGTCAAAATATTACACTTACAACTATCGTATAACCCAACAATTTCATTCTTAGGTATATACCCAAGAGAGTTAGAACCAAATGTCCACACAAAAGCTTGTACGTGAAAGTTCACAGCAGACTTACTAGTAACAGCCCCAAAGTGTAAACAACCCAATGTCTGTAAACTGAATGAATAAATAAAATAAATAAAATAAATTGCCATACAATGGAATATTATCTGGCAATCAAAAGGATTGAAGTATTGATAATATGGACCAAACTTGAGAAAATTATGCTGAACGAAAGAAACCAGGCACCAAAAAAACGGACTTTGCATGATTGATTATATTATATAAAATGCTCAAAATTGGCAAATCCATAAGAGAGATACCAGATTACTTGTTGCCAGAGGTGGAGGTGTGGGAGATTGTGTGTGTGAGGGGAGGAAAATAGGGAGTGACTACTTTGGGGTATGGAGTTACTTTTGAAATGATGAAAATATTCTAAAATTAAATAGTGGTGATGGTTACACAACCCTGTGAATATACTAAAAAACAAACAAAACAACACTGAATTGTATATTTTAAATAAGTGAATTTTTATGCTGTGTAAATTGTACTTCAATAAGGCTATAAAAATAATAAAAATAAAACCGAGTCCCTTCTTTGCCTCTCTGCATTAAAAAGAAAATAAGAGAGATGATTTCTACTGTGGGATCAGTGGTTCTCAGTGATTTTGTCCCCGAAGGGACATTTGGTTGTATCTGAAGACATTTTTTGGGTCACTGTTTTGGGGAAGGGTGCTCCTGGCATCTAGTGGGCAGACATCTGGGAAGCTGTGACTCTACAACGCACAGGACATTCACCAAAGAATTATCTGGCTCCAATCCTCAGTAGAGCCAAGGTTGAGAAATCTTCCCTAAATCAAGCTCTATATCAAGACAGAGCAGGGTCTATGGTGTCCCCTGCCTCTCTCACAGTCCCAGAGGTCCTTTGGTGTGATGGCCTCCCCTGTTACTAGAAGCCATCCTGGGTAACTCACTCTCAAGGCCATGCAAGGATGTGAGCCACGGTCATCTCTTTAGGATTGTCCTTGGGCGAAATTTCTGTCTGATCTGGGCTCCAAGAATAATTGTACTGCCCTGAACAGCCTGTCTCTGTTTTAACTCATGGACACTGTGAACCCTGGAACAGATGAGACTTTCCTTTTTGGATTGGCTGCTAACCAGTTTGGGCCAAACTTGTGGCTCACCCTCAAGTAGGGCATAGGTCTTACATTTTGATTTTTAGTTTTATTCCTGGCCCCATCTTATGTCCCTACCTTTCTTTTTCTTTTAAAAAAGTCTCCTTTCTTTCTCTTTCTTTCCTTTGTTCCCACATTTCGTTTTTGCCATCTGGTGGTGTTCCATCTGTCCTGGCGAGTTATTCATGCTGTGCAACAAGAACCAAGACAAGATGTTAACACATAGAAGTAGTGAGTTTCTCTGTAGCTCTGGGATGGAAGGGGGAGGGAGGAGCAGATAGATAATCGGGCGGAGTTGTGGTGGTGTTACGGGGGCATAGTGAAGACTGTGGGCTCAGAGCAATGACCATGCTCAAAGGGTGCACTTGTCCGTGTTCCAGAAGCCAGGCTTGGTGGTGAGAGCATGAGGAAGCGGGGGACCTCTTGGAGGAGGTTCACTGTTCCTGGTTGCTGTGTGGGATGCTGTGGCCTCTTGGTGTTGGAAGGAGCTGGGTTTTCAGAAGTCACAAAACCCATGTGGGGACAGAGCTGGTAGGAGAAGGGGCCCCACGATGGGCAGGACTGGGTGGTGCTTTAGAGTGTCCTGGACTGCGAACCAGGGGTTTGGCTTCTGGTTTCAAGTCCCAGTTCCACTCTTGTCAGACAAGTGACTTTGCAGTCACACGATTCCTTCAGTTTCCCATCATCAGAACTTGGGAGTAATAGCTGTTAGGCCTGTTTCTAGGGTCGGTGTGTGAGGACCGAATGAGACAATGAAAAGAAATTGCTGAAGTGCTCTGTTCATTTGCTAGGCTGCCAAGTTTTTCTTTTTTTTTTTTTTAAATGTTGAGGGACAAAAGTCATTGCGGAACTATTGTGCTGGTGTGCTTACTGAGACGTGCTCATTTGGAGCAGGTAATTGCTGTTGCCAAGGCCCTGGGGGCTGTGGAGCTGGGAAGCAGGCCTGAGGGAGATGCAGCGGACAGGAGGGAATTAATTAAAACTTACACAACACTCGCGGGGAGCAAGTATTTGGTAATCATTCCAGACACACATCTGGAGGGATGCAAGTTACCGCTTAGGCTTTTATTTTTTTATTTTATTTTATTTTTTTAAAAGATTTTATTTATTGATTTGACAGAGAGAGATCACAGGAGACAAAGAGGCAGGCAGAGAGAGAGAGAGAGGGAAGCAGGCTCTCTGATGCGCGACTCGATCCCAGGACCCTGAGATCATGACCTGAGCGGAAGGCAGCGGCTTAACCCACTGAGCCACCCAGGCGCCCATAGGCTTTTATTTTTTAGAAGATTTAATTTATTTGTCAGAGAGAGAGAGAGCACAAGCAGGGGGAGTGGCAGGCAGAGGGAGAAGCAGGCTTCCCGCTGAGCAAGGAGCCCGATGTGGGACTAGGTCAGGACCTGAGCGGAAGGCAGATGCTTCACTGACTGAGCCACCCAGGTGTCCTTGTTTAGGCTTTTAAAGTAAAAATGTCTCAGGGGTTGGAGAGGCCAGTCCCCGGCCCCCAGCTCTTTCTCTCGGGGGCTCTTAGCAGCTATGAAATCTTCGCTCACCAGTTTCCCTACAAAGAGAAAGCTTGCCTCAGGAGAGTGAGGGGTTCAGGATAAACGGATCTCCTAGACTCATGTGTTCTTTCCTGATCTCTAGAGGGAAGGAAGGTCTAGTTTCTTGGGTCTAATCGTGATGTCTTCAGCTGCATCTTGAGGCCAGTTTCATCTTCTGGTATTTGTGGGGTTGGCTAACAGTTCATTTTCCTTTTCCTTGGCTCTCCTCATGTCCCCCCACGAACACACACTCCGGATGCTGCAGCCAACCAATTTTTCTTTGTAACTGAATAAAAATGTGACCAAGAAAACCTTCTCCTTGCCTTTGTGGTCTATGAGAGGAGGGCCTCCTGAGCCTTCCGTTCACTGAAAGTAATAACTTTCAAGGTGTTTTTCCTTCAGTCCCACACTTTCTCCAAACTTGGTACCCTTTTTTCTTATGGTACTTTTATTTTACTGTCCTCCCAGACTAGGGTGGAAATGGGTATAGTAAACTCATCTCCATGGGGCACAACACTGGTTTGATTATATACCAGATATTGTGCTAAGTGCTTTTCAAGCATTATGTTGTTGAATTCTTTTTTTTTTTTTTTAAAAACATTTTATTTATTTATTTGACAGCAAGAGAATGAGAGAGAGAGAGAGAGAGCGAGTGAGCATGGGGGGGTTGCTCAGAGGGAGAAGCAGACTCCCTCCTGAGCAGGGAGCCTGATGTGGGGCTCAATCTGGGGACTCCAGGATCATGACCTGAGCCGAAGGCAGTTGCTTAACCAACTGAGCCACCCAGGCACCACGATGTTGTTGAATTCTTGCAACAACCCCAAGAGGTAAGAATTCTCTTTATTTTACAGATGAGAATACCAGGCTTCCAAGAGGTTAAACAACACAGCCATGGTCACTCAGCCCGTAGGCGGTGAAGCCAGAAATCTAACCTGGAAAGTGGTCAGTGGCAGGCAGTTGAGGTAGAAAGGGCATGGGCTTGGGTCAGAGCTTGGGTTTGAATCCTGGTTGGATCACTGAATAATGGGACCTGGAGCAAGCTGCACACATTACCTCTCTCTCTGGGCCTCAGCACTGTGATCTGCAAAGAGGGGATCCTGATGCCTGGCTCATTAGATGGATGAGGGGATTTAACTAAAGTGCTTACTCAGCCCGGGGCTAGGCTCAGGGGCTGCTCAGGGAAAGCCACTGTCACAGCTGCACGGAGGGCAGCAGCCTCTCCACTGGCCCCCACCACTCCCCATATCCTGGGGGTCGAGCCTTCAGGTAACCCCATTTCCTTGAGCCAATGGAGACATCAGGTCCTTGTCTCATGGACCTTTCCATTGAGTGGTTCACAACATGGCAGATGCCCTCCCTCTGAGAGAGAGAGAGAGTGAGAAAAACCAAAGTTACAGTCCTTTTGTAACTAGGATCTCTTTGGCTAGAATTAGTGACTCACTTGTAATTAACCATGCACAGCGAAAGTTATGGGATGTCACTTTGGAGATTAGGTCACACGAAGACTGCGACTTCAGTCTTGCTCACACTCTCTCAGTCTCTCCTTTGTTCCCTCACTTGAAGGGAAGGTAGCTGCCACGGTGTGAGCCGCCCTGTGAAGATGCCCACGTGGTGAGGAATTGATGTCCCCAGGCAGTAAGCAGCTAAGGCCTGCCAACAGCCCCGTGAGTGAGCTCAGAAGCACACCCTTTTCCCAGTGGAGCCTTGGGTGAAGGCAGCCCAGTTGACATCTTCCCTGTAGTCTTGTGAGAGCCACAGCACCCATTAACTCACACCTGGACTCCTGCCTGAGAAACCATGAGATAATAAATATCTGTTGTTTCAAGTTACTAAGTTTTGAGGTAATGCTACATGGAAGACTGTGGGGTGATGTGGTTTCAGTGGGAGAAGCAGGGGAGCTTTCTCAGGGGAGGTGTGTCTGTGCTGGGCCTGGATGGGTAGACAGGATATGAACTTGAGGAGTAGATAGAGGAAGATTCTCAAGCTGGGGAATAGCTAATTGGAGTTTTCCAGGAATGTGAAATCTGGTTTTGTGGAAATCACCTCACCTACATTCGTACCTGAATGAAAACATCCTACATGAGGCAGGAGTGGCTCTTCTCTATTAACAGTATGTGCCTGCATTGGGCCTGTGGTCTTTGTGCTGGGCTCCTTCCCATCTTGCCCTCAAGTGGTCTGGCATGAGCTCGGTGGCACTAGGGCACCCCCATCTCAGGGGCATCGGGAAAGTTCCTCGTCTCCGGTCATGCTTTTCCCTCTCCTGCCAGTACTGCCTTTTCTTCCAGCTCTGTTCTGTCTCTCAGTTTGCCTGCTTCCCCTCCACAGGATCCACGTAGAGGCTCAGACATGGAGTTCTGCACTGAAGAAGGATCATGGAAGAAGCTAAGCTTCTTGGTTGGGGGAGGTCCCCTGGGCTTCTCCTGGGGGAGGAAAGGGCTTAGGGCGTGAGCCCTGCCTATTTATAGGATGTCTGACCCCCCTCCCCACCAGTGGCCTCATGTGTCCTTTTGAGCCTCGGACACTGGACTTTGGGGAAGAACAGTTGACCCTTGAACAGGATGGGTTTGAACCACACGAGTCCTGTAGGGTTTTTTTTTTTTTTTTAGTACAGTACTATGAATGTGTTTTCTCTTCCTTACGATTTTCTTAATAACATTTCTTTTTCTCTAGCTTACTTTATTGTGAGAATACAGCAAATAATACATAAAACATACAAAATAGGTATTAGTTGATTATGTGACTGGTAAGGATTCTGGTCTGCAGCAGGCCATCAATAGTTATGTTTTTTGGGAATCAAAAGTTTTAAGTGAATTTTTGACTGTGTGAGTGGGGAGGTTGGCGCTCCTAACCCCCACGTTGTTCAAGGATTGACTGTAGACCCCCGGGTTATGGCACCACTGAAGCATCCTTAGTCCCTCAGGGCCCCAGTTGTGGTGCCTTACACCATGGGTGACTCCTTTCTTCCCTTACCTTGGTCCAAACACAAGGCCCTGCAAAGGGGCAGGTGCCAATTTGAGAAGCTCCTGTTACTGGTGGGGCCTCCTCTGGGGTTCTTATGGCTCTTCTTCCTATATGTAGGATGGTCCCTGCACACACCTGTATGGAACACATGTGCACCCACACAGCACACGTGTACACATGCATGTGCATGTACACAGAGTTGCAGTAGATTGGTAGGTAAAACAGAGGCTGAGGGAGGGCATTAGATGAGGAACCTGCCCTCAGTCCTCGCTCTGTCCCTGTTTCTATCCCTCCGCCATCTTTGTTTCCTCTTTTGTAACATGATGAGACTAGAGCAGATGTCTCCAAGGTGTCTTCTCTCTGTGATCTAGATGCAGACACGTTACATGTGGGATAGGCATTGGGTTTGACAGAGACTGGGTTTGTAGTGTTCAGTTACACTGGCTTTGGGAGCAGATAGACTGTGAGTTCTGGCTCTGCTGCTATCAGGCTGTGTGACCTCAGACAAGACACTTCATCTCTCTCATGCATTCCTCTACTGTAGGGTGGGATGAATGAAACCTCATTGTGTCAGGCTTTGGTGAGGTGATTTATGCAATGATGTCATGACCTATAAATGACACATGTTATTATTGGTCTCAGCTCTGCCCTTAATTCACTGAGTTATCTTAGGTAAACCAAATGAGCTTTCCTAGATCTGTTGGAGAAGGTCATTGAAAAGACGGGACCATTGGTTGACCTGTGAGGTGGGCCCCAGTGATCATAGGCTCCTCGCCCCCTCCCCTGTGCTTGGAGTGTGGGTTTCCCTTGCCTTTCCTGCTCCCAGGGGCTGCTCAAAGGCCACAGCCTTGAGATAGCGACGTGGTGTTGACAACACATGCATGGTATACGTTACTGAACCCAGTTAGGGCCTCTTTATAAACCCTTAAGATGCAGTGGATGGGTACAGGGATCCATTCGTCTTGTTGTCACCCAAGACAAGCCTTGTATGTAAGTTCCCTTTGCTTATTAAAACTGCCACGTACCCACCTGGAGTGGCCTGCCTCTTTCTTCTGTCTCTCCCCAAGCTCTGAGCATGGGGCTGGTTTCAGATTTCACCTGGGAAGCTCCCTAGCAGGTTACAAACTGAGAAGATCTCAGTTCCCTTCTCCGCAGACTGAAGTTGTGATGAGTAGATCTTCCAAGCCCTTTCCTTTTACCACCCTCAACACGCTCCCAGAGGAGCCAAGGTCGAAAATGGTTATTCTAAGATTGGCCACAAGGGGGCGATGCAATTCCATTTTGAAAAAAACCCTGGAATCTGGTGTTCTTTAGGGAAAAAAACCCCTGCCTTTTTGGGTTCCTTTTCAGACTTCGCACGCCCCCTGCTGTTTTTATTTGTAACTCTTTTAAATTGGAAACTTGCAGAAATGCTCAACATCATGGATTTGAAAACAATCTAAGTGTCCAGAGCTGTGTGACTCATAGCTTTGGAAATATTCAGAAACATTCACTTTTGATGAAATTGCAAAATTAAACTATTAATAAAAACATTTCCAAAGGTGTAAGTAGGCATAAATGACTGAAAATAAATCAGACATTTAAAAATATCAAAATACGTTAAAACAAATTTCATCTTTTTCTTCTAACGTTTTATTTTTATTTTTTAAATTTTTATTTATTTTTTAAAAGATTTTATTTATTTATTTGTCAGAGAGAGTGAGCACAGGCAGACAGAGTGACAGGCAGAGGCAGAGGGAGAAGCAGGCTCCCCGCTGAGCAAGGAGCCCGATGTGGGACTCGATCCCAGGACGCTGGGATCATGAGCTGAGCCGAAGGGAGCCGCTTAACCAACTGAGCCACCCAGGTGTCCCTTATTTTTATTTTTTAAATTTTATTTTATTTTTAAACAATTTTATTTATTTGACAGAGAGAGAGCAAGAGCGCATAAGCAGGGGGAGTGGCAGAGGGAGAAGGAGAGGGAGAGGGAGAGGGAGAAGCAGGCTCCTGGCTGAGCTGGGAGCCTGACTTGGGGCTGATCCCAGGACCGGGAGATCACGACCTGAGCCAAAGGCAGATGCATAACCACTGAGCCACCCAGGTGCCCCTCTTTTAATGTTTTATATATTATTTTTTCCTACTGTATGGTCGTTGGATCAAAAAATATTAAGAAGCACTTGGGTGGCTCAGTCGGTTGAGTGAGTGACTCTTGGTTTCTGCTCAGGTCATGGTCTCATGGGTGGTGAGATGAAGACCTGTGTCTGGCTCTGTGCTCAGTGGGGAGTCTGCTTGAAGATTTTTCTCCTCCCTCTCCCTCTGCATCTCCCCCGACTCTCACATGCACACCTGTGCCGTCAAATAAATAAATCTTAAAAAAAAGTGTGTGTGTATATATATATATACACACACACATATATGTGTGTGTATATATATACACACATATATATGTGTGTGTATATATATGTATACACACATATATTATAACCAATACAAAATAAAGGAACATAACAAAAACTCCAAGTCCATTCCATTTAGAGCATATCATTGTTAGTACTTTGGTGTCTATCTGATATTATTGAGAATTTATTGTTTTTTTATCTTGCTTTTTTCACTTAATATGTTGTATACACCTCACCTTTCTCTTCTCAACAAATTAATTTTTAAAAACACCCGTCCCCCCTGCTAAAAGGTTTTTTTTTTTTTTTTTTTTAAAAGCACGGGGACAGGATGGGTGGACAGAAAGAGCTGCTCTGGGGCTGTGAGGAGCAATTGATAATATACTTTGAAGTTGGGTGAGGCAGAGGAAAGTTTCTAAAAAGGCTTTCCTATGTTAAAGACTCACAGGATCCTGGAGACCTAGATATTGTCAAGCTAAAGTTGTTTTTCCCTCTAGCAAAAACATTAACATTAAGACACTTCAGAGTTTTCTAGAGGAATGTTATATTCTGACTGCCTCAAGTATTTGTCAACAGCTGCACGTTAGAAGGAAATTTTTTATCTACATTTCCTTCTTGCCTTTGTTCTCCACGTCATTCCCCCCTGCATAGTTTTGACCCTTTTCTTTAAGGCTGCTGAGGGCGGAAGGTCTTCTCTTCTGTAACTTCTTCCTGCTGAATAGGGGTATAGAGATGTCCCTGCCCGTGGCAGGGACCCTTACACATAGGAGTTACCAAAGGCAGAGGCAGCTGATCCAACATGACCTGAGCTGAAGGTAGATGCTTAACCCACAGAGCCGCCCAGGTGCTATTAAGAAAAAAAAAAAGAAAAAAAAAAAAGAAAAAAAAAAGAAAAAAAAAAAGAGTTGGAAGGGTGGGAGAGAATCCTCAAGAAGACTCCTGGCTGAGAACGGAGCCTGCGGCAAGGGCTTGATCCCAGGACTTTGAGGTCATGGCCTGGGCTGAATCAAGAGTGGGCTGCTTGGGGGTCCCTAGGTGGCTCAGAGGGTTAAAGCCTCTGCCTTTGGCTCAGGTCATGATCTTGGGGTCCTGGATCGAGCCCCACATCGGGCTCTCTCCTTGGCGGGGAGCCTGCTTCCTCCTCTCTCTCTCTGCCTGCCTCTCTGCCTACTTGTGATCTCTCTCTGTCGAAAAAAATAAATAAAATATTAAAAAATAAAAAAAAAGAGTGTGCTGCTTAACAAACTGAGCCACCTAGGTGCCCCAAGGGTTTTGTATTTTGAATGCTTTCCTTAGCAGCTGAGGAGAGGATTGAATCCCTGGGCTGGTTTGGAAAGTTCTACCAGAAGTCAGACCAGTTGCTATCCCAGCAATTTCTTTTCTTCGAGTATTAGCACTGTTTTACAAGAGGATTTTGAAAAAGTGTTTTCTTTCCGGCTTTCCGGGTGCTGGCAGGTAGAAGCCTAGGACCAGTTCTGGGAACGGACCACGACTGAGGGCAGCTATTAGGGCCGCAGGCTGAACAGTTCGGCAGATAGGCACTGATCTGGGAGCTAGAACGCTTGGTTTCTCGGCCCAGATTCGTTCAGAACTTGCAGAGGGACACCAGATCCATACCACCTCTCTGCATCGTGGTCTCTCTGTTGTCCTTGGGGTGGGGTCCAGACCCCGGACTTAACTGCAGGGAATTCCAAGGTGCTTAGACATGGTGATGGGGCAGGAGAAAACTGCTTCCTTCTTCTTGGACCCCAGACAAAACTGCCTTCCCCCTCCTTAGCTTCCCCTGCCTACTTTCCCTCCCTATCCTCTGGGAATCAGGCTCTTGGGGGGCCAGAGCTCCTGGTGATGTGCCGCCTGGGAAGGGTGTCCTGAGGGCCGCGGGGACTCATCTGTGGGTAAAAGCACCCCCGTGCCTTCTCTCTGTAGCCCTTGATCCTGTGTCTTCTCTTTCTCTCTTATTCGCACTCCAGCTCTTCCTCTGCCTCATGATGGATCTATTTTTCTTCTACTTTCCTGCCAGTCTTATTTATTCTGTCCGCTCACCCACCTTTCTGCCCAGTTTTACCCCCACTTTCTCAAAAGGGAGCTGTTCCACCTGTCTCTGCTCTTTGCTCCTAGAGCCCAGTCCTTGCTGAATAGAAGGACCACCCTGGTGTCGTTCAAGTTCCCAGGCTGGAGGAAGGTCTGCCTCCTCCCTCCACTCCCCTGGTGTATCTTCTTTCTGTTCTGAGGGATGTTCCAGGAGGGAATTGCCAGCAGCTCAGGCACTCACCTGTCCTGTTCCTGGGAGCTGGAATGTTCTTGTAGGCTATTTCACGCCTTTCCTGCTGCAGTGGGAGCCTCTGTCTTTGCCCGACTACCTTCTGGTGCCGCACGAGCCCCCTCTTAGGTCCTTCTTCCAGCCTGGACTTGAGGACATGGGGGCTGGCAACGGCACAGCAGTAACAGAATTTGTTTTGCTGGGGTTCTCAGGTTTTGGTTCCCTTCGGGGCCCTCTGTTTTGGGGAGTGCTTTGTATCTACCTGGTTACCTTGTTGGGCAACTCCCTGATCATCCTCCTCACGCTGGCAGACCCTGCCCTGAACTCCCCCATGTATTTCTTCCTTCGCCACTTCTCCATGGTGGAAATCCTCTACACCACAACTACCGTGCCTAGGATGCTGGCTGACCTCCTGGCCTCCTGCCCCACCATCTCACCTGCCAGCTGCTTCACCCAGCTGTACTTCTTTGCCCTCTTTGGCATCGCTGAATGCTGTTTGCTTACTGCCATGGCCTATGACCGCTATGCTGCCATTTGTAGGCCCCTCCGTTATACCACCCTCATGAACCAGGGAGCATGTGTGAGCATGGTGGGGGCCTCCTACCTCATGGGCATCATCACTGGTACCACTCACTCCATCTTCATCTTCACTTTGCCCTTCTGTGGTGCCAACACAATCCACCACTTCCTGTGTGACATTCTGCCTGTGCTGAGACTGGCTAGTGCCAGCACCTTCTGGGGCGAAGTGGGCAATCTTGCCCTTGCGATCGCCTTTATCCTGACCCCCTTCTTACTGATCATAGCCTCCTATGGCTGTATCCTTGCCACCATCCTGGGGATCGCAACATCTCAGGGCCGTCGGAAAGTCTTCTCTACCTGTTCCTCCCACCTGTTTGTGGTCATGCTCTTTTTTGGGACTGGGACTGTTGCCTATATGAGGCCTTGGGCAGGCTCCTCTCAGGACATGGACCAGATCCTTGCCTTCATCTACACAGTTGTCACTCCCATGTTCAACCCTTTTGTCTATACTCTGAGGAACAAGGAGGTCACAGGGGCAATGAGGCGCCTTGTGAAGAGGTACATTTGGAGCCCTTGATTCCCTCGAGTTCTTGACGATAAAGGCCTGATCCTTGGGTATTTTCAGAGGGAGAAGCTAGGACCCTCAGTCCCCAGGACTCTCTGTTCCTGTTCTGTGCATTGTGATTGTGGGATTCCTTGGCCTGCCCAGCTGGAAGGCCCAAGGCACTGACGTGCTGCTCAGCTCCATGTCTGGAAGTCTCCTCTTATGGCCTTGATCTGACTTGTTTGTAGGTGCAGAATGGCAGAAATATGCACTTGAGGGAAGAGTGAGGAGGGAAGGTGACTGTGCCCATGTTGTATGCAGACTGAGCAATTCTGCTCTGTCCTGAGGCTCAGGGCACCTTCTGGGGCTACAATTCCTGGAGATATCTCTTTCTTCTTCTCCCAGACTCCTCATTTGAGAAAAGCCTTCTCTCTTGTATCAGTTGCCTGTGGTACAGAAAGAGCTCCATTTACTCCAGGCACAAGGTCTGGTCTGTGTGACTGAGTTGGTAAGGAAGGAACAGGAGTAGGGTCTGGCTCAGATGCTCAGGTGCCCAGTCTTTCTTGGTGTTGCTTTAGGTCTGGAAGCATCTGTCTAGGACTTTGCTCCTGATTTACAAAGGCTATCCTGGGATCCCTACTTAGCTTCCTTCTCACCTGCTGCCTGACTTGCTCTCTATTTTCTTCTCTGGTCCTAAGGTAAAAGGGCACGAACAATTTCTCTCCCATGACCAATCAAAAGGTCCAATCTGACCCCTAGACTCCCAAGATGATGCTTTTGTTTCTTGTAAACTGTGCCCTATTTCTACCTGGAGGCCACCTTGATTTGCTGGCTGGAGAGACCTGGCACCATTTAATTTTTCTTGGGAAGCCAGTTCTTGTTTGTTCATGAACTCTCCTTCAGCAATAAGCCATAGGAGGGGCCAGTACAAGTGAGGAAATTACTCTCAAGACACTGTAAATGGGGGCCTTTAAAATAGCATTGATTTTCAGTTTACAAAATCACAAAATTGCAGAGAATTTTACATTCAGAAGAAAAGAAAATAACTATTACCATTTTGGTTTTAATGTCCTTGGGAAATTATTGCACTCAGATTTCCCTCCATATGTGTATATAAATATATTTTTAAAAACTAAAAATGGGATTTTATTATTTAAATTATTCTATAACCTTTATTTTCCACTTTATTAAACTATGTGTAGCACTTTACCATACAGGTAGACTTTTTAAAAAAATTTTTTTACTTATTTTTAAAATTTCTTTTCAGTGTTCCAGAATTCATTGTTTATGCACCACACCCAGTGCTCCATGCAGTATGTGCCCTCCATAATACTCACCACCAGGCTCCCCCAACCTCCCATCCCCCGCCCCTTCAAAACCCTCAGATTGTTTTTCAGAGTCTGTAGTTTCTTATGGTTCATCTCCCTTTCCAATTTCCCCCAACTCCCTTCTCCTCTCCATCTCCCCATGTCCTCCATGTTATTTCTTATGCTTCACAAATAAGTGAAACCATATGATACTTGACTCTCTCTGCTTAACTTATTTCACTCAGCATAATCTCTTCCAGTCCCGTCCATGTTTCTACAAAAGTTGGGTATTCATCCTTTCTGATGGAGGCATAATACTCCATAGTATATATGGACCACATCTTCTTTATCCATTTGTCTGTTGAAGGACATCTTGGCTCTTTCCACGGTATGGTGACTGTGGGCATTGCTGCTATGAACATTGGGGTACAGATGGCCCTTTTTTTTTCACTACATCTGTATCTTTGGGGTAAATACCCAGTAGTGCAATTTCAGGGTCATAGGAAAGCTCTATTTTTAACTTCTTAAGGAATCTCCACACTGTTTTCCAAAGTGGCTGCACCAACTTGCATTCCTACCAACAGTGTAAGAGGGTTCCCCTTTCTCCACATCCTCTTCAACACACGTTGTTTACTGTCTTGTTAATTTTGGCCATTCTAATTGGTGTAAGGTGGTATCTCAATGTGGTTTTGATTTGAATCTCCCTGATGGCTAGTGATGATGAACATTTTTTCATGTGTCTGTTAGCCATTTGTGTGTTTTCATTGGAGAAGCGTCTGTTCATGTCTTCTGCCCATTTTTTGAAGTGATTATCTGTTTTGTGTGTGTTGAGTTTGAGGAGTTCTTTATAGATCCTGGATATCAACCCTTTGTCTGTATTGTCATTTGCCAATATATTCTCCCATTCCGTGGGTTGCCTCTTTGTTTTGTTGACAGTTTCCTTTGCTGTGCAGAAGCTTTTGATCTTGATGAAGTCCCAAAAATTCATTCTTGTTTTTGTTTCCTTTGCCTTTGGAGACATATCTTGAAAGAAGTTGCTTTGGCCAATTGTGGAGAGGTTACTGCCTATGTTCTCCTCTAGGCTTTTGATAGATTCCTGCCTCACATTGAGGTCTTTTAACCATTTTGAGTTTATCTTTGTGTATGGTGTAAGAGAATGGTCAAGTTTCATTCTTCTACACATAGCCGTCCAATTTTCCCAGCACCATTTATTGAAGAGACTGTCTTTTTTCCAATGTGTATTATTTCCTGCTTTGTCAAAGATTATTTGACCATAGAGTTGAGGGTCCATATCTCGGCTCTCTACTCTGTTTCACTGGTCTATCTGTCTGTTTTTATGCCAGTACCATGTTGTCTTGGTGATCACAGCTTAATACAAGTAGACTTTTAAAGCATGATTTTAATATCCTTATGGTATCAATATATGGATAGATGCTATAATATTAAGCAACTCCTATTATTGGAATTACTCATTTTTGGTATAAATATTACAGAGATAGAAATCATTGCACTTATATCTTTGTATTCTTATGTCTTTTATGAGCACAAACTTCTAGAAATAGAATTGTTGATTAAAAGCATGTACAGTTTTAGAGCTTTTGAAACATATTGGCAAATTGCCTTCCAAAAAATTTTTTATTGTTTTACAGTACAATTTTAGGGCAAGGAAGTGAATTAAGGGTCAAGAATGTGTTAGTGCTAGATGGCCAGGGGAAAATAAACATGGGGAAGTGTGAATATTTAATATTCTTATAGTGCAGAAAAGGTCTGATGAAGAAGACAAGAACCCGCTTTGCCTCAGTTGACCAAGGACTGGGTGAGACAGGTGGACCGAGAGGCAACATGAGGCATCACAGTCACACCCAAGGATAACTTCCTGACAGAGTTGGTGTCTGAACAAGATGAGGGGAGAGAACTTTTCCTCTACTGTTCTGAGCTGGGGATGTGACAAGAGGAGGGCATGATGAAATCAGACTGGATCAACCCTAGGTGGCTTAAGGCTTTTCTCCCTAGAGATTATGATATTAGCTCTGGAAGCTGAGGTCCCCTATTTTCATGGTCCTGGATAGAACTGTTAGGAACATACAGAATGCTCTGTTAAATTTGGATTTCAGATAAACAACTAAACCATTTTTTAGTATAAGTATGTCACATAAAATATTTGGTCACAGGGATTTAGCACTATTTTATATTTCCAGGGAAAGAAATATTCCGGGGATGCCTGACTTGCTCATTTGGTGGACCCTGTAACTCTTGATCTTTGGGTTGTGAGTTTGAGCCCCACGTTGGGTGTAGGGATTACTTAAAAATAAAAAATATATATATATATATTTTATATATATATATTTTATATATATATACACACACACACACACACATATATTTTTTAAGATTTTATTTATTTATTTGACAGGCAGAGATCACAAGTAGGTGGAGAGGCAGGCAGAGAGAGAGGAAGAAGCAGGCTCCCTGCTGAGCAGAGAGCCCGATGCGGGGCTCAATCCCAGGACCCTGGGATTATGACCTGAGCCGAAGGCAGAGGCTTTAACCTACTGAGCCACCCAGGCGCCCCTAAAATATATTTTTTAAAGGAAATATTTGGGAGATGGAGAGAAGTGAGTTGGGGGAAATTGGAGAGGGAGACAAACTGTGAGAGACTGTGGACTCTGAGAAACAAACTGAGGGTTTTGGAAGGGAGGAGAGTGGGGGGTTGGGTGAGCCTGGTGGTGGATATTATGGAGGGCATGTATTGCATGGAACACTGGGTGTGGTGCATAAACAATGAATTCTGAAACACTGAAAAGAAATAAAAAAATTATTTATTGTTCATCAGAAAGTCAAATTTAACTGGGCATCTTGTATTTCCATTTGTTAAATCTGGCCAACATGTCCCCAGGTATTATTCAAGCAAGGTTGGAACTCCATTTGGAGATGAAGAATTAGATAGAAAGCTCTGCTCACCTCCATTCAGGAAGAAGGAAGGCTCTTGGGAAATAGAGTAGTTTTCTATGACATGAGCTTTGTTTGACCAGAGCTCTGCTCTGAGTACTTGTGTGAACATTGCCCTCCTGTAAGTGCACAAGAGGATGTGGAATTCTGAAGATGGAGGGTCCCATATCTATCCTGGGGAATCAAAGGCATTAAAGAGTAGAATGGGGTCCCTTATTTTATTGGAAAGTCTAGTAGTGGAGAGTATGGAGATGGCTAAGGAAGTTTGACCAGAGGCTAGGTTATAGATGACAGTATGGCACAGTGCTTTAGAGCTTGGCTTTGGCGTGAGGCAGGTACAAGATCAAATCCTGACTGCTGTTTACTATCTGTAAGACCTTGGGAGATTTCTTTCTTTTCTTTTTTCTTTTTTTTTTTTTAAAGATTTATTTATTTATTTGAGAGGAGAGAGAGAGTGTGAGCAGGGGATGGGACAGAAGGAGAGGGAGAGGCAAAGAATCTCAAGCAGACTCCTCACAGAGTGTGGAGCCTGATGCAGGGCTCAGTCCCATGACCCTGAGATCACAGCTTGAGCCTAAACCAAGAGTTGGATGCTCAAACAACTGAGCCACCCAGGTGCCCTGACCTTAAGAGATTTCTTAACATTTTAGGCCTTAATTTCCTTACCTGTAAAATAATGATTATGATTTTTTTTTTTGCTTCATGGGATTGTTGTAAAGATTAAATGTAGCTCTCCCCAATCATTCCTTACTACACAATCACTTAGCAGGGTCTGACACTAACTTGTTAATTTATTTGTGGTTTCTCTCCCTTCACTAAAATATATGTCCTGTAAAGACAGTAATGCTGCCTGTCTTGTTCACCAGTGTATTCCTAGTGCCTGGTACATAGTGGATATTCAGTAAATATTTGTTGACTAGATAAATGAATAAATAAATATAAGAGAACTCCTTAGCATAGTCCATGGCAAATAGTGAAGTGTTTACTAATCTATTTTGATTACTACTGTGATTGTGACTAGTATCATTTGTTATTTCTAGGATGACTTTATTTCTTTTTTAAAATTTATATGAGAGAGAAAGAGAGAGAGAGTGTGAGTGCACGAGTGGGGGGAGGAGCAGAGGGAGAGAGAGAGAAGCAGACTCCCCACTGAGCAGGGACCCTGACATGGGGCTTGATCCCAAGACTCCGGAATCAAGACCTGAGCCAAAGGCAGATGCTTAACCAACTGAGCCACCCAGATGCCCCACTTTAAAAAAAATATTTTATTTATTTATTTCAGAAAGAGAGAGCATGCACAAATACAAGTCTGAGTGGGGGGGAGGGGCAGGGGGAAGCAAACACCCTGCTGATCAGGGAGCCTGATTTGGGACTCAATCTCAGGACCCTGGGGTCATGACATGAGCCAAAGGCAGATGCCTAACAGACCAAGCCATCCAGGTGGCCTCTACGATGACTTTCATAGAGGTTTTTAGATCTTAAAAATTAGAGACTTTCTCCAATAAAAAGAGTTCCCTAAAGTTGCTGGAAAGTCTAAAATGTGTTATGTTGAAAAGAGGCAAGGGAGAAGTGGGGTGCGGGCCTTTGAAGAGAGGGGATTTGGAAAATAGGAAATCCTACTGCAAACTGTGAATGGGGATGGGCCATGAGAGAGGAGGAAAAGGGTAGCAAGTGAGCAGCTCTGCGGTGGAGAAAAAAGGACTCTGGTGGTTCAAAGAGTTGGTAGAAATCCTGGAGAACCAGGCTTAGAAAATGATCAGGAATGAAGAGGACTTTAGAGACCAGAGCTGCAGCTAAGGTCATACCACAAGAGTGGTCTCCTTAGGAAGCTGTTGGCACTGCCACCACTGGTTATTGGTGACTCCTCTGGCACTGTGTGGCCCTGCTGACTCTGGGCCCTGGATGACACTGCTGCCATCACCAAAATGAGTTGTAAACTTTACTCTTCTCTTTGCATCACTTGCACTCGATTTAAAGTCTTGAGCACTAGAACTAGCCAAGGTCATAGACTTGTGTCTTAGCTGCCAGAGTTTAGGGAAAGCCAATATTGTGGCCTTTATTGGCTTCTGTTTAGAAAGGTGGAGACTTGAAAAAAAAAAAAAAGAAAAAAAAAGAAGAAAAAAAAAAAAAGAGAAAGGTGGAGATTTGGCTTCCACAAAGCCCTTCACCACCAACCCAAACTAAATGGCGAGTTGTTCTCAGCAGTGGTGCTAACTGAGTTAGCTTAGTAAGGGTAAGCCCTTTTTTGTCAAGTTCATGCATAGCCTCCTTTCTTGCAATTGTGGCCATTTTATTCACAGGCTCATTATGAATGAACTGGCTGTGATTTGCTGGGGAGGGAGGTAGATGAAATTTTTGTCTTCAGGATGTGCTTGGGCCCTATCTGAGTTTGACACTTACACTTATTTTTTTTTAAAGTTTTAATTTAAATTCTGGTTAGTTAACATACATTAACACTTCTACTTATTGATGAAGTGCTATTGGGAATACCTAGCTTTAGGCTGGGTGGAACAAATGCCACCCAATCTATGGAAGGCAATACAGTTCAATGGGCAGTTGCTGTCCACTGGTCAGGTATTAACTACATAAGGTTGCCTGTGAGAACCACAAGAACAGTTTTGAAAGAAGATATTAATTATTTGTCCCAAAGGGCAAAAGCTCCCAGATCTGTGATTCACCTCTTGGGTTTACCACAGTTTCCATTGTCCTCAAGACTGAGCATCTTAGGGTCTACTGGGTAGTTGAGAGGGCCAGGTTGCAGAACTGTAGCCTGGATCAGCTTGAGAACATTTTCTTGCTCTGGCTTTTAAGACATCTGACAAGTGCTGTATGTTGCTTCCAAAAGCTATACAGCCACAGGGGGTCCTTTTCAATGAGAAAAGTGAGACATGTAAGAAGACATCTTGGGAATGCTTGGGTGGCTCAGTAGGTTAAGCGGCTGCCTTCGGCTCAGGTCATGATCTTAGTGTCCTGGGATCAAGTCCCACACTGGGTTCCTTGCTCAGCAGGAAACCTGCTTCTCCCTCTGCCTCTGCCTGCCACTCTGCCTGCCTGTGCTCTCTCTCTCTCTCTGACAAATAAGTAAATAAAACCTTAAAAAAAAAAAAAAGACGATGTCTTGACATCCCCCCAAAACCTTCACTGAGGTGGCCAGGACCTAAATTTGATAAGATTTATTTCCCAGTCTCCGGTATGAAGGTACTGGAGATATGTCAGATATACCTGACATATCTGTCATAAATGACATATCTGTCATTTGCTTCTCTCCAGGTGCTATGAGCATAGTCGCCTCAACATAAGGGGCCATGTGGTGTCCTAAGCTTGGTGAGATGATGACAATACCCGTGGATTCTGTGGACATTGAGCTAGCCAGCTCAGCTGGTGTAACTCGGAGGCAAGACAAGAAAGAAGAACTTCTGTACCTTCCAGGAGAATGCCTACCAATTCTGGAGGTTTCCCACTTATAAGATAGGGAAAAATGCACTTTCTAAATTCAAAATTCACACACCCAGTTTGAGGTGAGAAGTGGCTTTCTGCCGGTCCAGGCTGTCCTGCTGCTTCTCGGTGCCATTCATTTCCTCTTCTTCCTCCTTTTGCTCTGTTTATTCTCTTTAGCCCCTTGTCCTCATCTTCCTACTTTCTCCAAATTATCAGAGGGAGAATTTACAATGTAGAGCATTAAAAGTGTGAGCTTTAGAGTTAGAAACTCCAATCTGTTACTTCCTGACTGTGTTACCTAGGGAAAGTTCTTCAACACTCTGTGCCTTGGTTTCCTTCTTTTGTTGAAATTGACATAATAACAGAGTCTACACAGAAGTTTATTTACTGTGAGGCTTAAGTTTTTGGGGCTCTTAACTTGTATGGGCTCCCTATAAGGGCCTGGAAAGAGCTCTAGCAATTGTGTATATATGGTTATATATTGTTATGGAAATTGCAAAAGTAACATATTTTAACCATAATCTGTAGCCATTTCTGTCTCCCTCCACTCTGACTTCCCCTCTGTCAGATTTCCCCCTCTGGAAGATAGTGTTCAAGTGGTCATGGATATTCTTGGATTTAAGGCAAAGTTGAGTTGGAGATAGATTAAGTTTGAGTTTGGTGGGATGTGTTTACGTAGCTCACAGTCATTTCTGAGTAGGATAAAGTGATTGCTAGTAGTCCTGATGTAGAATGACTTCCAGGAATATGCCTTTCACCCAGTGTGCTCTATCACTCAGCATTCCAGCACGAAGTGAGGCACCAGAGGTTAACTCATGATAAAAATGTGTCTGATGGTGCCTGGCATTGAAAATCCATGGGTAGTAGAGGAAAAACAAGGTTGGAATGTATGGCTTGAAAAGTTGTTCTAGGGATAAAAACCTTCTTTTTTTAAAATTTATTTTTTAAGATTTTATTTATTTATTTGACAAGGAGAGAGAGATCACAAGTAGACAGAGAGGCAGGCAGAGAGAGGGGGGGAGGCAGGCTCCCTGCTGAACAGAGAGCCCAATGCAGGGCTCGATTCCAGGACCCCAAGATCATGACCTGAGCCAAAGGCAGAGGCTTAACCAACTGAGCCACCCAGGTGCCCCAGATAAAAACCTTCTAATTGAGGAGGAGTCAAGATGGCGGAGAAGTAGCAGGCTGAGACGACATCGGGTAGCAGGAGATCAGCTAGATAGCTTATCTAACCATTGTGAACACCTACAAATCCAATGGGAAATCGAAGAGAAGAAGAGCAACAATTCTAGAGACAGAAAATCGACCACTTTCTGAAAGGTAGGACCTGCGGAGAAGTGAATCCAAAGCGACGGGAAGACAGACCGTGGGGGGAGGGGCTGGCTCCCGGCAAGCAGCAGAGCAACGGAGCACAACATCAGGACTTTTAAAAATCTGCTCCACAGAGGGACATCGCTCCAGAGGCTAAACTGGGGGGAAGCCCAGGCAGGGTCAGCGTAACTCCAGGTCCCGCGGGGTCACAGAAGGACCGGGGGTATCTGAGTACCGCAGAGCTCACAGGTATTAGAGCGGGGAAGCCGGCTGCAGCGACAAAGCCGAGGAGTGAGCTCTCAGCCCGGGGTTACCTTGTGCCGGTTGCAGGCTGGGTGGGCTCGGAGCGCGGCCGGAGGCCACCGAGACGGAAATGACCGGGCACTTTTCTCCAAGTGCCAGCAATTGACTGCTTTCTTCCAGGGGCGACTGCAGGCCAGGGAGGTGGGGCGGTTGGGCGCTTTTCTCTGAGGGCACACTGAAGAGCGGGACCCCAAGTTCTCGGCTCCTCTGGGCCAGAGATTGGGTGGCCACCATCTTCATTCCCGTCCTCCAGAACTCTACGGAAAGCACTCAGGGAACAAAAGCTCCCGAAAGCAAACCCGAGCGGATTACTTAGCCCGGCCCCTGGCAAGGGCGGTGCAATTCCGCCTGCGGCAAAGACACTTGAGAATCACTACAACAGGCCCCTCCCTCAGAAGATCAACAAGAAACCCAGCCAAGACCAACTTCACTCACCAAGAACAGTGGAATTCTAGAGGAGGAGAAAACAAATCTTATCTGGACAAAATGACAAGGCGGAAAAACTCACCACAGAAAAAAGAACAAGAGGCAGTACCGAGGGCTAGGGACCTAATTAATACAGACATTGGTAATATGACAGATCTAGAGTTCAGAATGATGATTCTCAAGGTTCTAGCCAGGCTTGAAAAAGGCATAGAAGATATTAGAGAAACCCTCTCCGGAGAGATAAAAGCCCTTTCTGGAGAAATAAAAGAACTAAAATCTAACCAAGTTGAAATCAAAAAAGCTATTAATGAGGTGCAATCAAAAATGGAAGCTCTCACTGCTAGGATAAATGAGGCAGAAGAAAGAATTAGTGACATAGAAGACCAAATGACAGAGAATAAAGAAGCTGAGCAAAAGAGAGACAAACAAATACTGGACCACGAGGAGAGGATTCGAGAGATAAACGACACCATAAGACGACACAACATTAGAATAATTGGGATTCCAGAAGAAGAAGAGAGAGAGAGGGGAGCAGAAGGTATATTGGAGAGAATTATTGGAGAGAATTTCCCTAATATGGCAAAGGGAACAAACATCAAAATCCAGGAGATGCTAAGAACGCCACTCAAAATCAATAAAAATATGTCCACACCTCGGCACCTGATAGTAAAATTTACAAGTCTTAGCGACAAAGAGAAAATCCTGAAAGCAGCCCGGGAAAAGAAGTCTGTAACATACAAGGGTAAAAACATTAGATTGGCAGTGGTCCTATCCACAGAGACCTGGCAGGCCAGAAAGAACTGGCATGATATATTCAGAGCACTAAACGAGAAAAACATGCAGCCAAGAATCCTATATCCGGCTAGGCTATCATTGAAAATAGAAGGAGAGATAAAGAGCTTCCAGGACAAACAAAAGCTGAAAGAATTTGCAAACACCAAACCAGCTCTACAGGAAATATTGAAAGGGGTCTTCTAAGCAAAGAGAGACCCTAAAAGTAGTAGATCAGAAAGAAACAGAGACAATATACAGTAACAGTCACCTTACAGGCAATACAATGGCACTAAATTCATATCTCTCAATAGTTACCCTGAATGTTAATGGGCTAAATGCCCCAATCAAAAGACACAGGGTATCAGAATGGATAAAAAAACAAAACCCATCCATATGCTGCCTACAAGAAACTCATTTTAGACCCGAAGACACCTCCAGATTTCAAGGGAGGGGGTGGAAAACAATGTACCATGCGAACGGACATCAGAAGAAAGCTGGGGTGGCAATCCTTATATCAGATCAATTAGATTTTAAGGCAAAGACTATAATAAGAGATGAGGGAGGACACTATATCATACTCAAAGGGTCTGTCCCACAAGAAGATCTAACAATCTTAAATATCTATGCCCCTAACATGGGAACAGCCAACTATATAATTAATTACAATTAATAACAAAATAAAAGAAATACATCAACAGTAATACAATAATAGCAGGGGACTTTAACACTCCCCTCACTGAAATGGACAGATCATCTAAGCAAAAGATCAACAAGGAAATCAAGGCCTTAAATGACACACTGGACCAGATGGACATCACAGATATCTTCAGAACATTCCATCCCAAAGCAACAGAATATACATTCTTCTCTAGTGCACATGGAACATTCTCCAGAATAGACCACATCCTGGGTCATAAATCAGGTCTCAACTGGTATCAAAAGATTGGGATCATTCCCTGCATATTTTCAGACCACAATGCTCTGAAGCTAGAACTCAATCACAAGAGGAAATTTGGAAAGAACACAAATACATGGAGACTAAACAGCATCCTTCTAAAAAATGAAGGGGTCAACCAGGAATTTAAAGAAGAATTGAAAAAATTCATGGAAACAAATGATAATGAAAACACAATGGTTCAATACTGTGGGACACAACAAAGGCAGTCCTGAGAGGAAAATATATAGTGGTACAAGCCTTTCTCAAGAAACAAGAAAGGTCTCAAATACACAACCTAACCCTACACCTAAAGGAGCTGGAGAGAGAACAACAAAGAAAGCCTAAACCCAGCAGGAGAAGAGAAATCATAAAGATCAGAGCAGAAATCAATGAAATAGAAACTAAAAAACCAATAGAACAAATCAACAAAACTAGGAGCTGGTTCTTTGAAAGAATTAATAAGATTGACAAACCCTTGGCCAGACTTATCAAAAAGAAAAGAGAAAGGACTCAAATAAACAAAATCATGAATGAAAGAGGAGAGATCACAACCAACACCAAAGAAATACAAACAATTCTAAGAACATACTACGAGCAACTCTACGCCAACAAATTTGACAACCTGGAAGAAATGGATACATTTCTAGAGACATATAAACTACCACAACTGAACCAGGAAGAAATAGATAACCTGAACAGACCCATAACCAGTAAGGAGATTGAAACAGTCATCAAAAATCTCCAAACAAACAAAAGTCCAGGACCAGACAGCTTCCCAGGGGAATTCTACCAAACATTTAAAGAAGAATTAATTCCTATTCTCCTGAAACTGTTCCAAAAAACAGAAATGGAAGGAAAACTTCCAAACTCATTCTATGAGGCCAGCATCACCTTGATCCCAAAACCAGACAAGGATCCCACCAAAAAAGAGAATTACAGACCAATATCCTTGATGAGCACAGATGCGAAAATTCTCACCAAAATACTGGCCAATAGGATCCAACAGTGCATTAAAAGGATTATTCACCACGACCAAGTGGGATTTATTCCAGGGCTGCAAGGTTGGTTCAACATCCGCAAATCCATCAATGTGATACAATACATTAATAAAAGAAAGAGTAAGAACCATATGATACTCTCAATAGATGCTGAAAAAGCGTTTGACAAAGTGCAGCATCCCTTCCTGATTAAAACTCTTCAAAGTGTAGGGATAGAAGGCACATACCTCAATATTATCAAAGCCATCTATGAAAAACCCACCGCAAATATCATTCTCAATGGAGAAAAACTGAAAGCTTTTCCGCTAAGGTCAGGAACATGGCAGGGATGTCCGTTATCACCACTGCTGCTCAACATAGTACTAGAAGTCCTAGCCTCAGCAATCAGACAACAAAAAGAAATTAAAGGCATCCAAATTGGCAAAGAAGAAGTCAAACTATCACTCTTTGCAGATGATAGGATACTATATGTGGAAAACCCAAAAGATCCCACTCCAAAACTGCTAGAACTTGTACAGGAATTCAGTAAAGTGTCAGGCTATAAAGTCAATGCACAGAAATCAGTTCCATTTCTTTACACTAACAAGACAGAAGAAAGAGACATTGAGGAGTTAGTCCCATTTACAATTGCACCCAAAACCATAAGATACCTAGGAATAAATCTAACCAAAGAGGCAAAGAATCTATACTCAGAAAACTATAAAGTACTCATGAAAGAAATTGAGGAAGACACAAAGAAATGGAAAAATATTCCATGCTCATGGATTGGAAGAACAAATATTGTGAAAATGTCTATTCTACCTAAAGCAATCTACACATTTAATGCAATCCCTATCAAAATCCCATCCATTTTTTTTAAAGAAATAGACAAATAATCCTAAAATTTATATGGAACCAGAAAAGACCTCGAATAGCCAAAGGAATATTGAAAAAGAAAGCCAAAGTCGGTGGCATCACAATTCCAGACTTCAAGCTCTATTACAAAGCTGTCATCATCAAGACAGTATGGTAGTGGCACAAAAACAGACAGATAGATCAATGGAACAGAATAGAGAGCCCAGAAATAGACCCTCAACTCTATGGTCAACTCATTTTCAACAAAGCAGGAAGGAATGTCCAATGGAAAAAAGACAGCCTCTTCAACAAATGGTGCTGGGAAAATTGGACAGCCACATGCAGAAAAATGAAGTTGGACTATTTCCTTACACCACACACGAAAATAGACTCAAAATGGATGAAGGACCTCAATGTGAGAAAGGAATCTATCAAAATCCTTGAGGAGAACGCAGGCAGCAACCTCTTTGACCTTAACCGCAGCAACCTCTTCCTAGGAACATCACCAAAGGCAACAGAAGCAAGGGCAAAAATGGACTATTGGGATTTCATCAAGATCAAAAGCTTTTGCACAGCAAAGGAAACAGTTAACAAAACCAAAAGACAACTGACAGAATGGGAGAAGATATTTGCAAACGACATATCAGATAAAGGGCTAGTATCCAAAATCTATAAAGAGCTTATCAAACTCAACACCCAAAGAACAAATAATCCAGTCAAGAAATGGGCAGAGGACATGAACAGACATTTCTGCAAAGAAGACATCCAGATGGCCAACAGACACATGAAAAAATGCTCCACATCACTCGGCATCAGGGAAATACAAATCAAAACCACAACGAGATACCACCTCACACCAGTCAGAATGGCTAAAATTAACAAGTCAAGAAATGACAGATGCTGGAGAGGATGCAGAGAGAGGGGAACCCTCCTACACTGTTGGTGGGAATGCAAGCTAGTGCCACCACTCTGGAAAACAGTGTGGAGGTTCCTCAAAAAACTGAAAATAGAGCTACCCTATGACCCAGCAATTGCGCTACTGGGTAAATATCCTAAAGATACAAATGTGGTGCTCCGAAGGGGCACGTGCACCCAAATGTTTATAGCAGCAACGTCCACAATAGCCAAACTGTGGAAAGAACCTAGATGTCCATCAACAGATGAATGGATAAAGAAGATGTGGTATATATACACAATGGAATACTATGCAGCCATCAAAAGACATGAAATCTTGCCATTTGCAACGACATGGATGGAACTAGAGGGTATTATGCTTAGTGAAATAAGTCAATCGGAGAAAGACAACTATCATATGATCTCTTTGATATGAGGAAGTGGAGATGCAATGCGGGGGTGTTGGGGGGAGGTAGGAAAAGAAAAAATGAAAAGATGGGATTGGGAGGGAGACAAACCATAAAAGACTCAATCTCAAAAAACAGACTGAGGGTTGCTGGGGGCAGGGGGGACGGGAGAGGGTGGTGGGGAAATGGACATTGGGGAGGGTATGTGCTATGATGAGTGCTGTGAAATGTGTAAACCTGGCTATTCACAGACCTGTACCCCTGAGGATAAAAATACATTATATGTTTATTAAAATAAATTAAAAAATAAAAATAAAAATAAAAGTGGGTTGTGGAAAAAAAAAACAACCTTCTCATTATCACCTATGTGAAGGTGTAAGCAAGGAATTGATTTTCATCTTTTACATAAAAAAAAATTCTCTCCTGTTACAGATGTCCCTGATAATGAAGGAATAAATAATTATAAACAAATCTTAATTCTTTTCTTTTTAAGATGGGGATGGAGTATTTGATTAAACTCATATACTTCATTTTAACTAAAATTTGAAAAGATGTTTTGGGTGCTTCAGTAGAAAAGGTGAGATATATAGATACTTGATTTGGATGTGTATGAAGATACCTTGTTTTGTCTCCATCAAATTAATTTATAAAAGAACTGAGAGAAAATCTAGATGAAAATAATGAAATATGACACAAAAGCTATGAAGATAAAAGACAAAACCAATGGAACTTATCCTTATATTGAGAAATGAATTACTGAAAATTTCAAACTTTATTAAAAGCTGTAATTCATCAAGAGGAAGGGGTAGATTTTGCATGAAATATAGGCTTTTGGAATACTAGATTATCTCTGACAGATAGTATTTCCCAAATATTACTGCAGCAGTATCTCCTATCCCACATACACTCCTGTAGGGTGACCTTGGCACTCCCCTAGATTAAGAGGTGGAGTCTCATTCTCCCTACTCTCGAATCTGGGCTGGCCTTCGTTACCCACTTGTAAATAGTGGAAACTGGTGGAAATGATGCTGCGTGACTTCCAGGGTTAGGTCAGAAGGAGCCTCACAGTTTCTGCTGTAGCTCTTTGAATGCTTGCTCTCTGGATGTTTCCTCTTGGGATACTCACTCTTGGAATCCAGCTGCTCTGCTGTGAGAAACCCAAGCCACACATATGTAGGTATTCTGGTTGACAAACCCAGTCAATGAAAGCAGCTGACATGTGAATGAAGAAACTGTTGGGTGATTCTGCTCCTTGCCCTTCAAGTTACTTCCAGCTCTTGAGTCCCTCAGCTGATGACACAGACATCGTGGAGCAGAGACAAGCCATCTGGGTTGTGCCCTGTCTAAATTCCTAACGTGCAGAAATTACAAGCATGACGAAATGACTGTTGCTTTAAAAAAAAAAAAAAGATGTATTTATTTATTTATTTATTTGAGAAAGAGAGTGAGAGAGCAAGCACAAGCAGAGGGAGTGGCAGGCAGTGGGAGAAGCAGTCTCCCCACTGAGCAAGGATACCGACGTCGGACTCAATTCCAGGACCCTGGAACCATGACCGGAGCCGAAGGCAGACGCCCAACAGACTTCATCACTCAGGCATCCCTGACTGCTGTTTTATGCCACTAGATTTGGAGTGGTTTGTTATGCAGCTATGGTGACTCAAATACTACCCGATTAATGAAGCGGAGTGAACCATACGAATGCATTGGAAATAATTTCAGGTTTCTTGCTGGTTAGATATCAAATACTGACCTCAAAGAAGAAAACACAATATTTAATATGTGACTATAATGAGAACCTAAACTGGCTAACGAATCAAATCCGTCCAAAGATTACATAAGATAATTCATTGCCCAAGAAAAATCTTGGAATGTTGTGAAAATTTATAGCTAGTAGATAAAAGAAACTTGATAATGGTTTGGCCAAATTTGACAGCAATCCTGAAAATATACATAAAAGCACCAATAATGAACTGTGAAGTTGAAAAAGTTTTTCTAAAATGTTAATAAAAGAACAACAAATTTTAGTCAACCATGCTAGGGGAGAGAGAAATCATCTTTCCAATCCCTCTGTGGAAAGTGCATTACAAAATCAGTGTCATATGAATATGAAGGCAACGAAAGAGTACGCAGCAAAACAATGTAGGAAGAAAAGATTTATAAAGGTGATCAGGTAGTTAATGAACCAAAACATACTACTTTTCTGGATATGACATTTGTGGCATTGACCAGTTCAAAACAATTTCTAATTTTTATAAATTCTTTTTTCATTCTAAATAAACGTTTGTACCTGATTTTATTTTATTTTTTTTAAAAAAGATTTTATTTATTTATTTGTCAGAGAGAGAGAGCACAAGCAAGGGGAGCAGCAGGCAGAGGGAGAAGCAGGTTCCCCCCTGAGTGAGGAGCATGATGTGGGACTCGATTCTATGACCCTGATTGTGACCTGAGCCGAAGGCAGATGCTTAACAGACTGACCCACCCAGGTGTCCCCCTAATTTTATTTTTTAATATTTTTGTTTTATTTTATTTAATACGGCCATCTCAAATTATATAAGCTTTAGGTCCCACAAAATTGGTATCTATCCCTTTGCCTATCACATAGGTTTTGTATGGGAATTAAATGAGATGATTATGAGTCAAGAGATTGTAATCATGTTACTATATGAGTCTGGTATGTACTCACACACAATATTAGCTGTTATTATTACCATTCATTCTGCCTCAACTACCTTTCTGTGCTTTCTGTTTAGGCCCTAATCACTTCCTTTATGCCTCAAACTTCTACCAGCTCACTGCACTGTATTTTCCCCTTCTTTTCAATGGAGAGTTTGCTAGAATGGTGTGGATTCCAGTTGCAGCAGTGGAATTTGTAAATGGTAGACATTTGTCTTTTTTTTTTTTTTTGTCTTTCTAGCATCTTTTAAACACCCCTGTAATGTTTGGGAAGTTTCCTGCCTTATAAGTCCCCTCTTTCTAAAGTAGTAACCAGGAAACTTGCGTTCCCAGCTACCTTTGCAGCTAGGGCACTGGCTTGTGACTGGGGTTCTGCTGGTAAGTCATACATTGGTTTGGAGCTGAGCAATGGGACAGGGGGATGCAGGATTTATGGTCTGGAGGGTGTGTGGAGAAGTCATCTGGCTTTTGGGGGCAGCTGTGGCAGAGCTCCAGTCCCGAGGGTCATCAGTATGCACTGGGCAGAGTTGGGTGAACTGAGTGCTGATGTCAGGAGTGTGGATGCTGGAGTGCCCTTGTGAGCTGTTGAGTTTCATCCCTGACATGTAGCTGAGGACCCCAGGCTTTCTGCATGGCTAAGTCTTCTTTGATTAATTTTTCTCTGCTTAAGATGATCAGAGCAGAATCTGTTGTTTGCAATTGGATGCCCTGATTAGGAAACTGGTTAGTGGTCCCTGGATCTTTTTTTTCTGCCACTGTTATCTATTCTTCACATCACAGCTAGAATGACCTTTTAAAAACTCAAATCCCATCTTGTCACTCAGGATGAGTCCCCAAATTCATAAGTGACCCCCCCCCATCCATCCCTCATGCTCTGTCCTAGGTAGGGGTGGGATCACATCTGTTATCCTCCTCCTTAGGTTTTCCACAAAATGAGGGGATTTTTTATTCCCTTCCCATTAGGGAATAGAGTCGAAACATCCCTCGCATTTCTCTCGGCTTCACTCACTTCCTGAGAGGAGGAGAACTTACTGGTGATGCTGGAGAAAGAGTTTTGCCCATGCATGACCTAAGCCCTCTTTGGCTTGCTTTCTCAGGCTGGCCTGCTTTATTTAGGCTGCACACACTTTTTCCCTCTTCAGGTGGCAAGCTTGAGGCTGGGCTTGCTTGGAGTGACTTGTAATTTGTACAGATTTTCTGCCTGTAACTGGGGGAGGGTGGTAAATGTGGGGAGTAGGAAGCTCATTTTGACTTTGGGTTCAAGCCATAAAGTCCAATTCAGTAAGAAAGCTGAACTTCTGCTCCCTCTCTATTATCAATATATTTTCTTAGTTGGTAGAAAACCCAAAAGGGAAAGAGGTTAACTTGTTAAATGGACCTCCTCATACCCCAGCAATTTCTCTCTTCCTCCTGTTTTGTCTCTTCCATGTTACTCCCTATACTCAGTTGTAAAGGATGCCTTGCAGTTTCTAGATTGTGCCACGCTCTCTGTCACCTATGGGCTTCTGTACATTTTCTTCCCTTTCTTACCTCTACCTGTGGATAACTTCTTGTTATTCAGACTTCAATTAAGATATCCTCTCCTACCTGAAGCCTTCTCCATCTCTCTCAGACTGGGTCAGGATCTCTTCTTTGCTTCTCACCACCTGTCTTGCTGCTCTTTTTGGTACACATCTCATATAGAATTATAAGATTGTAATTGGTGAGTGAAGTTGTGTTTTATTCCCCTCTGTCCTGAATTCCTGGGACACAGCTTGACATAGTATTTTCTTTTTTAAAATTTTATTTATTTATTTTTGAAAGATTTTATTTATTTACTTGACAGAGACAGTGCACGAGTGTGGGGAGGGACAGAGAGAGAGAGGGACAAGCAGAGTCTTTGCTGAGCAGGGAGCTCAATGCAACGTGGAGCTCCATCCTAGGACCCTGAGATCATGACAGAGCTGGAGTCAGATACTCAAATGACTGCCGTCTAGGTGCCCACTGACATGGCATTTTCTGAATGAAAAACTTGATCTTCCTAAAGGTGCATCATGGCACACTGGAGGGCCATTCATATTGGAAGTGTTCTGTAAGAGAATGATCCTCTAAGTGCTTAGTTTCTGCATGCATGGGGTCTTGGAACAGACAGCTCTCCAGCCGGTTGGATCTGACTATGAACAGCCTTGCCTGGGACTCCTCAGGGGGAAGCCCAAAAGGAGTGGGATTTGGGAATGCATGCCGAGGTTCCTGCAGTTGCTGAGAAAAATGAGCCATAGCCATTGCTTGGCCTCGGTAGGCTGAGCCACCCAGCATGGGCTCTGCGACCTTCATGTCTACTCCAGCAGCCAGCTCCTGAAGGTCCTGCTGCCTCCTGTGGACGAGGGGCCCATGGAGCTGTCAAGGAGTTGGGCTTTCATGTGCTCAAGGAATACAGAATGTAGTCCAAGGTGTTGCCCTCATGGGTTGGAGGGTGGGGAGTCTAGGGGACCTTCTGAGAAGTCAGCTGTCCACAGTGGTCCTGAATATCTGTCTTCATGCATATCCAATACTTTTGTCTGTTACTTGCTGGCCTCACTGTGGTATTTAAGCTGGCCTCATGGAGGCTGCTCTAACAGTGCCTGTGCATTCTGCGCAGTAGAGCTCCAATGGTGCTCTGTTGAAATACTTGACACGAGAAAGTACGATTGGATATTAAATCCTTTTTGATTATTACAAAAATTTTCAAAATTATCATTTGTCAGTACAAGAAAAGGAAGAGCTAGTAAACATAAATATGCCCTTGCATGTAATTCCAATTATTGCAAAATTTTGAGTGACTTTGAAAAGGTTTTCCAGTTTTGATCACCCACGTCTGTGAGTAGTTTTCTTTGATGGTGACCATCAGTTATTATTATTATTTTTAATTTAATTTAATTTTTTTTCAGTGTTCCAAAATTCATTGTTTATGCACCACACCAGTGCTCCACGCAATACGTGCCCTTCACAATACCTACCACCAGGCTCACCCAACCCCCCACTCCACTCCCTCTAAAACCCTCAGTTTGTCTCTCAGAGTCCACATTCTTTCATGGTTTGTCTCCCTCTCTGATTTTCCTCAACTAATCAGATCAAGATCTGATCTGCATCAAGATAAAGATCTTGATCAGGAGGCATTTAGTCATTTTCAAGCACAAAATCTAGTATAAAAATTATGTTTACAGAACCAAGCTGAAGTTTCCTATAAAAATATGAATATTTTATTTGGAAGTTTTATGCAAAACCAGTATTTAAAAACTTCCATATTACTATTTTCCTTATAATTATATAGTGAGAAGAGAGTACAATGAATTTTTTTTCCATCAAGTCCTATCTATATGCCCTTGATTACCTTCAGTTTACTCTGGTGTGCCACTCAAATATTAACACTTTCTATGTGTGCCACAGTGTGAGGAAGGTTGAGAAGTATTGCACTGAGTGGCTTCTTTCAGCAAGACTTCCAGAAACACCGTCAAACGATTATCAATCATTAACCTTTCAATGCATGTTTATACATCTTTATAATTATTCTCATTATATTATGTTTCTGCCGGTTTGCTTTCTCTCCATTCCAGTCTCTCCATGAGCACCCCCAGATCAGGAGTCCCAAGAGAGCAACGTATTTTCCGAATATCAGGAATGCCATAGAGCTGTGGGCTCCTTGACTCTGACTCTTTGTCTGAGGATGTTCTCTGACCCTGAAGTTCCCTTTAGCTGGTCTTTCTTTTTCTTTTCTTTTTCAGATGGTCTTTCTAAACAGGGTCCAGATCATTTTATTCCTAGTACAGTACACCAGATTTAAGGTTTTCCCTTTGATGCCTCCAGCCTTCAAAGTGATTGAGTCAGTCAAAAATCTTTTTTTTTTTTTTTTTTTTCTGGGGTTGAAACGTCTTTTCAGTAAAATTTTTCTATAAAAAACACAAACATCATATCCTCCTTACTAGGTAGGCTCCTTCAAGGTGTAATGGTTATCAGGTACCTTACATTTTTGTGTCTCTCCATAGGTCTAGTGTAATACCTGGTTTTCCTGCTTAGCACTTAGCATACGTAATTGTGAATATATATATATATATTTTTTAATTTTTTTTATTTTAATAAACATATAATGTATTTTTATCCCCAGGGGTACAGGTCTGTGAATCGTCTGGTTTACACATTTCACAGCACTCATCATAGCACATACCCTCCCCAATGTCCATTTCCCCACCACCCTCTCCCATCCCCCTTCCCCCCCGCAACCCTCAGTCTGTTTCTTGAGATTGAGTCTTTTATGGTTTATCTCCCTCCCAATCCCATCTTTTCATTTTTTCTTTTCCTACCTCCCCCCAAACCCCCCCACCTTGCATCTCCACTTCCTCATATCAAAGAGATCATATGATAGTTATATTTCTCCGATTGACTTATTTCGCTAAGCATGATACCCTCTAGTTCCATCCACGTCGTCGCAAATGGCAAGATTTCATGTCTTTTGATGGCTGCATAGTATTCCATTGTGTATATATACCACATCTTCTTTATCCATTCATCTGTTGATGGACATCTAGGCGCTTTCCACAGTTTGGCTATTGTGGACATTGCTGCTATAAACATTCGGGTGCACGTGCCCCTTCGGAGCACCACGTTTGTATCTTTAGGATATATACCCAGGAGTGCAATTGCTGGGTCGTAGGGTAGCTCTATTTTCAGTTTTTTGAGGAACCTCCACACTGTTTTCCAGAGTGGTGGCACCAGCTTGCATTCCCACCAACAGTGTAGGAGGGTTCCCCTCTCTCCGCATCCTCTCCAGCATCTGTCATTTCTTGACTTGTTAATTTTAGCCATTCTGACTGGTGTGAGGTGGTATCTCATTGTGGTTTTGATTTGTATTTCCCTGATGCCGAGTGATGTGGAGCATTTTTTCATGTGTCTGTTGGCCATCTGGATGTCTTCCTTGCAGAAATGTCTGTTCATGTCCTCTGCCCATTTCTTGACTGGATTATTTGTTCTTTGGGTATTGAGTTTGATAAGCTCTTTATAGATTTTGGATACGAGCCCTTTATCTGATATGTCGTTTGCAAATATCTTCTCCCATTCTGTCAGTTGTCTTTTGGTTTTGTTAACTGTTTCCTTTGCTGTGCAAAAGCTTTTGATCTTGATGAAATCCCAATAGTTCATTTTTGCCCTTGCTTCTGTTGCCTTTGGCGATGTTCCTAGGAAGAAGTTGCTGCGGTGGAGGTCAAAGAGGTTGCTGCCTGCATTGTCCTCAAGGATTTTGATAGATTCCTTTCGCACATTGAGGTCCTTCATCCACTTTGAGTCTATTTTCGTGTGTGGTGTAAGGAAATAGTCCAATTTCATTTTTCTGCATGTGGCTGTCCAATTTTCCCAGCACCATTTGTTGAAGAGGCTGTCTTTTTTCCATTGGATATTCTTTCCTGCTTTGTCTAAGATTAGTTGACCATAGAGTTGAGGGTCTATTTCTGGGCTCTCTATTCTGTTCCATTGGTCTATATGTCTGTTTTTGTGCCAGTACCATACTGTCTTGATGATGACAGCTTTGTAATAGAGCTTGAAGTCTGGAATTGTGATACCACCGACTTTGGCTTTCTTTTTCAATATTCCTTTGGCTATTCGAGGTCTTTTCTGGTTCCATATAAATTTTAGGATTATTTGTTCTATTTCTTTAAAAAAATGGATGGGATTTTGATAGGGATTGCATTAAATGTGTAGATTGCTTTAGGTAAAATAGACATTTTCACAATATTTGTTCTTCCAATCCATGAGCATGGAATATTTTTCCATTTCTTTGTGTCTTCCTCAATTTCTTTCATGAGTACTTTATAGTTTTCTGAGTATAGATTCTTTGCCTCTTTGGTTAGATTTATTCCTAGGTATCTTATGGTTTTGGGTACGATTGTAAATGGGACTGACTCCTCAATTTCTCTTTCTTCTGTCTTGTTGTTAGTGTAAAGAAATGCGACTGATTTCTGTGCATTGACTTTATATCCTGACACTTTACTGAATTCCTGTATAAGTTCTAGCAGTTTTGGAGTGGAGCCTTTTGGGTTTTCCACATATAGTATCATATCATCTGCAAAGAGTGATAGTTTGACTTCTTCTTTGCCGATTTGGATGCCTTTAATTTCTTTTTGTTGTCTGATTGCTGAGGCTAGGACTTCTAGTACTATATTGAACAGCAGTGGTGATAACGGACATCCCTGCCGTGTTCCTGACCTTAGCAGAAAAGCTTTCAGTTTTTCTCCATTGAGAATGATATTTGCGGTGGGTTTTTCATAGATGGCTTTGATAATGTTGAGGTATGTGCCTTCTATCCCTACACTTTGAAGAGTTTTAATCAGGAAGGGATGCTGCACTTTGTCAAACGCTTTTTCAGCATCTATTGAGAGTATCATAGGGTTCTTACTCTTTCTTTTATTAATGTATTGTATCACATTGATGGATTTGCGGATGTTGAACCAACCTTGCAGCCCTGGAATAAATCCCACTTGGTCGTGGTGAATAATCCTTTTAATGTACTGTTGGATCCTATTGGCCAGTATTTTGGTGAGAATTTTCGCATCTGTGCTCATCAAGGATATTGGTCTGTAATTCTCTTTTTTGGTGGGATCCTTGTCTGGTTTTGGGATCAAGGTGATGCTGGCCTCATAGAATGAGTTTGGAAGTTTTCCTTCCATTTCGATTTTTTGGAACAGTTTCAGGAGAATAGGAATTAATTCTTCTTTAAATGTTTGGTAGAATTCCCCTGGGAAGCCGTCTGGTCCTGGACTTTTGTTTGTTTGGAGATTTTTGATGACTGTTTCAATCTCCTTACTGGTTATGGGTCTGTTCAGGTTATCTATTTCTTCCTGGTTCAGTTGTGGTAGTTTATATGTCTCTAGAAATGTATCCATTTCTTCCAGGTTGTCAAATTTGTTGCCATAGAGTTGCTCGTAGTATGTTCTTATAATTGTTTGTATTTCTTTGGTGTTGGTTGTGATCTCTCCTCTTTCATTCATGATTTTATTTATTTGCGTCCTTTCTCTTTTCTTTTTGATAAGTCTGGCCAGGGGCTTATCAATCTTATTAATTCTTTCAAAGAACCAGCTCCTAGTTTTGTTGATTTGTTCTATTGTTTTTTTAGTTTCTATTTCATTGATTTCTGCTCTGATCTTTATGATTTCTCTTCTCCTGCTGGGTTTAGGCTTTCTTTGTTGTTCTCTCTCCAGCTCCTTTAGGTGTAGGGTTAGGTTGTGTATTTGAGACCTTTCTTGTTTCTTGAGAAAGGCTTGCACTGCTATATATTTTCCTCTCAGGACTGCCTTTGTTGTGTCCCACAGATTTTGAACTGTTGTGTTTTCATTATCATTTGTTTCCATGAATTTTTTCAATTCTTCTTTAATTTCCTGGTTGACCCATTCATTTTTTAGAAGGATGCTGTTTAGTCTCCATGTATTTGCGTTCTTTCCAAATTTCCTCTTGTGATTGAGTTCGAGCTTCAGAGCATTGTGGTCTGAAAATATGCAGGGAATGATCTCGATCTTTTGGTACCGATTGAGACCTGATTTATGACCCAGGATGTGGTCTATTCTGGAGAATGTTCCATGTGCACTAGAGAAGAATGTATATTCTGTTGCTTTGGGATGGAATGTTCTGAATATATCTGTGATGTCCATCTGGTCCAGTGTGTCATTTAAGGCCTTTATTTCCTTGTTGATCTTTTGCTTAGATGATCTGTCCATTTCAGTGAGGGGAGTGTTAAAGTCCCCTGCTATTATTGTATTACTGTCGATGTATTTCTTTGATTTTGTTATTAATTGGTTTATATAGTTGGCTGCTCCCATGTTAGGGGCATAGATATTTAAGATTGTTAGATCTTCTTGTTGGACAGACCCTTTGAGTATGATATAGTGTCCTTCCTCATCTCTTATTATAGTCTTTGGCTTAAAATCTAATTGATCTGATATAAGGATTGCCACCCCAGCTTTCTTCTGATGTCCATTAGCATGGTACATTGTTTTCCACCCCCTCACTTTAAATCTGGAGGTGTCTTCGGGTCTAAAATGAGTTTCTTGTAGGCAGCATATGGATGGGTTTTGTTTTTTTATCCATTCTGATACCCTGTGTCTTTTGATTGGGGCATTTAGCCCATTAACATTCAGGGTAACTATTGAGAGATATGAATTTAGTGCCATTGTATTGCCTGTAAGATGATTGTTACTGTATATTGTTTCTGTTTCTTTCTGATCTACTACTTTTAGGGTCTCTCTTTGCTTAGAGGACCCCTTTCAATATTTCCTGTAGAGCTGGTTTGGTGTTTGCAAATTCTTTCAGCTTTTGTTTGTCCTGGAAGCTCTTTATCTCTCCTTCTATTTTCAATGATAGCCTAGCCGGATATAGTATTCTTGGCTGCATGTTTTTCTCGTTTAGTGCTCTGAATATATCATGCCAGTTCTTTCTGGCCTGCCAGGTCTCTGTGGATAGGTCCGCTGCCAATCTAATGTTTTTACCCTTGTATGTTACAGACTTCTTTTCCCGGGCTGCTTTCAGGATTTTCTCTTTGTCGCTAAGACTTGTAAATTTTACTATCAGGTGACGAGGTGTGGACCTATTTTTATTGATTTTGAGGGGTGTTCTTAGCATCTCCTGGATTTTGATGTTTGTTCCCTTTGCCATATTAGGGAAATTCTCTCCAATAATTGTCTCCAATATACCTTCTGCTCCCCTCTCTCTTTCTTCTTCTTCTGGAATCCCAATTATTCTAATGTTGTGTCGTCTTATGGTGTCGTTTATCTCTCGAATCCTCTCCTCGTGTTCCAGTAGTTGTTTGTCTCTCTTTTGCTCAGCTTCTTTATTCTCTGTCATTTGGTCTTCTATGTCACTAATTCTTTCTTCTGCCTCATTTATCCTGGCAGTGAGAGCTTCCATTTTTGATTGCACCTCATGAATAGCTTTTTTGATTTCAACTTGGTTAGATTTTAGTTCTTTTATTTCTCCAGAAAGGGCTTTTATCTCTCCGGAGAGGGTTTCTCTAATATCTTCGATGCCTTTTTCGAGCCCGGCTAGAACCTTGAGAATTGTCATTCTGAACTCTAGATCTGTCATGCTACCTATGTCTGTATTGATTAGGTCTCCAGCCTTCGGTACGGCCTCTTGTTCTTTTTTTTGAGGTGAGTTTTTCCGCCTTGTCATTTTGTCCAGGTAGGATTTGCTTTCTCCTGCTGTGGAATTCCGCTGTTCTTGGTGACTGAAGTTGGTTTTGGATGGTTTGTTGTTCATCTTCTGGGGGAGGGGCCTGTTGTAGTGATTCTCAAGTGTCTTTGCCGCAGGCGGAATTGCACCGCCCTTGCCAGGGGCCGGGCTAAGTAATCCGCTCGGGTTCGCTTTCGGGAGCTTTTGTTCCCTGAGCGCTTTCCGTAGAGTTCCGGAGGACGGGAATGAAGATGGCGGCCTCCCAATCTCTCGGCCCAGAGGAGCCGAGAGCTTGGGGTTCCGCTCCTCAGTGCGCTCTCAGAGCAAAGCGCCCAATAGCCCCGCCTCCCTGGCTTGCGGTCGCGCCTCGAGGAAAGCAGTCAATTGTTGGAGCTGGAGAAAAGCGCCGGGTCGCTTTTGTCTCCGTGGCCTCCGGCCGCGCTCCGAGCCCACCCAGCCTGCGACCGGCACAGGGTAACCCCGGGCTTAGAGCTCACTCCTCGGCTTTGTCGCTATAGCCGGCTTCCCCGCTCTAATACCTGCGAGCTCTGCGGCACTCAGACACCCCCAGTCCTTCTGTGACCCCGCGGGTCCTGGGGTTATGCTGACCCCGCCTGGGTTTCCCCCCAGTTTAGGCTCTGGAGCGATGTCTCCCACTGGAGCCGACTTTTAAAAGTCCCGATTTTGTGCTCGGTCGCTCCGCCGCTTGCCGGGTGCCGGCCCCTCCCCCCGGGGTCTATCTTCCCGTCGCTTTGGATTCACTTCTCCGCAGGTCCTACCTTTCAGAAAGTGATCGATTTTCTGTTTCTGGGATTGTTGCTCTTCTTCTCTTTGATTTCCCGTTGGATTTATAGGTGTTCACAATGGTTAGATAAGCTATCTAGCTGATCTCCTGCTACCCGATGTCGTCTCAGCCTGCTACTTCTCCGCCATCTTGACTCCTCCTCAAAAATCTTTTTTTTTTTTTTAATGCATCAGTCAAAATTCTTGACAAAGCAGAAGCTGCCAGGGTGATAAAACAGAAGAATATTTGATTAACAAAATATAGAGGGATGAGGACCATGCTAGAGGCTAAGCTTCTAGGAATAACTTCCAAACATGACCTGGTCAGCTGACAAAAAATGCTACCTGGGGCTGCCACCAGGGACCAGATGCCACTTCTATGCCAGAAACTTGCTGTTGCAGCTTTCTTTGCTGTCCTCCAGGAAAAAGTGCTGCTCCTTGCCTCTTGTGGGCACCAGCTACTAAGTCAGGCATGGGTACATTTATTGGTGGAACTAGGTGAAACTAGGAACTAGGAACTCTAGGAGGGCTGGGAAGAGTTCTCAGCTGCACAGAGGGTTTCTCTGCCCAGCGGACTTCTAAAGAGGAGAATTCTCCAAACGTCAAAAGAGGGTCAAATGCTAGGTGGCCAAAAGGAACGTTAAATGTTTATTCTCTAGGTCCTCTCCAAGATGGCCCGAGGCCTTCACCCAGTCTGAGATGCTGGCGAAGGAGGTATGGGATCAAGCTGATGGTACACACTGGGAGGGGAACAAGGAATCCAGGGAAATCCTCTTGTCAGGCTGGACATTCTATCACCCTTTATGGATGATGTCAGAAATCAAGGGTGGAGAAAGACAGGGAAGAATATTTAAATATTTATGTGGAATATTCCAAGGGGGGAATAGCTGTCTCTCTTCTAAAAGGCCCCAGAGCATAAGACTATACTGTGTTTCTGGGAGAAAACTAGATCGAAGAGCCAGGCAAACTTCTTCATGGGCACTGAGTAGGTGACTGAGTTAGTGTCAGTTTTATAGACATTTGTCTTCATAACTGACACAGACTTCTCACCACTGGTATAGACACAGCAATCACCTTGTTCAGGGATCCAGAACAATCTAGAAGATGCTCTTCCCCGTAAATGTTCTTTCTTGTGAGCACCATTTCCTTCCACTCTATCTTGTCCTAATAACCCATGCTCTGATAGTGAGTCTGGGGTGTGGGACAGGAGGTAAGATACAGATCTATCTCTGTTTTTAATTCCAACACTTTCTGCCAGGGAGCCTTATTTCTTTGAGGGCCTGCATGGTTTCTGTTCAGCTGGGGTTTAAGTCCAGCACCCGAAGGAGAAGGAGGAGTTGGTGAGTGAGCAGACATCCCCTGGGTCCCTTCAGGGTGAGGAGACCTGCCTCTTGGCCATGTGGCACAGGGCGCCTGCCACCTCCTTGTTCCGAAGGGTATAGATGATGGGGTTGAGCATAGGCGTGATGACTGTGTAGAAGAGGCTGAGGATGCGGTTCATGGTGACAGAAGAGCCCGCCCGGGGCCGGATGTAGGTGATGCTGGCTGTTCCAAAGAAGAGGCAGACCACGAGCAGGTGGGAGGAGCAGGTGGAGAAGACCTTGCGGCGGCTCTGGGTGGAGGCCATTGCCAGGATGACCCCCAGGATGCGGGCATAAGAGGCGACGATCAGACAGAAGGGGACCATGATGAAGACCACAGTGGCTGTCACCACAGAGATTTCACTCCTGTGCTTCCCAGCACTCGCCAGCCTCAGTACTGGCAGGATGTCACAGAGGAAGTGCGGGATGATGGGGCGGCTGGGGAAAGGCAGAGTGAAGATGAGGGACGAGTGGGTGGTGGCTGTGATGACGCCCATGAGCCAGGAGACAGCCACCATGGCCATGCAGGCCCTCCAGCTCATGAGGGTGGAATAGTGCAGGGGCCGGCAGATGGCGGCGTAGCGGTCATAGGCCATGGCTGTGAGCAGGCAGCACTCTGAAATGCCCAAGACAATGAAGACATACATCTGGGCTACACAACTCTGGAAGGAGATGGCCCGGGACTGTGGGGAGGCCAGGTCAGCCAGGGTCCGGGGCACGATGTCCGTGGTGTACAGGAGCTCCAGCACTGAGAGGTGACGCAGGAAGAAGTACATGGGGGAGTGCAGGGTCGGGCTGACCTGTGTGAGGAGGATGATCATAGAGTTACCCAGCAAGGTGACCAGGTAGAACAGAAGCACCACCCAGAACAGGGGGCCCTGCAGGGCCGGGAGGTCAGAGAATCCTAGAAGGAGAAATTCAGGCAGAGTCTGATTTTCCTCAGCCATCACTTCAGGCCAGAACCTACGGCACAACCAAGGAAGAGATATTTACACAGAAAAAAGCAGCATGTCTGTAATTTAGTAAAGCACTTCTCATACAGTCCCTCTGGAATCAACGGAGAGAATTAGGGTCTCTACTTTATGGAGGATTCCATTTTGTCTTGGAGGAGGTAAATAATTTGCTGAAGTAATACCAAGGGAGTTGCAGGCCTGGGACTTGAACCAAGGTTTCTTGGCTCCAAATTTGCTGCATTTCCCACTGTTCCTGATGCTCTGAACCTTGGTGAAGGGCCTAATTCCCAGGGGGAGAGACCCCTGCCCTGTACTTTGGGTCTTTCTTTGGAGTGGAGATGGAGCAGTGCTATGTCCTAAGCCCCTTTGTATTTCCTGGACTGAACCCCCAACCTGAAAGAGACAATGTAGCACCTGCATTATGGGCTCAGCCAGGGACTGTCCTAAGATGGTATCTGATGATCACCGTGGAGGGCTTCGGATTTAGAATGCCATGCAATGACGGGATTGTGATAATACTGCCTAATTGTATCATGCTGTGGGATTCTATCAGGCCCCCTGTCACAGATCACTGGGTTTCAGCCTGCGCCCTGTGAAGGGAGGGGGCCAGGGATGGGCCACACTGTATTTGGCTCCTTCTTATCTGGGTCTCTGTGTTGAGCTACACCAGCTACTCTGTTTTAGCATGCTAGTTGGTCTCCCAAGCTTTTACACAGAGTGTGCCCCTGCAGAGAATGTTTCTAAGCATTCTGTTAAAATCCTGCTCATCCTTCAAGCTCAACTCAAATTCCACCTCCCCTATGGCAGCTTTTCTGTGCCTCAAGGTCAGAAATGATTACTTGTGGCATTTTGGTATTCTATGTGTCAATAAAGGTTATATTTTTCAGCATGGTTCCAGGCTTATCAACATCTTCGTGGGATGCTGGGCAGTGTCTGTGGGCACATCTGCAGTGATAGGGAGCTGACCATCTTTGGCGCTAGCCCCATCTAACTTTGGCCTCCTCTGCTTGTGGGATGGATCTTTCATTATATTTGTCTTGGCTAAATTTTTAGCATTTTACAGAATGTGTCACCCCCTCTTGCTCCAGATAGCTCTTCCCCCATTTGAAGATAACACCTTCCTCTGTGTTCTTGTGAGTCATTAGTTGTGTCTGGGTCCCAGCCCTTTTTAGTGCAATCTCCACCGTAAGGTCCTGCAGGACAGTTGAGGAAATTATAGGGGGCCACCTGTTTTAACAGCTATGGGTGCTTTCCAAGTGCCTGGTCCCTGCCAGGCGCCATGCCAAAGGGCTTAACATTCTCGAAATCACTGGATCTTCATAATCACACTATGACATAGATACTTTCTCCATTTTATAGACGAGCAAATGGAAGCCCAAACAGCATTAATACTTTTCTTTCTTTCTTTTTTTAAATTTATTTGACAGACAGAGATCACAAGTAGGCAGAGAGGCAGGCAGAGAGAGAGGAGGAAGCAGGCTCCCTGCCGAGCAGGGAGCCCGATGCGGGGCTCGATCCCAGGACCCTGGGACCATGACCTGAGCCGAAGGCAGAGGCTTTAACCCACTGAGCCACCCAGGCGCCCCTTAGTACTTTTCTTGAAGTCACTCATCTAGTAATGGAGGACGTTGGGGTTTGAACCCAGCCCCACCTAATACCAGAGTCTGTGCCTTTAATCATCTCTCTATTGTCATAAAGGCAGTTTAATTGCTGGATAACTAACAGGAGATCTTGCACATGCCAAGCGCTCTGCCAATTATTTATTAGATAAATGAATGAATCCTACTTATAAAGATGGGTGAACTGATGAACAGAAAGATGAAGTGATCTGCCTTAAGTTAGGCAGTCAGTGAGACAGACAGGACACTGGGCCCAAGTCTTGTAGAAATCTGGGTTCCCAGCATTTGCAGGGCCTTATCACCCATGTTCACCCCATACACGAGATTAGCCCGGCCATCTCCATTGTTAGGCAGGAGAGTCTCACACTTTCTGCCTATTGCTCATAGACCCAACCTTCCTCCCACCCCCAGTTTGTCTGCTTACTGTTTTTTTTTTTTTTGCCTTACGTCATTTACTCTACAGCTTACACTTAGAGATTACTGGTGTGCTGGGCATTGTGCCCTATCTCAGGGGCCTTCATAACAGCTCTAATGCTAGTTGTTATCTCATCATTGCAGAGAAGGGACCAGAGCTCTGAGAATTTATATTGCCGACAGAACCTGGCAGAACCAGAATACTAACTTGGAGCCTGAGGTTTCAACCATCATGCCCACAGTATCTCCAGCGAGGCCTACAGCCTTACCCTACACTTCTGGGAGATAAACTCCATCTAGTGGGTTTGGACACAAGTAATATCTGAGTCCATTGGTTCTCTTCTCTTCTGGTTATAACCCTTCAGAGGCTCACACCACTAATAATAATGTATGGAAGAAATCTTGTTATTTTCAAGTTTAAAAAATGTTATTTTTGCAATTAAAATACTTAAGAAATATTTGGAGTAAAGTCGTCTATGATTTCCGCACCTGAATTAATTTCTTTTCTTTCTTGTATATTACCTTCAAGTCTTTGTCTCACCGCAAACCCATTTTACATGCTTGTAATCATAGTGTATATACAATTTTGTCTTTTTCCTTTCCTTTTTTTTTTTTAAAGGTTTTTATTTATTTAAGTAATCCCTATGCCCAATGTAGGGCTCGAGCTAACGACCCCGAGATCAGGAGTTGTGTGCTCTTCTGACTGAGTCTGCCAGGTGCCCTTTTCCATTTCCTTTTTAACATTTGCTTGAAGCATTTTGCTCTGTGGTCTTTTTTTTTTTTTTTAAAGATTTTATTTATTTACTTTTGTGTGTGTGTGAGAGAGAGAAAGCACGCGTTGGGGGCAGAGAGAGAAGTAGAGGGAGCCTGAAGCAGGACTCTATTCCAGCACCCTGGGATCATGACCTGAGTGGAAGGCAGACGCTTAACTGACTGAGCCACCCAGGTGCCCTTCTGAGTGATCTTATTCAAAGTTCTTATTCAAAGTTGAATTTCTCCACCACCATTTAATCAACACTTCTTATACTCTTGCAACTTAAATTCTTCCACTGGATGTATTTGTTCTTTTATATAATGATGGAAACAATATCTTTGTGTATTGTCTCATTTTGTTTCTGTTAACTTATTCCCTTAGGAAAAATTTCTAAGAGTGGTAATTGGCTAAACATTTTAATGTCCATATATGTCTTGACATGTAATATGTACTTTTGGATTTCCTTTAACTGAACGCAAGTGGCCATGCCAGCCTTCCTTCCCTGAGTAAAGCTGGGATTCTTCTTCATCCTGTCTGTCCTCATTAAGTCTCTCCCACCATCATCACCTCATCTTTTTTTTTTTTTAAAGATTTTATTTATTTATTTGAAAGACAGAGATCACAAGTAGGCAGAGAGAGAGGAAGGGAAGCAGGCTCCCTGCTGAGCAGAGAGCCCGATGGGGGGCTCAATCCCAGGACTCTGGGATTATGACCTGAGCCGAAGGCAGAGGCTTTAACCCACTGAGCCACCCAGGTGCCCCCGTCACCTCATCTTTGCCACACCGTGAGCATCTCTTTAGCTCAGTCCTCTAATTACATTTAACCCCAAGATATCATCTGTGAAGGGAGAAAGGTAAGTTTCTCCTTCCTTAATTTATTCTCTCTCTTCCCTGCTCTATCCCCAGCTCCATCTCCCCTGTTTGCAGTCTGCCTGTGGTCATTTCCCTCTTAACTTCTCTTATCTCCAGTACATCCTGAAACAGTTGGGACAATCTTCAGAGAGACACCGGCCCTGAGGCCACTCTTATTTTCTTTAAAATCTCCCATAGAGGGACAAAGAGAAGGACAGAGAGCCTTTTTGGGTCATAGAGAGGGGCTGAGGCTCTCTTTCTTTTTTAAAAAAAGATTTTTATTTATTTACCAGAGAGAGAGAGAATAAGCAAGGGAGGGGCACAGGTAGAGAGAGAGAGAGAGAGAGAGAGAAGCAGACTCCCCGCTGAGCAGGGGTTCAATCCTAGGATCCTGACATCATGACTTTAGCCAAAGCAGATGCTTAACTGACTGAGCCACCCAGATGCCTTTTAAAAAAAAATTATTTTTAATTGTGGTAAAAACACATAACATAAAATTTACCATCTTAACCACTTGTTAGTAGTTTAGTAGTGTTTAGTAGTGGTTTAGTAGTGTTAAGTACATTCACATTGCACACTGAAAAGAAATAAAATAAAATGATTAAAAAAAAGAAATGAAAGAAAGTATATTAAGTATATTCACATTGCTATGCAACGAATCTCCAGAACTTTCTCACCCTGCAGAACTAAAACTCTATACCCACCAAACAACTTCTCATTCTCTCCTCCTTGAAAACCTCTTTTGAAAACCGAACCTCTCACCCCCAATGCCTTCCGTAAGTCTTAGTGACATAGGCAGCTGGATAAATCAATCAGGTAAGTGGTCTGTGGATGGAGCAACAGATAACTTGTGTTATTTGGCTAGATGGACAGAAGGTGAATGGATGAAGGTGTGGCTGTCTGGCTGTATGAGGCCTAGAGAGCCCTAAGTCCAGGAGGTGAGGCTCTCAAAAGGGGGCAGGAATGGATAGTAGCTCTTTAGGTGTAGATCTGATATCTTAGGGGCAAGGGAGCTGGGATTTTGGAACCCACGGAAGGATGTGGGAAATGGGGGGAGGACTGCCTTTATGAAGTCAGGGAGGTCTTGGGGAGCATAGCCAGACAACTTATCTTTGTTCTTTCAGACTTTTTTTTTTGCCTGAAACATTAATAATGGGAGTTGCACATGGGTTTGTGCTTGTGTGTGTGTGTGTGTGTGTGTGTGTTAGGGAGGATACAGGACAGCAAAGGAGGATGTGAGTAGCTCTGTGGATGGGGACCATTAACAGGAAACTGGGAAAGAATGTCCTAAGTTTTCATCAGGCGCTGACCATAGACAGTCTGGAGACTATGCCTGCCCACCTGATTTACCTACCACTTGTGATCCCACAGACTTGCATGCGCTCGCTGCCCACTGCCTCACTTCCACCTCTTCGCCATACACATGTCATCACACATTGAAAGGTTTGCATAGTCTGAGAATGGACACACTTGCCTTGCTGTATTATATGCAGTTTTATCTGGGATCCCCATCCCCTTCCCTTTCTCATTCCTTCTCCCTGTCCAGCCAGCCTGGTGGCCCCCGAATCACACCTTTGCAAACGCAATGGTAAGGATTCGGGAAACTTCAGCTGGATTCTTTTCTCCAGTGCCCAGGGACATGTATTGGCTCCCAGCCCACAGAGAGAGGTTCTAAGGCCCTCTGTTCCTCTTCCCTTTCTACCCTTGACAGGGTCTAGCCTTGTCAGAGAAGGGCCAAGGCTGCCCAGCACTGTGTGGGGGCACATACCTGGGGGAGATGGAAGAGGTCAGCTTGCCGGGGTAGGGGCTGCTGGGTACAGACTTGGGCTCTGCTCTTCCTTCCCCTCTTGGAAGTCTCAACCTCTGTGGTGCCCATAGTTATTCTCCAGCTGCTGTTATGTCTTCACCCCCTTGGGACTAGGAGGCCCTGACTCTTGGCATTTCCCTAGGTGACTCTGAGCTGAGGTAGTATCATGGGCCAGGTGATTCTGCCTGGGTCCCCAGTGCCTACTGTATCCTCTCATCTCTCCTTGATCTTGTCTTCCTTGGCCAACCTGGATCCTGTTCTCTTTCCTCACACCTTGTTCCCTCTCCTGTCTAACTTTCACCTTCTCACTCATTTAGGGTCTCCTTGTTCACAGATTGCATTAGATTTGAGGGTCTCCCTCTGATATGTCTAGACTCTCCATGGCTAATTCATTCATCTGCACGAAGTCTTGGCTTCGAGTTAAATGTGGAAACTTATGGAAAATTCTAGAAGTTAACTATAGTGAAACATGATTTAGTCACATTAATCTCTATTCTTAGTTTTCTTTTTAGATGGAAAGTGTTCCAGTGAAGACATTGTTTGTCTGGTTGCCCAGGCAGGCAGGGAGGACAGGATTTCCATCAATCTCCAGGTCTCTTGTGTTACTGCAGACATTCTTAGTGGTGCCATTAAACAGAGAGTAAGCATTCTGAATGTTTTCAGTCTGGGAAGGGTTTTGAAGTTCAGGGGTAGAAGAGAGGTATTACCTGAAATAGCCAGGGCCAGTCCCTCAACTTCTGATGCCCTCTAGTGGACACTGGCTTCTTTTCCATTTCTTAACCCCCGTTTTCTGCATTTGTCCCTACAACTCCACTGAATCTTACTAAAACCACTGACAATCCTGTTTTGTCAAATCCACTGGCTAATTTTCAGTCTTCATCTCAATCTCTCAATGGTATTTGGTTCGCTCTCCTTCTTAAAACATTTTATTTTTTAACTTCTGGGACTCCCAAGCACACATCTTTGACTCTGACTTCTCCTTGTATACATAGTTGAGTATCTCCCTTTTGATGTCTCAGAGCATCTCAAACTTACTGTGTCTCAAGTAGAACTCTTGCTCCTCTTCTGAGCTTCCTCATCCCAGAAAGGGAGCTGTTCTCTCCCAGTTGCTCGGATAAAAAATCTAGCCCTCCACTTTAATTCATTTAACACTCCACATTCAACTTCTCAGCGACTTCTGTCAGTTCTGCCTCCAAAATGTAATCCCAACCATCTCATCATCTCCACGGCTAGAATCTTAGCCCAGCAAACTGTTCCTCCCTAGGGCCATCCTGTTCTCCAACTTGTCTCCACCCAGCCAGTGTGATTTTCTCCAAGTGTAAGTCGATGATATCATTCTTTTCCCTTAAATCCTCCAGCAACTCAGTAACTTCTGTTTAGATAGAATAAACTGCAAAGCCCTTCCCTTGATTTATAAGATGCTAATAATTCGGTCCCTGTGTATTAAGCATGTCTTTTTATTCTGATGTTTTGACATCTGGAACCTTACTCATCCTGGCTAGACTGCCCCTCCCAGGGTCAGCTAATTCCTAGAGATAACCAATGACTCATCTAGAAGTGTGTCTCTCATATGCAGACCAACAATCCAGAGGCCGTACTCTCTGCCACCGCCTTTATTGGGTTCTAACACCCTAGGCCCACATATTCCTGGGACCTAATCATCCCAGAGTCAGGTGCCAGACAACTAGAGACAGCCCCTAAACTTAGAACTGGCTGAAATTATCCAAACTAGGTAAACCGAAACTTGTCTAGTCTGTGCCTTGCCTGTTCCTTCCCTTGAAAATCACAACACAGGCTCTTGTCCATAGGACCTCTCACTCCCTGCTGATCTACCCTGGTGCTTCTCCATGTGGCCCTGTGTGAAGCAGCATGCCCTCCTCTTGGGAACTGTGAGTAACAAACTATCTCTTCATTGGGAATTGTCTTCTGATCTGTTGCCCTCATCCTAGTGGAGAAATAACAATGAAACCTACATTTTACGATTTTCCCTTCCACTGTGCTCCTGCCACACTAGCCTTTGTCCTCGTCCTTATCATACTTCTGGTTCTTTTTATTTTATTTTATTTTTATTTTTATTTTTTTAAAGATTTTATGTATTTATTTGTCAGAGAGAGAGTACACACAAGCAGGCAGAGAGACAGGCAGAGGCAGCGAGAGAAGCAGGCTCCCTGCTGAGCAAGGAGCCCGATGTGGGACTCGATCCCAGGACTCTGGGATCATGACCTGAGCCGAAGGCAGTGGCTTAACCAACTGAGCCACCCAGGCGTCCCATATACTTCGGGTTCTTCACACTTGCTGTTCCCTCTGTCCAGAGGCTTTGCCCTACATCTTCCACAGGTGCCTTCTCATTATCATGCCTCCGCTCAAATTTCACCTCTTTAGAAAGACTTTCCAAACTGCCTGAGGTATTGCAGCACCATGCCCCGATCGTCCTATTTCATATCCCAGGCAGAACTGTAATCTTTGGTGTTTTTGTTTGTTTGGGTGTTTAGTGTGTGTCTCCCTCACTGAGAAGTATGGTCTGCACAGGCAGGGACTTTGTTTCATTCAAAGCTGTTGCTTCAGAGCTTGGAAGAGCCGTGGGTTGGTAGCTTCGCAGAGATGCTCTGACAGGTGTTACTGAGGACACATTCAATTCCATTTCACCTCTTTCATAGCAGAGCAACTCTTTTTGTCTCCTGCAGTCGAGAGAGCTAAAGATGACAGTCCTCAAACTCCCTTACAGCTCTTATTTGTCTAAGAATTTCTTAGTTTCAATTTCAATTTTTTAAAACATTGGAGTATAGTGGACACACAGTGTTAAATTAGCTTCAGGTGTACAACAGAGTGACTGAACATCTCTCTGTTATGCTCTGCTCACCACAAGCATGGCTGCCGTCGGTCACCACACATCGCTGTTAAAATACTATTGACTATATCCCTTTTGCTGTACCTTTCATCCCTGTGACTTATTCATTCCGTAACCGGAAGCCTGTACCTCCCACTTCCTTTCACCTATTTTTTGCCCATCTCCCCAAGGCTGCCGTCTCTGGCCAGCATGTATGGTAAGTACCCTATAGGGCCAAGTTTCTTTCATTTTTTTTAAAATTTATTTACTTATTATTATTATTTTTTTTATAAACATATAATGTATTTTTATCCCCAGGGGTATAGGTCTGTGAATCGCCAGGTTTACACACTTCACAGCAATCTCCATAGCACATACCCTCCCCAATGTCCATAACCCCAATCCCCTCTCCCGACCCCCCTCCCCCCAGCAACCCTCAGTTTGTTTTGTGAGATTAAGAGTCACTTATGGTTTGTCTCCCTCCTGATTCCATCTTATTTCATTTATTCTTCTTCTACCCCCCTAACCCCCCATGTTGCATCTCCAGTTCCTCATATCAGGGAGATCATGTGATAGTTGTCTTTCTCCGATTGACTTATTTCGCTAAGCATGATACCCTCTAGTTCCATCCACGTCGTCACAAATGGCAAGATTTCATTTCTTTTGATGGCTGCATAGTATTCCATTGTGTATATATACCACATCTTCTTTATCCATTCATCTGTTGATGGACATCTAGGCTCTTTCCATAGTTTGGCTATTGTAGACATTGCTGCTATAAACATTCGGGTGCACGTGCCCCTTCGGATCACTACGTTTGTATCTTTAGGATATATACCCAGTAGTGCAATTGCTGGGTCATAGGGTAGTTCTATTTTCAACTTTTTGAGGAACCTCCATGCTGTTTTTCAGAGTGGTGGCACCAGCTTGCATTCCCACCAACAGTGTAGGAGAGTTCCCCTTTCTCCGCATCCTCGCCAGCATCTGTCATTTCCTGACTTGTTAATTTTAGTTGCGCCATGTTTCTAAAGCTGCCACCCGCCCTTGCCTCAAGGCCAGATAGGCACATTTGCTTTTCCACTGGTCCTATTGTGTACCCACTGTCATTGTCCCCCTCTGCGTTGGTTTGGAGGATGGTATAGCACCCACAGAAGCCCTTACTAAATTCGTTCAGCAAGCCTTAAATGATAGCCAGCCAAAAATGTCTTTCTTTTTTTTTTTTTATATATATATTTTTTAATTTTTTATTTTAATAAACATATAATGTATTTTTATCCCCAGGGGTACAGGTCTGTGAATCATCTGGTTTACACATTTCACAGCACTCATCATAGCCCATACCCTCCCCAATGTCCATTTCCCCACCACCCTCTCCCGTCCCCCTTCCCCCCCGCAACCCTCAGTCTGTTTCTTGAGATTGAGTCTTTTATGGTTTGTCTCCCTCCCAATCCCATCTTTTCATTTTTTCTTTTCCTACCTCCCCCCAAACCCCCCCACCTTGCATCTCCCCTTCCTCATATCAAAGAGATCATATGATAGTTATATTTCTCCGATTGACTTATTTCGCTAAGCATGATACCCTCTAGTTCCATCCACGTCGTCGCAAATGGCAAGATTTCATGTCTTTTGATGGCTGCATAGTATTCCATTGTGTATATATACCACATCTTCTTTATCCATTCATCTGTTGATGGACATCTAGGCGCTTTCCACAGTTTGGCTATTGTGGACATTGCTGCTATAAACATTCGGGTGCACGTGCCCCTTCGGAGCACCACGTTTGTATCTTTAGGATATATACCCAGGAGTGCAATTGCTGGGTCGTAGGGTAGCTCTATTTTCAGTTTTTTGAGGAACCTCCACACTGTTTTCCAGAGTGGTTGCACCAGCTTGCATTCCCACCAACAGTGTAGGAGGGTTCCCCTCTCTCCACATCCTCGCCAGCATCTGTCATTTCTTGACTTGTTAATTTTAGCCATTCTGACTGGTGTGAGGTGGTATCTCATTGTGGTTTTGATTTGTATTTCCATGATGCCGAGTGATGTGGAGCATTTTTTCATGTGTCTGTTGGCCATCTGGATGTCTTCCTTGCAGAAATGTCTGTTCATGTCCTCTGCCCATTTCTTGACTGGATTATTTGTTCTTTGGGTATTGAGTTTGATAAGCTCTTTATAGATTTTGGATACGAGCCCTTTATCTGATATGTCGTTTGCAAATATCTTCTCCCATTCTGTCAGTTGTCTTTTGGTTTTGTTTACTGTTTCCTTTGCTGTGCAAAAGCTTTTAATCTTGATGAAATCCCAATAGTTCATTTTTGCCCTTGCTTCTGTTGCCTTTTGGCGATGTTCCTAGGAAGAAGTTGCTGCGGTTGAGGTCAAAGAGGTTGCTGCCTGCATTGTCCTCAAGGATTTTGATAGATTCCTTTCGCACATTGAGGTCCTTCATCCACTTTGAGTCTATTTTCATGTGTGGTGTAAGGAAATAGTCCAATTTCATTTTTCTGCATGTGGCTGTCCAATTTTCCCAGCACCACAAAAATGTCTTTCTTGAACACTGAAATGTCTCTAATGAGAAAAGCTGTGCTCCGAAATAGAATGACCTTGGACATTATTACAGCCTCAAAAAGAGGCACCTGTGCTATTATCCAAACAGAATGTGTGTGTTCATGAGTCTGCTGATGGACCCTCTTTATTAAATCACACGAGGACACAAGTGATGCCCTGAGTGATCCAACCTCCCACCTAAGGGACTTAATGAATCAGTGAGTGATTCAGATTAGGGGACTCTGGGTGGAAAAAAATGGTCTCTTATTTTGGGAATCATTCTGTGAATCTTGTTTTTTTTCTTGCATGTGCCTATATTGCTCTGTGACACCTGTGTCCCATGCATCCAGGTAGCCACCCAACGTGACACCATCACACCAGGAAAACCCTTTGCTGCAGAAGACGGAGAGTGGGGCATGCAAGATTGTAAGAGCTGGTCCCCAGACATGCAATGCAGGAGGAGGTCATCGGGAGGATATGACCTCGGGTTGACCCCAGGGCTGCATCTGTGCAATGGGGGGCTCCTTATTCCCTCCCCTGTCCTTTGAATGTGCGTTCCTCCCTCTGTGGGGAGCCATTTTCAAGGACATAATGTTGAGGGGACAAGGTGTTGTTGAGACCTCCTGGATGGTGTTCGTTACCAAACCGGGTTAAGTCCTCCATACCAACTTCTACAATTCTGGTGGGCGGGAGCCGAGATCAACGTGTCTAGTGGCTGCTGGAGACCAGCCTGTAGGTAAGTTTCCTTGCGTGGTAAACCTGCCACCTGCCAGTCGGAGCTGCGTCTTCTTTAGGTTTCTCTTTGTTCTCGGTGGATCCGGCCCAGTTTATGCACTGACAGCTCAGAGCTGCCTCTGCTAGGTCAGGAGACCAGTGTCCCAGGTTCTGGGTGTGGGGACCCCAGAAGGATTTTGTGTGATGCCCGGCAGTGTGCCCCGGTTCCCCTGTGCCTAATGACAGAAACTGGTTCCCTGCTCCAGAGGTGGCATTCCTGCCTCATTCGCAGAGAAGCTCCCTAGAGAGGGGTTTGTAGTAAGGCTCTTTGTGTATGTGAAAACTAATCTGACAAGTCCAGAACAGACAGGTGGACAGATGGATTGCCGAATAGATGAGTCCATAAAGGGATGGATGGCTGACCACGTGGGCAGAGGACGGGTAGCTGGGGGTGTGGCTGGTGGGCTGGATTAACTGGGTGGCCAGGGGGCCTGTGAAAGCAGGAGGTGGCACTCTTGGATGAGGGGTGAAGTAGAGGCTCCTAAGGGGAGGTTGGCTCCACAGGGGCAGAGGACGTCTGTCTTGATGTCAACAGGAAGTCGTTTGGAATTTGGAACGAAGAAAGATAATCTTTTTTCAACTTGGGACCTGAGAAAGAATGTCTAAGATTACCTTTTGTCACTGGCTCTGGGAATGGAGCCTGTCATGTGTGTAGTGTCTGTGCTGGGAGGGAGATGTGGTCAGACAGCGGGTGTAGACATGTCCTGTGCAGCTGGAGTGTGACGGGCCTGTGGATGTCTGTGATGTACCCAGGGTGTGCTATGTGGAAGAGACTGTCTACAGAATCCCCTGGACTGTTTTCCTCAGCCTGATGTGCAGCTTCCATCTGGGGATGGCTGGGAATGCCTTTCACTCTCTTTTGAATTGGAGCTCCTGCTTCCCGGATCCAAGGTCTTTTTCTTTCTGAGTTTGAATGGGGTACATTCTCCAGTAGCGTTAGGTGTTTTTGGGTGATGGACAGGAAATGTAGTATTTGGGACTTTGCACATCTGAACATTCTTTATTCTAATGTGCTTGATTGAGAATTGGCTGGGTATAATAGTCTAGGTGTGATTAAGTAGTTAATTAATTATTTTCTAAAAAAGAATTTTGAAGGTATTATTCCATTATCTTCAAGATACCAATGCGATTGTTGAGATAGCTGAATCCTTACATGATCATCTCCTCTTTACGATCAATAATCTTTTCTTGAAAAACGGATGTTTTTTGGGTGAAAATGCTACTTGGGAACTTATTTCTCATCATTTTAAATGGGAAAAAATATTTTGTGATAATGTCGACCCTAAGCCTCCAATTTCCTAAAAAATAGTTCAACACAATAAAAGGTAACCAAAGTATAACACACAATAACAAGTTATCATGTTCGGTTGTAAAATGCTTAAAAAATCACCCCGACCATCAGTTAATATGGTTGTTCACAGATGGTTGCCTTGTATGGAACAGAAACTCTCTTCTGGCCGACAACAGCCAGCATGCACATTCTTTTTCATGATGCTCATTTCAGATCATATCTATGTAACTCAAGGCTTTTACCGCAGTGTTTTGCTAAAGTGCTTGCAGTGTTAGCAATGTAAATAGAAAACTCTCTTACATAAACACTAGCTGGGAATGGTGCAATTGTTAAAATGTTTCCAATGCGTCACTGTAAACTCTTTAAAATTACTTTGTTAACAGGGCATCTGGTGGCTCAGTCTGTTAAGTGTCTGCCTTTGGTTCATGGCGTGATCCCAGGGTCCTGGAATCGAGCCCCATGTCGGGCTTTGCTTCCTGTCTCCCTCTGCCGCTCCAATCCCGGTGCTTGTGCTCTCTCGCTTGTTCTCTCTCTCTCCAAAAAATAAATAAAATCTTAAAAAATTACTTCTTAACAGAGACAAACAGGAGCTTCTTGTCCCTTTTCAGCTTAGACGCTGCTGCAGATCTCTCCTCTCCCACTTTCCCTCTCTCTCTCTCTATCCAGTCTGTCTGAGCACATTCATACGTTCATCTTCTATTTTTTTGTCTTTTAATTTTTGATGTTGAATTTATTGAAACTGTTGTAACAACTTTGAGATCATAGTCACTATGATTAATACCCACAACTTAAAAAAATTGTCAAATTAGCAATCATGAACTCCACACATTCAAATTTGAGTGGTCATGTAAAATTAACCACACATGCAATGATATACGTGTACACAACAATACTTACAATAGCTGAAAACAATTTTGAATTGGGGACAAAGGGCTCTCAAAAAACTTTTATAATTAGATTTAGTTCCCTTATGTACTGTTGAATTTCTGCCATAAATGCTTTTACCAAATCATAATAAGTTTGCTCTCTTGAGGTGGAAGGCTCTTCATCAGTTAAAGATAATATATCTTCTATCTACCTCTTGATGAAACATGTCCACTAATACCTTATCAGCACACATTGCCACTTTAATATCTTGTTTTGTAATTTCATAATGCCCTGTATTTTGTACATAATTCCCCACCAGCTTTAAAATGTCTGCAGAAATGTCTTCTAATACTGCTACTATGTAAACAGAAACCTGGTGGTCAATTTTGTAACCTATGACTTCCTTTAATAAAGGATGAATTTTTTCTACTGGGAGAGATAAAGGGTTTTTTCGCTTCCTCTTTTCAATAGTCAATTGGGCATCAGCTATTGCCCTCTTAATAACTGGATGAGGGAAACTTTTTTGAACACATTGCTCTAACTTTGGGGCAGAGCTTGGTGTAGCATATTTAATAATTTTAAGATTAATTCTTCAACATATTGAAGAACATCATAACTAGACCCAAGAATCTGATGAATTTGCCCCTGGACGGTTTTCAGCGCCAGCACCAGCAGCCCCCACCACTTGGGTGTGTTGTCCTCTCTGAAAAACTTGTATGGCAGGAGCTGCCCATATTGTCATCTTTTTTTTTTTTTAATGTCCAATTGGCCAACATATAATACCTCATTAGTTTTTGATGTAGCGTTCAATGATTCATTAGTTGTGTATAACATCTGGTGCTCATCACCACATGTGTCTTTCTTAATACCCATCACCCAGGTAACCCATCCCTCACCTCCCCTCCCTTCTGTGACCCTCAGTTTGTTTTCTGGAGTCAAGAGTCTCTCATAGTTTGTCTCCCTCTCTGAATTCTTCCCATTCAGTTTTCCCTCCCTTCCCTTGTTGTCCTCCGAGCTATTCCTAATGTTCCACATATGAGTGAAACCATATGATAATTGTCTTTCTCTGCTTGACTGATTTCACTTAGCATAATCCCCTCCAGTTCCATCCATGTTGATGCAAATTGTGGGTATTCATCCTTTCTAATGGCTGTGTAATATTCCATTTTATGTATGAGACACATCTTTATCCATTGAAGGACATCTTGGCTCCTTCCACAATTTGGCTATTGTGGATATTGCTGCTATGAACATTGGGGTGGATGTGCCCTTTCTTTTCATTATATCTGTATCTTTGGGGTGAATACTTAGTAGTGCAGTTGCTGGGTCATAGGGTAGCTCTGTTTTTAACTTTTTGAGGAACCGCCATACTGTTTTCTAGGTTGACAGCACCAGCTTGCATTCCCATCAGCAGTGTAAGAGGGTTCCGCTTTCTCCACATCATCTTCTTCTTCTTTTTTTTTTTTTTAATTTTATTTATTTATTTGACTGGCAGAGCTCACAAGTAGGCAGAGAGACAGGCAGAGAGAGAGGGGGAAGTTAGGCTCCCCGCTGAGCAGAGAGCCCGATGCGGGGCTCGATCGCAGGACCCTGGGATCATGACCTGAGCTGAAGACAGAGTCTTTAACCCACTGAGCCACCCAGGCACCCCTCCACATCATCTTCTAAATAGAAGTTTCAAAAAAATGTTTTTTACATCTTTACAAATAAAATCTTAAGTCTTTATAAAGTTTTAAAAAAATTTATACTTATTTTTCTGCATGTGGCTGTCCAATTTTCCCAACACCATTTGTTGAAGAGGCTGTCTTTTTTCCATTGGACATTCTTTCCTGCTTTGTCGAAAAATGAAACTGGACCATTTCCTTACACCACACACGAAAATATACTCAAAATGGATGAAGGACCTCAATGTGAGACAGGAGTCCATCAAAATCCTTGAGGAGAACACAGGCAGCAATCTTGTTGACCTCAGCCGCAGCAACTTCTTTCTAGGAACTTCGCCAAAGGCAAGGGAAGCAAGGGCAAAAATGAACTATTGGGACTTCATCAAGATCAAAAGCTTTTGCACAGCAAAGCAAACAGTTAACAAAACCAAAAGACAACTGACAGAATGGGAGAAGATATTTGCAAATGACATATCAGATAAAGGGCTAGTATCCAAAATCTATAAAGAACTTAGCAAACTCAACACCCAAAGAACAAATAATCCAGTCAAGAAATGGGCAGAGGACATGAACAGACATTTCTGCAAAGAAGACATCCAGATGGCCAACAGACACATGAAAAAATGCTCCACATCACTCGGCATCAGGGAAATACAAATCAAAACCACAATGGGATACCACCTCACACCAGTCAGAATGGCTAAAATTAACAAGTCAGGAAATGACCGATGCTGGAAAGGATGTAGAGAAAGGGGAACCCTCCTACACTGTTGGTGGGAATGCAAACTGGTGCAGCCACTCTGGAAAACAGCATGGAGGTTCCTCAAAAAGTTGAAAATAGAGCTACCCTATGACCCAGAAATTGCATTACTGGGTATTTACCCTAGAGATACAAATGTAGTGATCCGAAGGGGCACGTGCACCCGAATGTTTATAGCAGCAATGTCCACAATAGCCGGACTATGGAAAGAACCCAGATGTCCATTGACAGATGAATGGATAAAGAAGAAGTGGTATATATATACAATGGAATACTATGCTATTTCATTTCAAAAGAAATGAAAACTTGCCATTTGCGTTGATGTGGATGAAACTAGAGGGTATTATGCTTAGTGAAATAAGTCAATCAGAGAAAGACAACTATCGTATGATCTCCCTGATATGAGGAAGTGGAGATGCAATGTGGGGAGCTTGGGGGGTAGAAAAAGAATAAATGAAACAAGATGGGATCAGGAGGGAGACAAACCATAAGAGACTCTTAATCTCACAGAACAAACTGAGGGTTGCTGGGGGGAGGGGGTTCGGGAGAGGGTGGCGGGGTTATGGACATTGTGGGGGGAATGTGTGCTGTGGTGAGTGCTGTGAAGTGTATAAACCTGGTGATTCACAGACCTGTACCCCTGGGGCTAAAAATACATTATATGTTTATAAAAAAATAAAAATATTTAATAAAAAAAATTTATACTCAGAAGGAAATTCTTAAGTAGTAAGTAGTTTTGCAGAACCCATTCCCTGAACACTTGAAAGTGTATTTGTAAATAACACTTTCAAGATCAGGGTTTCTGTCTCCCTTCTTTCTTTCTATTTTCCCCCATTTCCTTCTTTTCTTCTCTTTTATTTCACCCTTTTCTTCCTTCCTTCCTTCCACCTCCTCCCCCCTTCCTCCAGTCTCCCACCCCTAGAAGGTGCTGTCTCATCTAGGATAAGCACAGAGGTGACTGTGCACATATTAAAGCAGAATGAAAAGTTAAAGCAGTACAGAGCTCCACCCTCTCCTTCCCTTCATAGAAAGACTTGGCACCTGTTATTAGAAAGGAAGAAAAAACTCCACGTCACTGTTTTTCCCTGTTTGAGCTATGCAGCAAGAGCAGACAGCAGATGTATACTCAATTCCGACTATTTTCTTTGAGGATTTTACTTTGGTCTTTTAATTTTTATTGAGAGTCCTTAGATGGCTATTGGGAATTGTATCTAAACAGAATTCCTTAATCTGTGAGTACTCGGCTTCAGTGTTCTAAACAACAATATTTATATTCTCAGTCCTGGTAGATCAGAAAACCTACTCAACCATTTAATTAATCTTTCCCATTAATACCAACATGCTACTTAAATTAATAAAGTCTTCATAGACAGGCTTCTCCCTAGATCTGGTACTTTCTTTGATTAAAGTTAAAATAAAAATACATTTAATTAAGCCTTAAAATAAAAATCCCCATAATTCTTAACCTTAACAGGCTAGAAAGAACTACTCAACAATTTAAAAAATCATTCTACTAATACCTCTGCATCACTTAAATTTCTAAATTTCCTATGGGCAGACATCTCCCTAAATCTGACTTGTTAATGTTTAGTTATTAAAGCAAGGCACTGAAAATGCCTAGGTGAGTTTATTAACTCCACAAACACAACTTTTAATTAATTTTTATTAAATTAATTTTAACCAAATTACACACGACAGTATCTGCATCACAGAGAGAATGCCCTCCAAATCAACAGCTATTAAAAGGAGCAGGCATTAAGAACAGTAAAAAAGGGACGCCTGGGTGGCTCAGTTGGTTGAGTGGCTGCCTTCGGCTCAGGTCATGGTCCCGGCATCCTGGTATCGAGTCCCACATTGGGCTCCTTTCTCAGCAAGGAGCCTGCTTCTCTCTCTGCCTCTGCCTGCCACTCTGTCTGCCTGTGCTCACTCTCTCTGACAAATAAATAAATAAAATCTTAAAAAAAAAAGAACAGTAAAAAGTAGCTCACAATGCCTTACATAACCTGATCACGCCCATATGGGACATAGCAGTGATAAAAATTAATCCATAAATTAAAGTTTGACTAAGTTATATTGGCTAGGGTTGGTCAATTTTGTGCCAGCCACTGTAGTTGACATTTTCTAAAACAAAACAAAACAAAACAAAACAAAACAAAACAAATCAAAACAAAACAAAACAACAAAAATTCTTAATAGAGGGAGGTGTTTGTTTAGATAATTCCTTTGACAGTGGTTCCATTGTTTGAGAACTTAAATCCTCTGAGTTTTCTAAACTGTGGTGTGAGTGTGACATTGTAAAAATAGAAAATCCCACTAGAGAGAGCCATTTACCAGATTGTCTCTGGTTCCCTGCCTTGAGAATCTGGTTTCTTCAGCAGGTACACGTTTTAAGTGGCTTTCTGGGTCTTCAATCTCTCTCCGCATTCCTGTTCTGGTGGGGTGCCTCACAAAAGAGTTATCTTCACATCCTGATAACTTCAAAGTGGAAGGTGGAATGTGTTTATGAGGTACTGATACAATGTGCTGGGGCTTGAGATAAGAACAAAATGTGTGCATGCAGAGCGTGTGCCTGCTTTGGACTTGGCTCATAAATTGTGTCTTTAATGGGTTTGGAGAAGGAAAGGGATACATTCACTTAAGACTGATCTGGGCTGAGAAGTGAGTGAATCAGCACATCGTCTTCCTCTCTGACTGCTTCCCGCAGCTTCTGAGAAGAAGACACATAGCCTGGGGAGCTCTGGGTCTCTCTCGTGTAGACCATGACCTTCGTATGAGACTTTTATTCTCTGGGAACAGAGTTCCTGGAAAAGGGTGTCCTAGAAATGCTCCTGACAGGAGTGTGGGGACTTGAGGCTCCAGGTGGCTTCTGAGTTTTCTGGGAAACTCATTGCACATAGAGAATGTTCAAATCAGGCTTCTTGGGATAAGACTTTCAAAGTCTACTGAGGAAACATCCCCATTTGAGTCTTACTTTAGGGGCCACACTGCCTGGGAGAAAGACATGGAATGCCCCAGAAGAGAAGTAAATAATTTTGCCTCAGTTTGCTTTAGGGCCTATTTCTTGGTAACTTTCTCTGGCCTGCAACTATAGACGAGAAGAGGTAGAGTTCTCTTTCCTGACCTAACCCAGTCAACTTGAACTCACTTCTTAATCTTGGATCCTTAACCAAGAAACAGTATGTGTTTACCATATATATTTACTTTTGCTTGGTGTACTGGTTAATTTTTATTGAATAATAAACCACTCAAATACTTAGTGGCTTATAACAACCACATTTATTTGGTTCATGATTCTGTGGGTTGCCAACTTGGACTGGGCTCAGTTGGGTGGTTCTTCTCTTGCTTTTTGATGGGCTCATTCATGCATTGCCAGTTGGCTGCTGGCCACCTGGGCAGGGTGTGTGTGTGTGTGTATTTACTATTATTAGTAAACAATAGTAAAGGCAATGGTGGCAAGGAGGCCTTGGGTCTTTTAACATCTAGAGGATAGCCCAGACTTGTTTACATGGCAGTCAGAGAGTTCCCAGGGCTTTTTGAATTTCTGCTTGCATTCTATTTGCTATTGTCACAATGTGTGAAACAAGCCACATGGCCAAAGCCAGAGTCCATATGGGAGGGTAGTACCAAAGAGAATGGTGGTAGAGAAGCAAAGAATGTGAGACCATCTCTTGCAGTCTCTGATAGTTGGTCATATTTGACATGTGGCCTGTGTGCTGAGTGTTGAAATACAGGGATAGAGTGAATCTGAGAACCCTTTTGAGGGAAGAGACAGTAGGGGTGGGTGACAGATTACAGGGAAGAGTCAGTGATGACTTCAAGATGTCTAGCTCTAAAGACTGAAAGGATGGTGGTGCCACAGATATAAATGGGAATGATTTGGCACTAGTTTGGGGAACCAATGCCTCTCAGAGGAGGTGTTTCTCCCTATTACCTCAAAGGAATCAGCATGGGGAAGCGAGTGTACAAAGGCAATAGGGACTCAATTCTGGGGTGACGGACCAGCTCTAAGGGGTTGGGGGGGGGCAAGAAATGGGCTAGAAGCATCAAATGTTTTCTATTGCAGACTATTTTTTAGAAGAGGAAACCAAGGCTCAGAGAGATGAAGTATCTTGTTCAAGGCCGCCTAACTAGAAAGCAGGAGAAGTAGGATCTAAATGCAGGCCTGCTTAGGTTGAGAGTTTGTATTCTTTTTAATTCTCCATGCCCCGTGTTGTGTCTTTTGAGGTAATAGAGATCCAGGATCCCTCCTTCTCTGAGAGAGGGGCAAGGATGAGAAAGCGGATACAGGGCCCGAGATGTGCTGAGTTGAAAGGAGAGGGTGTTTCTGAGCTTAGGCTGCACAACCTCATCATTTCCTGAAAAGTAGGTGATAAGCTCACCAAAGGAAAAAAGTGGGAAGGAGCAGGAATCATACGATTCAAGAGAGAAATATTATCGCATAGAGATATTTGTCAGGGATTTCAGAGGTGAGGAAATGGATTTCTGAGCAGCCCTGAGGGCCAGGTTGAAACCCAATTGAGCCTGGTCTCAGGGCCTCATATTTCTTTGGGATCATGCTATCTTGGAAGTAGAGGAAAAGCAGGCTGACATTGGGGTGAATGTGATGGGCTGGGTGTGAGGGACTTGGGGAAAGGTTAGGAGGGTGAGTGTGGCCTAAGTGCTGGAAGTCTTTCTGGAGTCTGAGGAAGTCTGGGACAGTGTGTGCAGCTCAAATTTCCCCTCAATGTCTCCTTCAGAGCCTGTCTTCCTGGAGTTTCAGAGCTGCCTCCCCATACAGAGGAGCATTTAGATACTGCTGTGTTTTTGAGTGGTCCCTGTTTAGACTCTTGCCCCAGTCCTACCCACTCTTTTGTCATCTTGCACTGAAATAAAGTTCTCAGACGCCAATCTGAGCAGCCGTGCAGGGATGCCACTGCAAGGGAGAGCAGCAGCAGCTGAATCCTGCACATAGCTTTTATTTATTTATTTATTTATTTATTTATCTATCTATCTATCTATCAGAAAAGCAAGGACAGATGCCTCCAAGTGTGGGAAAGGAGTACCAAGGGATGGCAAATATCCTGAAGCTGTAGAGCAGATCTGCACCCTCTCCTACATGCCGGCACGCAGGGAGGCAGTCATGGGGTAAGGGAGGAGTGGGAAGTTTGGGCTGGCAGTCACCAGGTGCAGAAAGGGGGGACTGGGATTACATTCTTTCATAGCTCCTCACTTGTGCCCTGCCACTGGGGATCATGGGATCCTGTTTCTACCGGGCCATTGTGTTCAATAGCCTGAGCATGGGAACACTTGATGTTTCAATGGTTTTCACAGTCACCCCTCAGGTGACAAGATTTTACAATTTATTTTCCACATCTCCTTTTGCTTTCCCTCCTTCCTTGATCTCACAAGGAGCATTGGTTTTTGTCCCACAAGCGTAGTTCCACCAACAACCAAGTGAGTGAACTTGGAAGCACATGCCCCCTCAATCATGCCTTCAGATGAGGTCACAGCCCTGGTTGACAGCTTGACTACAACCTTATGAATCACCTTAAGCTAATCAGCCAGATTCTGGCCCACTGCAACTATGAGATAATGATCGTTTGTTGTTTTAAGCTACTGAGTTTTGTGGGTAACTTGTTAAGTGACAATAGGTAATCAATACAGATTTTGGTATCTGCAAGTGGGGTCCTGCCATAACAAATACCTAGAATATGTGAGTGGCTTTTGGGATGAGGCAATGGGTGGAAGCTGGAAAAGCTTTAAGGATTTCAAAGAGGACTATTCATGAAAGCTTAACCTTGAAAATACTTTTTGTAGTGTTTGGGTTCTGAGGAGAGTCATGTTTCCCTGGAAAGAGCCTTGTTAGTGCTGTCATTTATTTTGGAGCCAACCCATTTTCCTGATCAGGTCTTTCACTACTTGCTTAACTTGTTGGTTCCTGAGAGTATAGATGAAGGGATTCAAGAGGGGGGCAATAATGTATTGATTAGAGACACTCCTTTGTTGAAATCAACCCCCTTGCCTGGAGAGGGCTTTACGTACATAAAGAAGCAGCTGCCATAGCACATGGTGACCACAATGATGTGGGAGGAACAGGTAGAGAAAGCTTTCTCTCCTGGACAGAGGGGATCCTGATGATTGTTCGGATGATCTGGACATAGGATATGGTGATCAGCACCAGAGTGCTGACCAGAGCCACCACGGCCAGGGTGAAGTCCACCATCTCTAACACCTGTGGTCCGCTGCACACCACCTCCATGAGAGGTGTATAGTCACAGAAGAAGTGGTTGATGTGGGTGTCACAGAATGGAAGCTGACTGGTCAGGATGACAGGCACGATGATGAAGGAGAACCCTGCCAGCCAGCAGGTGAGGATAAGCTGCGTGCAGACTCTGTTGCTCATGAGGATGGAATAGCGGAGGGGCTGGCAGATGGTGATGTACTGGTCATAGGCCATGGCCGTGAGGAGGAGGAACTCTGTAGCCCCCAGGAAGATATGGAAAAAGTCCTGAGTGATGCAGCCAGCCAAACTAATGGTCTTGGTCCCTGTGGCAATGTTGAGCAACATCTTGGGCACGATGACGGTCTGGAACCAAATTTCTAGGCAGGATAGATTCCGGAGGAAGAAGTACATCGGGGTTTGCAGGCGGGTGTCCAGCAAGGTCAGCCAGGTTTCCAGAGACAGTCACGAGGTAGGCGAGCAGCAGGAGCAGAAAAACTGCCACCTGAAGCTCTTTGGTGTCTGTCAGGCCTTGGAGGAAGAACTCAGTCACTACGGTCCGACTGGCCATGGTGGACCACAGCACTTTCCACAAACGTGCAAGCCTGGGAGGATAGGAGCATCAGAAATTAGGATGAAGAAGAGAAAAATTTCTCCCAAGGTCCATCACTCCTTTGCCTGTGCACTGTCTCTCTGTGGATTAAGGGAAGTGGAGCAGAAGTTTCTGGAGACACTTCTCTAGTCAGAAAAGTCACCCCTTTCAGAATCTTTGAGGAATTATTGAATGTCAGTGACTTTCTCCTCTCCCTTGCTTCTTCCCTTCCTCTTTTCTTTCTTTTATTCTTGGCTTTTATTTCCTCTGAGAATGGCTACAAAGAATTCTCTGCTGTTTTCCCAGTTCTCTTTAGAACTGGCAGACATCTGTTCATCCTCCAAGATCCAGCCTGTCACCTGCTCTCTCCAAGCTCCGATTAACACATGGGTTGTGCCTCTGCTATATTTCTGTAGAGTCAGTGATGTGGGATAGAGTTTGTCTTCCCCACCAGACCACAAACACCTTGAGCTCAGGGACTGTTTGTGTTCATCTGTGTATCTCAGCACTTACCTTTCCTTCCTCAGTAGATGCACTGGCTTTCTCAGATCTGTATTCACAACAAAATCTTCCACTTTCTAAGGCATGGCTCACATATGTAGCATGTATTTTGGAATAAGAAGGGTTTTTTGCTCACCTTGCTGTTTGATTATAGTGAACCCTTATTAAAAATTGTCTGGTGGTGCCTGGCTGGTGCAGTTGATTAAGGGTCCGATTCTTGGTTTCAGCTCAGGTTGTGATCTTAGGGTTGTGAGATCGAGCCCCTCATCAGGCTCTTCACTCAGTGGGAGTCTGCTTCAGACTCTCTCCCCCTCTGCCCCTTCTCCCTGCCCCCTCTCTAAAATCAATCAATCAATCTTTAAAAAAATTGTCTGACGTTTGCATCTGAAGTATCTTGCTTATTTTTACTCAGACTCCTTTCCTCCCCCACCAGCTTTGTTGTGGTATAATTTACAAATAAAGTTGTAAGATATTTAAAGTATACAATGTGATAACTTGATGTATGTGTATATTGTGAAAGGACTCCCCCCACACAGTTAATTAGCACATCCATTACTTCACATAGTAACTTTTTTCTTCTCTTTTTTGGTGACAACATTTAAGTTCTATTCTCTTAGGAAATTTCAATTATACAATGTAGTATTATCACCCATAGTCACTATATTATACATTAGACCCTCAGACCTTATTCATCTTATAACAGAAAGCTTGTACCCCTTTACCAGCCTCCTCACCCATTCCCCCCACCCTCCAGCCCATGGTAACCATCATTCTACTCTGTTTACACGAGTTTAACTTTTTATTTAGATTCTCTATATAAAAGATACCATACAGTATTTGTCTTTCTCTGTCTGGCTTATTTCACTTAGCATAATGGCCTCCACGTTCATCTATGCTATTGCAAATGGCAGGACTTCCTTTTTTTGGAGGCTGAATAATATTTTATTATATATCTATATCTATATCTATATCTATCTATATCATGTTTTCTTTTCCATTCATCCATTGATGGACAGCTAGTTTTTTTCTATACCTTGGCCACTGTGAATAATGCTGCAAAGAATATGGGTATCTTTTCGAGATAATGATTTTGCTTCCTTTGGATGTATACCCAGAAGTGGGATTGCTGGGTCACGTGGTAGTTCTGTTTTTAATTTCTTGAGGAACCTCTACACTGTTTCCCATAGTGGCTGTGCCAGTTTACATTTCTGTCAATAGCACACAAGGGTTCTCTCTTCTCTGCATCCTCACCAGTACTTGTTACCCCTTGTCTTTTTGATAATAGACATCCTGACAGATGCAAGGTGACATATCACTGTGGCTTTGATTTGCATTTACCTGATGATTAGTGATGCTGGCATCTTTTCATGTATTTGTTGGCCATCTGTATGTCTTCTTTGGAAAAATGCCTATTCAGGAGTTCAGACCCTTTCTCATACTGATTCCTGGCATGTATAGTTTACCCGTGAAGATTGCTAGGGTGGTTCACACCAGTTTTGATAAGAAAAGTAAACCTGAGTGAAATAAGTCAAGCAGAGAGAGTCAAGTATCATATGGTTTCACTTATTTGTGGAGCATAACAAATAATATGGAGGACAAGGGTAGATGGAGAGGAGAAGGGAATTGAGGGAAATTGGAGGGGGAGGTGAACCATGAGAGACTATGGACTCTGAGAAACAACCTGAGGGTTTTGAAGGGGCGGGGGGTGGGAGGTTGGGGGAACCAGGTGGTGGGGATTAGGGAGGGCACGGATTGCATGGAGCACTGGGTGTGGTGCAAAAACAATGAATACTGTTACGCTGAAAATAAATAAAAAAGAAAAAAAAGAAAAAAAAAGAAAAGTAGGGGCGCCTGGGTGGCTCAGTGGGTTAAAGCCTCTGCCTTCGGCTAATGGTCATGATCCCAGGGTCCTGGGATCAAGTCCCACATTGGGTTCTGTGCTCGGCAGGGAGCCTGCTTCTCCCTCTCTCTCTCTGCCTGCCTCTATGCCTACTTGTGATCTCTGTCTGTCAAATAAATAAATTAAAAAAAAAAAAGAAAAGTAAACCTAGTAGAAATTAACTATTGGCCCAGGGCCATGCTGAGAATCTAAAAAATAATAATAATAAATAATCTAAAAAATAAGTGCAAGCCACTTGATTGTTTCCTTGCCTTGATCAGATTCTCAGAGGCTCTCAGGCATATTGTATTATGAGTAGAAAAGAGATTGTTTTCTGGGGAAATCTGTGGAATTCTTATGAGGGACTTTTTTTCTCACTCCTTTTCATTTGAGACCAATGGCCAAGACTGCCTTGGTCCCCCTCACTGCTCTTTAAATGTGGAGGGTACCCACATTGTGGGGTGTGCCAGATTATTGATGTATGGGAAGGAGGTATGAGAGTCTTCTAGTTCAATATATTTTGTAAAATTTAAGGTACAATTCAATGTGAATTACACTATTATTTTATGTGCTATTAAGAAAGATGCTACCCCAACCAAACAGTGACCCTCTGCTAAAATAACATTGATCATAAGATGCCTTTGAATTTCAGAGATGTTGAAATGAATGTCTGGAAGTTGATAAACTATGGAATTTAGTTTTAGCTCATTAAAAAATTCTGTTTCTTCAGGGATGCCTGGGTGGCTCAGTCAGTTAAGTGGCTGCCTTTGGCTCAGGTCATGATCCCAGGGGACTGGGATGGAGTTGCCTATCTCCCCTCCCATAGCCAGCCAGTGTTTGAAAAGAGGCCCATTTTCTTTTTGGAGAGGATTATCCTTTAGCTTCATTTTTAAAAAAAGGTTTCTGAGCTGGTGGTTTTCTTAGAATGAGTGCAAGGAAGCTCCCAGGAGTAGTAGAGAACTTGCCTAGTGTTTCAGAAACCTGGGTGTTGGGTCATTTCTGGGCCCTGGCAAGGGAAGCCATGATCTGCAACAATCTCCCTTTCTGCACAATGACTGGTTATCTGAGAAGTGGCCTCAGGAACTCACCAGACCAGGGACAACACAAGCTTGTCAGGTCTCTGAGGATCCCTCAAGGAGGGAGCAGGGAGTGTGCAGTCTGGAAAGTCCTATGTGGTTTCATGAAAAGAGCTCATTTGCAGCAAAATGTGGAGACAACTCTGTAGAAATAGTCAGAGGATTACAATCTATAGAAATCTTTTCTTGACTCATTCTTTTTTTCTCTCTGGCCTCAGCAGCAACAGTCCTAAAACATAGCTATCCAAGAAGAAAATTTTGTTGCTTACTCAACGTCTAAACCACGCAGCAGGAGGGAGGGAGAGTATGAGATGGGACTGGAAGCTTCCTGTCTGTGCTGTGGTTATGGTCCCCCCCATCCTCCTAGAATCTAAGGTTCTGAAGCTTTAGGGCATGTAAGAGGCTTCTGAAACAGGTTACTTTCAATGAAAGGGGACATATGCTTTATAGACTCTTTTATTATAGACTCAGGGGATCAATTCTGGGAAAACAAGTGATGCTCCGGGGAATTTGTAATCAGAATTCACTAATTTGCTCAAGATATAACTGTTTTGGCCACAAATTGTAAGCAGTGCAATTTGTCAAAAATCCCCAGAGAAAATGACAAAATACTACCTAAGACTTTGCTCCTTGATGAATATTTGTGTCTCTGTCAAATATTGATCATGTAGTTGGTAATAACTGTTGGTAATTCTTTAAAAAAGATTTTACTTATTTATTTGACAGACAGAGATCACAGGTAGGCAGAGAGGCAGGCAGAGAGAGGAAAGGAAGCAGGCTCCCCGCTGAGCAGAGAGCCCGATGCAGGGCTCGATCCCAGGACCCTGGGATCATGACCTGAGCCAAAGGCAGAGGCTTAACCCACTGAGCCACCCAGGTGCCCCAGTAATTTTTTTAAATTAAGTTTTTAATTTTAAATCCAGTAGAGTTAACAGGCAGTGTTATATTAGTTTTAGGTATTTAGTATAGTGATTCAACAATTCTATACAGTTTTCTATCCTGATATTATCATGATAAATGTGTTCTTAATCTCCATTACCTATTTCACCTACCCCCCAACCTCTGTTTTTTTTCTATAGTTAACAGCCTGTTTATTCTGTTTATAAATATTTTTGAGAACTGATAAGTAGGTCAGAAGGCATCAAAGACAACTTTGCTATCCTTGAATCCAAGTGTAGACTTCTTGGTAGGGTAATCTATTCCCATTGGTTGCTAAAACTCATAATTTGGCAGATTTTAACACAAAAAACCATATTACCACCTTATTTTTTTATTTTTTATTTTTTATTTTTTTAAAAGATTTTATTTATTTATTTGACAGACAGAGATCACAAGTAAGCAGAGAGGCAGGCAGCGAGAGAGGGAGGAGAAGCAGGCTCCCCGCTGAGTAGAGAGCTTGACATGGGGCTCGATCCCAGGACCCTGGGATCATGACCTGAGCCAAAGGCAGAGGCTTTAACCCACTGAACCACCCAGGCGGCCCCCCCCTTTTTTAAAAAATTTTTTTATTTTAATAAACATATAATGTATTTTTATCCCCAGGGGTACAGGTCTGTGGATCATCAGGTTTACACATTTCACAGCACTCATCATAGCACATACCCTCCCCAATGTCCATTTCCCCACCACCCTCTCCCGTCCCCCCTCCCCCCAGCAACCCTCAGTCTGTTTTTTGAGATTGAGTCTTTTATGGTTTATCTCCCTCCCAATCCCATCTTTTCATTTTTTCTTTTCCCACCTCCCCCCAACCCCCCGCCTTGCATCGCCACTTCCTCATATCAAAGATATCATATGATAGTTGTCTTTCTCCGATTGACTTATTTCGCTAAGCATGATACCCTCTAGTTCCATCCACGTCGTCACAAATGGCAAGATTTCATGTCTTTTGATGGCTGCATAGTATTCCATTGTGTGTATATACCACATCTTCTTTGTCCATTCTTCTGTTGATGGACATCTAGGCTCTTTCCACAGTTTGGCTATTGAGGACATTGCTGCTATAAACATTCGGGTGCACGTGCCCCTTCGGAGCACCACGTTTGTATCTTTAGGATATATACCTAGTAGTGCAATTGCTGGGTCATAGGGTAGCTCTATTTTCAGTTTTTTGAGGAACCTCCACACTGTTTTCCAGAGTGGTTGCACCAGCTTGCATTCCCACCAACAGTGTAGGAGGGTTCCCCTCTCTCCGCATCCTCTCCAGCATCTGTCATTTCTTGACTTGTTAATTTTAGCCATTCTGACTGGTGTGAGGTGGTATCTTGTTGTGGTTTTGATTTGTATTTCCCTGATGCCGAGTGATGTGGAGCATTTTTTCATGTGTCTGTTGGCCATCTGGATGTCTTCTTTGCAGAAATGTCTGTTCATGTCCTCTGCCCATTTCTTGACTGGATTATTTGTTCTTTGGGTATTGAGTTTGATAAGCTCTTTATAGATTTTGGATACTAGCCCTTTATCTGATATGTCGTTTGCAAATATCTTCTCCCATTCTGTCAGTTGTCTTTTGGTTTTGTTAACTGTTTCCTTTGCTGTGCAAAAGCTTTTGATCTTGATGAAATCCCAATAGTCCATTTTTGCCCTTGCTTCTGTTGCCTTTGGCGATGTTCCTAGGAAGAAGTTGCTGCGATTGAAGTCAAAGAGGTTGCTGCCTGCGTTCTCCTCAAGGATTTTGATAGATTCCTTTCTCACATTGAGGTCCTTCATCCATTTTGAGTCTATTTTCGTGTGTGGTGTAAGGAAATAGTCCAACTTCATTTTTCTGCATGTGGCTGTCCAATTTTCCCAGCACCATTTGTTGAAGAGGCTGTCTTTTTTCCATTGGACATTCCTTCCTGCTTTGTTGAAGATAAGTTGACCATAGAGTTGAGGGTCTATTTCTGGGCTCTCTATTCTGTTCCACTGATCTGTCTGTCTGTTTTTGTGCCAGTACCATACTGTCTTGATGATGACAGCTTTGTAATAGAGCTTGAAGTCTGGAATTGTGATGCCACCGACTTTGGCTTTCTTTTTCAATATTCCTTTGGCTATTCGAGGTCTTTTCTGGTTCCATATAAATTTTAGGATTATTTGTTCCATTTCTTTGAAAAAAATGGATGGGATTTTGATAGAGATTGCATTAAATGTGTAGATTGCTTTAGGTAGAATAGACATTTTCACAATATTTGTTCTTCCAATCCATGAGCATGGAATATTTTTCCATTTCTTTGTGTCTTCCTCAATTTCTTTCATGAGTACTTTATAGTTTTCTGAGTATAGATTCTTTGCCTCTTTGGTTAGTTTTATTCCTAGGTATCTTATGGTTTTGGATGCAATTGTAAATGGGACTAACTCCTCAATGTCTCTTTCTTCTGTCTTGTTGTTAGTGTAAAGAAATGTGACTGATTTCTGTGCATTGGCTTTATATCCTGACACTTTACTGAATTCCTGTACAAGTTCTAGCAATTATGGAGTGGAGCCTTTTGGGTTTTCCACATATAGTATCCTATCATCTGCAAAGAGTGATAGTTTGACTTCTTCTTTGCCAATTTGGATGCCTTTAATTTCTTTTTGTTGTCTGATTGCTGAGGCTAGGACTTCTAGTACTATGTTGAACAGCAGTGGTGATAACGGACATCCCTGCCGTGTTCCTGACCTTAGCGGAAAAGCTTTCAGTTTTTCTCCATTGAGAATGATATTTGCGGTGGATTTTTCATAGATGGCTTTGATAATATTGAGGTATGTGCCTTCTATCCCTACACTTTGAAGAGTTTTAATCAGGAAGGGATGCTGCACTTTGTCAAATGCTTTTTCAGCATCTATTGAGAGTATCATATGGTTCTTACTCTTTCTTTTATTAATGTATTGTATCACATTGATGGATTTGTGGATGTTGAACCAATCTTGCAGCCCTGGAATAAATCCCACTTGGTCGTGGTGAATAATCCTTTTAATGCACTGTTGGATCCTATTGGCCAGTATTTTGGTGAGAATTTTCGCATCTGTGTTCATAAAAGATATTGGTCTGTAATTCTCTTTTTTGGTGGGATCCTTGTCTGGTTTTGGGATCAAGGTGATGCTGGCCTCATAGAATGAGTTTGGAAGTTGTCCTTCCATTTCTATGTTTTGGAACAGTTTCAGGAGAATAAGAATTAATTCTTCTTTAAATATTTGGTAGAATTCCCCTGGGAAGCCGCCTGGTCCTGGACTTTTGTTTGTTTGGAGATTTTTGATGACTGTTTCAATCTCCTTACTGCTTATGGGTCTGTTCAGGTTATCTATTTCTTCCTGGTTCAGTTGTGGTAGTTTATATGTCTCTAGAAATGTATCCATTTCTTCCAGATTGTCAAATTTGTTGGCGTAGAGTTGCTCGTAGTATGTTCTTAGAATTGTTTGTATTTCTTTGGTGTTGGTTGTGATCTCTCCTCTTTCATTCATGATTTTATTTATTTGTATCCATTCTCTTTTCTTTTTGATAAGTCTGGCCAGGGGTTTGTCAATCTTATTAATTCTTTCAAAGAACCAGCTCCTAGTTTTGTTGATTTGTTCTATTGTTTTTTTTAGTTTCTATTTCATTGATTTCTGCTCTGATCTTTATGATTTCTCTTCTCCTGCTGGGTTTAGGCTTTCTTTGTTGTTCTCTCTCCAGCTCCTTTAGGTGTAGGGTTAGGTTGTGTATTTGAGACTTTTCTTGTTTCTTGAGAAAGGCTTGCACCGCTATATATTTTCCTCTCGGGACTGCCTTTGTTGTGTCGCACAGATTTTGAACCGTTGTGTTTTCATTATCATTTGTTTCCATGAATTTTTTCAATTCTTCTTTAATTTCCTGGTTGACCCCTTCATTTTTTAGAAGGATGCTGTTTAGTCTCCGTGTATTTGCGTTCTTTCCAAATTTCCTCTTGTGATTGAGTTCTAGCTTCAGTGCATTGTGGTCTGAAAATATGCAGGGAATGATCCCAATCTTTTGATACCGGTTGAGACCTGATTTATGACCCAGGATGTGGTCTCTTCTGGAGAATGTTCCATGTGCACTAGAGAAGAATGTATATTCTGTTGCTTTGGGATGGAATGTTCTGAAGATATCTGTGATGTCCATCTGGTCCAGTGTGTCATTTAAGGCCTTGATTTCCTTGTTGATCTTTTGCTTAGATGATCTGTCCATTTCAGTGAGGGGAGTGTTAAAGTCCCCTGCTATTATTGTACTACTGTCGATGTATTTCTTTGATTTTGTTATTAATGGGTTTATATAGTTGGCTGTTCCCATGTTAGGGGCATAAATATTTAAGATTGTTAGGTCTTCTTGTGGGACAGACCCTTTGAGTATGATATAGTGTCCTTCCTCATCTCTTATTATAGTCTTTGCCTTAAAATCTAATTGATCTGATATAAGGATTGCCACCCCAGCTTTCTTCTGATGTCCGTTCGCATGGTACATTGTTTTCCACCCCCTCCCTTGAAATCTGGAGGTGTCTTCGGGTCTAAAATGAGTTTCTTGTAGGCAGCATATTGATGGGTTTTGTTTTTTTATCCATTCTGATACCCTGTGTCTTTTGATTGGGGCATTTAGCCCATTAACATTCAGGGTAACTATTGAGAGATATGAATTTAGTGCCATTGTATTGCCTGTAAGGTGACTGTTACTGTATATTGTCTCTGTTTCTTTCTGATCTACTACTTTTAGGGTCTCTCTTTGCTTAGAGGGCCCTTTCAATATTTCCTGTAGAGCTGGTTTGGTGTTTGCAAATTCTTTCAGCTTTTGTTTGTCCTGGAAGCTCTTTATCTCTCCTTCTATTTTCAATGATAGCCTAGCCAGATATAGGATTCTTGGCTGCATGTTTTTCTCGTTTAGTGCTCTGAATATATCATGCCAGTTCTTTCTGGCCTGCCAGGTCTCTGTGGATAGGTCCGCTGCCAATCTAATGTTTTTACCCTTGTATGTTACAGACTTCTTTTCCCGGGCTGCTTTCAGGATTTTCTCTTTGTCGCTAAGACTTGTAAATTTTACTATCAGGTGCCGAGGTGTGGACCTATTTTTATTGATTTTGAGGGGTGTTCTTAGCATCTCCTGGATTTTGATGTTTGTTCCCTTTGCCATATTAGGGAAATTCTCTCCAATAATTCTCTCCAATATACCTTCTACTCCCCCCTCTCTCTTCTTCTTCTGGAATCCCAATTATTCTAATGTTGTGTCATCTTATGGTGTCGCTTATCTTTCGAATTCTCTCCTCGTGGTCCAGTATTTGTTTGTCTCTCTTTTGCTCAGCTTCTTTATTCTCTGTCATTTGGTCTTCTATGTCACTAATCCTTTCTTCTGCCTCATTTATCCTAGCAGTGAGAGCTTCCATTTTTGATTGCACCTCATTAATAGCTTTTTTTATTTCAACTTGGTTAGATTTAGTTCTTTTATTTCTCCAGAAAGGGCTTTTATCTCTCTGGAGAGGGTTTCTCTAATATATTCGATGCCTTTTTCGAGCCCGGCTAGAACCTTGAAAATTGTCATTCTGAACTCTAGATCTGTCATGTTACCAATGTCCGTATTGATTAGGTCTTCAGCCTTCGGTACGGCCTCTTGTTCTTTTTCTTGAGGTGAGTTTTTCCGCCTTGTCATTTTGTCCAGATAAGATTTGCTTTCTCCTGCTGTGGAATTCTGCTGTTCTTGGTGACTGAAGTTGGTTTTGGCTGGGTTTCTTGTTGATCTTCTGGGGGAGGGGCCTGTTGTAGTGATTCTCAAGTGTCTTTGCCGCAGGCAGAATTGCACCGCCCTTGCCAGGGGCCCGGCTAAGTAATCCGCTCGGGTTTGCTTTTGGGAGCTTTTGTTCCCTGAGTGCTTTCCATAGAGTTCTGGAGGATGGGAATGAAGATGGTGGCCTCCCAATCTCTCGGCCCAGAGGAGCCGAGAGCTTGGGGTTCCGCTCCTCAGTGCACCCCCAGAGAAAAGCGCCCAACCGCCCTGTCTCCCTGGCCTGTGGTCGCGCCTTGAGGAAAACAGTCAATTGCTGGAACCTGGGGAAAAGCGCCCGGTTGCTTCCTTCTCCGTGGCCTCCGGCTGCCCCGAGCCCACCCAGCCTGCAACCGGGACAAGGTAACCCCGGGCTGAGAGCTCAGTCCTCGGCTCTGTCACTGTAGCCGGCTTCCCCGCTCCATTACCTGCATATTCCGCGGCCCTCAGACACCCCCGGGACCTGGGGTTATGCTGACCCCGCCTGGGTTTCGCCCCGGTTTAGCCCCTGGATCGATGTCTCCCAGTGGAGCAGACTTTTTTTTTTTTTTTAAAGATTTTATTTTTTATTTATTTGACAGACAGACCACAAGCAGGCAGAGAGGCAGGCAGAGAGAGAAGGGAGGAAGCAGGCTCCCCGCTGAGCAGAGAGCCCGACGTGGGGCTCGATCCCAGGATGCTGGGATCATGACCTGAGCCGAAGGCAGCGGCTTTAACCCACTGAGCCACCCAGGCGCCCCTGGAGCAGGCTTTTAAAAGTCCTGATTTTGTGCTCCGTTGCTCCGCCGCTTGCCGGGAGCCAGCCCCTCCCCCCGGGGTCTACCTTCCCGTCGCTTTGGATTCACTTCTCCGCAGGTCCTACCTTTCAGAAAGTGATCGATTTTCTGTTGCTAGAATTGTTGCTCTTCTTCTCTTCGATTTCCTGTTGGATTTGTAGGTGTTCACAATGGTTAGATAAGCTATCTAGCTGATCTCCTGCTACCTGATGTCGTCTCAGCCTGCTACTTCTCCCCCATCTTGACTCCTCCCCCCCGCTCCCCCTTTTTAAAAAGATTTTATTACCACCTTATTTTTTAAAAAAGATTTTATTTATTCGAAAGGCAGAGATCACAAGTAGGCAGAGAGGCAGGCAGAGAGAGGGGGAAGAAGGCTCCCTACCAAGCAGAGAGCCCTGATGCAATGCTCGATCCCAGGACCACGCAGTCACAACCTGAGTTGAAGGCAGAGGCTTAACCCACTGAGCCACCCAGGCGTCCCCATATTACTACTTTATATTCTTTATCAGTTTTTGAAACAGGCATCCATGGCTTATTATAAACAAAAACAAAAATTTGGGAAAAAGTTAAAAGAATGGAGTCATATTACAGAACTTGCTCTTTCTAATATCTAACAAAAGTAAACATGAAGATGAAAATAAAATTACAATAGATTAATAAATTTTCAAATGGTATAGTGAATTACATTGATGGATTGTTTTTATTTCATTTTAAAATGAAAGTACCATGCTGTTTTGATTACTACAGTTTTGTAATATAACTTGAGTAAGAACATTTTTGGAAAGCTGAGTGCTTCCACATAGTTTAGTAACATCCTAATGCATTGTAGAACGCTGGTTACCATTTGAGGTACAAGCAGAACATCATCTGGTTTGTTTACATGCTTTGTGTGTGGTACTATTGTTGAGTGGTGCTTCTTGAACATTTAAGAAACAAGCTCTACTGGACTGGTTGTGAGAGAAAATTTCCAGAACCACAGAAAATAATGAAGAGTGCATGGTATTTAGAATAAAAGGTCTTTTATGTAAAGGTGTTCCTATTTGGAACATCTGGATTTCTTTGATGACTAAGCTAGAGATTAGTGATGACTTTTAATTTATTACAAATTGTTGGGGGAACATGATCAAAAAGACATGACTGAGGCTGGTTGACCTGTGAGCTGGACATGGTACTTGGAGGCTCCTCACTTTATTTATTTAGAGATTTTATCTATTTATTTGAGAGGGAGAGAGAAAGAGACAGTGCATGAGCAGGGGAGGGACAGACTCTTTGCTGAGCAGAGAGCTTGTCTCAATCTCAGGACCCTTGGATCATGACCTAAGGAAAAGGCAGACACTTAATTGACTGAGCCACCCAGGCGCTCTGAAATTATACTTACTTAAAATTCTTGCTGTTTCTGTTCCAGTAATAACTTCTTTGTATCATGTGTTGTCCAGTGTGTAATCTTGCTTCTCTCCCTCAGTGGATATATTCCTAAGATGGGTGGTTATTTTGGCTTCTGAACTCATGACCTCTGTATAGCGTTAGCTCTACTGTCTAGTGATGCATATAAACAGAATCTGAAGCCTTGGTTTGTGACCTTCTGGATAAATTATTTATTTATTTATTTTAAAAGAAGATTTAGTTAATTTATGTATTTGAGAGAGAGAGAGAGAGAGAGAGAGCAGGGGAGCAGGGGAAGGGGCAGTGGGAGAGGGGGAAGAGCAGGTAGAGTCTGTGCTGAGCACAGAGCCAGATGCGGGGCTCGATCCCATGAGCCTGAGATCAAGACCTGAGCCAAAATTGAGAGTTGGGCACTTAACCGAATGAGCCACCCTCTTCTGGATAAATTTAAAGAAATGACAAAAATGATTCTCAGGCCAGATAGCCCAAATCATTATAGAATTGTTCTTACATAACCTTTCATCCTAAAAAGTACTCTTTTTTTTTTCTTATGGATTTTATTTTTAACATTTTGCAAGGAGCAGCATTGGGAGAATACTACTTGTTTTGATGTGTAATCTGTAGTCCATAATCTCTGGGGGTTTAGGGAGAGTGGATAGAGGAACCGGTGCTGAAGTGTGATGGCCCTTGTTTTCATTATCTACGTGCTCTAGTGCAGCTCTAATGTTATCCTGAGAAGGCTAGTAGCTAAAACCGTTTCTTTTGATTCTTCTTTCAAAATAATTTTAAATTGTATTTTATTTTAGTGAGAGTGAGAGGGCGTGCATGCAAGAGTTGGGTGGTGGAGTGGCAAAGAGAGAGGGATGGAGAGAGTCCCAAGCAAGCTCCATGCTCAGCACAGAACCAATGTGGGGCTCAGTCTCACTATCTTGCAATCATGACCTGAACCAAAACCAAGAGTCAGCCGCTCACCTGACTGAACCACCCAGTGACCCCTCTTTTGATTCTTGTCTACAGAGGTGACAGGAGTGATAAAGCCCACCAACTCAGACATTTAGAAATTGAACATTCCAAAGGCTCAGCTGCAGAATCAGTAAACTCATTCCTTTGCTGATCTATGACTTGGATTACATTCCAAATATGGGCTGGCATAAAGCCAGTTTAGTGAACAGTTGCAGAAGAGCATGACCTGTCTTTTTTTTTTTTTTTTCTTTGACAAGCTTATTTAGAGGGTGATATGTTCCCTCTCAAATAATTTCTAAATGTTTATATTATGAAGGCTGGGTGAAGCCCTGCTTAGTGTTCTTAAATTTTGCATTACACCAAGTACCCTTCTTCCTTATCTCAGCGTACTTAGAGATCTTCAGAGCACATGGAGTTGATGTAGTCAGTTCTAATAATCTCCTGCCAAATGTTCTGATTGGCTTTATGTCAAGTGTGGATAAGTCGATCTGTCTACCGAAGGATTCAACTGGCCATAAGAGAGATGTAAATAAGCTGGCCTTGCTGCAGAGGGATTTCAAGTAGAATGACCAACATGTTTACAGTCCCATTATATTAAACCAATCAATTTAATACCTATTCTTACTAATTAAGCTGCAGTTTCTTGAGAAGGATATTGTTCATACTGTCCCAATGGATATCACTTATTAAATACTTAAGTATTGGCTTTTAAATGCTTTATACTTATTTTCTCATTTAATGCTCAAAAGTATTGTATATGATAGACGTGATTATTATCCGCATTTTAGAGTTTGAGAAAAGTAAGCCTTAGTGAGGTCTATCTAGTAACAATCCCAAGGCAACTCTTGTAGAAGGTTGAGAATCTGGGATTTGAACTAACATCTATATTTTTGACCACTATATGGTATTCTGTTCCACTTCATCATAGATTTTGGTAGAAATGTGGATTTGGGTGAACCTAATGATTGAAATGTGGCTATTTAAGAACATTTCTGTATCAGTTGATAGCTCAGTGAATTTGTATTGGTTTGTGCCCTCTTGGGAGCTTCCCAGGTGGAATGTGAAACCAGCACTCATACTCACAGGGCAGGGAGAGATGGAAGAAAGAGACAGACCACTCCGGGTGGGTAAGTGGCAGTTTTAGTAAGCAAAGGGAGCTTATATAAGAGGCTTGTCTTGGGTGGTATCAAGACAAATGGATTGCTGCACCTGTCTGCTGCATCTTAAGAGTTTATAGAGGCCCTAACTGGGTTCAGTCATGTAAATGGTACAGGTGTTGTCAACATCACATCACCATCGCAAGGCTGTGTCCTTGGAGCAGCCCCTGGGAGTGAGAAAGGCAAGTGGAAGCCACATTGTAAGCACAGGGGAGGGAGCATATGGTCACCCCCAGGTCATGGGTTAATCAATGGAATTATGTCTTTTTGATGATGTTCCCCAACACTTTGTAATAAATTAAAAGTCATCACTAATTTCTAGCCTAGCCTCTAAAGAAATCAGATATTCCAAATAGCAACACCTTTACATAAAATACCTTTTATTCTAAATACCATGCACTCTTCCATATTTTCTGTGGTTCCGGAAATTTTCTCTCATAGCAGTCCAGTACAGCTTGTTTCTTAAATGCACAAGAAGCATCATTCCACTCACCAATAGTACCACATATAAAGTACGTGAACACACCAGATGATGTTCCACTTGTACCTCAAACAAAATCAACATTCTACAATGCATTAGGATTTTACTAAACTCTGTGGAGGTACTCAGCTTTCTAAAAAATGTTTTCAATTAGTTTGAAGTTGAGGTCCTACCACCACCAGTTCATATTCAAGCTGTTGTGAACTTGAGTAGATGTGTAGAGTTCTTGGTAGGGTAGTCTATTCCCATTTGGTTGCTAAGACTTATACATTCTAAATTCTAAATATAAAACCATATTTTTTTCTAAAGATTTTATTTATTTATTTGACAGAGAGAGATCACAAGTAGGCAGAGAGGCAGGCAGAGAGAGAGAGGGGAGGAAGCAGGCTCCTTGCTGAGCAGAGAGCCTGATGTGGGGCTCGATCCCAGGACCCTGAGATCACAACCCGAGCCGAAGGCAGAGGCCCAACCCACTGAGCCAACCAGGTGCCCTAAATATAAAACCATATTATATTTTATATGCATTATCTGTTTATGAAACAGGTATCTGCAGCTTATGTTATAAACGAAAAAACTTGGAGAAAAGTTAAAAGAATGGAGTCATATCACAGAATTTGGCCTTTCCAATATTTAACAAAAGTAAACAAACATGAAAATAAAATTACAAGAGGAAAGAACAAATCACCAGAAACTACCAAAGAGAGAAAGAGAAAGAGAGAGAGAGAGAAAGAGAGAGAGACTGGGAGATCTCAGCCATTAACTTAAAATGATCCTAGCTAGAAAAGCAACAATAGATCCTGTCTAGAAGCAGAAGGTTTTTGACCTTGGCTCTAGAAGCCTCTTCTATCCACAGCTTCTGGAGAGTGGATGTGGAAGTTGACAAAATCTTGAGGGTTTTCTCATTTGGAGAGAAGTGGACCAAATGTATATCCTTTTAATTTTCCTTTAGAGAAGGATGAAATTTGTAATGGCCACAACTGAAAGATGAACGACAAAGAGGAGGAGAATCAAAATTATTCACACTTTGTCCAAAGCATAGTCTCCAGGGCTTGCTGAGGAAGAGCAATGCCAATGCCAGATTTCCTTCAAAATAATTCTGAGGATATAACTTCCTTTCTCAAAACTTCTCTTGACTCACCAGTGTCCACTGACTCTGTAGTTTGTAATTAAATAATACCTTCATGATGGTCCCTTCCTCTCATTCTAAATTCTTATCCGTCCACTCTTCTAAATAAGCAATGTCCTTTGCCTTTTAAATTTCAGGTCATTTCTGGAAAATAGTTAACTCCCTCCAACTGTTCTTTTTATGGATTCTCATTTTTGCTCCCTAATAGCACTTACCTTGTTCTTTTATTTTTGGTAAACTTACTACATAAATTTACAGTTTAACACCTTTCTGCCATTCTAGGCTGCAGATTCCTTGAACTTAGGACCTATGTCATTCCTATATTTATCCTCAAGGGCCAGTTCAGCATCTGAGACATAGTAGACACTTAGTACCCATTTAGTAAGTGCAATATATTTTTCATGGAAACATATTGTGTTTTAAAGCTTCACAATCTTTTTGATGGTGTCCTTGAATGCTTGCTTCACTTGCTGATTTCTTAGAGTATAAATGAAGGGGTTTAACAAGGGAGTAATTGAGGTAATGAGCACAGCCATTCCTTTGTTGAAGGCACCTTCTTCTTTTGCAGAGGGATTGATGTACATAAACATGCAGCTGCCATAGGAGAGGCAGACGACAATCATGTGGGAGGAACAAGTGGAAAAAGCCTTTGTCCTTTGCTGGGCAGAAGGGATCCTCAAAATGGTCCTGATAATGAATGTGTAAGAAAATGTCACTAGCAGTAGAGTAATCACCAGAGTCACAACTGCCACGAAGAGGACCATCACTTCTAGGAGGCTTGTGTCTGAGCAGGCCAGCTCCAGAAGGGGCCCATAGTCACAGAAATAGTGATTCACAACATTGGAAGCACAGAAATCTACCTGGCTCATCAGGATGATTGGGGGTAAGATAGCTAGTAATCCTCCCAGCCAGGAGCAGAACACGAGTTGTATGCAGACCCTGTTGCTCATGATGGTTAGGTAATGCAGGGGTTTGCAGATGGCAACATAGCGGTCATAGGACATAGAAGCCAAGAGGTAAAACTCTGTTGCCCCAAGAAATATAGCAAAAAAATATTGAATGAAACATCCAACAAAACTGATGACTTTATTTCCTGTTGTCACACTGGTCAGAAATCTGGGAATAAAAATGGATGTGAAGGAAACTTCTAAGAAGGAGAAATTCCGGAGGAAGAAATACATGGGGGTCTGGAGGTGAGGGTCTACTAGAGTAAGAATGATGATAGTCAGATTTCCTAGGACACTTATCATGTAGATGAGGAACAGAAAGATGCATATCACAGCCTGGACCTCAGGTTGATTTGTGAAGCCCAACAGAATAAATTCAGTCAATGTCCTGTTTTTCATGGTTGACCTTTAGGAGATCTGAAGGAGAGAGGTGAGTGATGAAAACTCAAGTTTGTCAGGGTAGGAGAGACAAAGCTGAACCTAATGAGTCATATCATATATTCCTCTCTATGCAGTTGACGTAAACCAGTATTGCATTACACTGACCTTGGCTCCATGGAAGCCCAATTATCTTCTATGTGAATGACCTTATTCCTAAAGTCTTTTTAATTCCCCAAGCTGATATATTCCCAGACACTTACCAGACTCTATTACAGAACAATTACTCAATTTTTTTTCAGAAGAATAACATTTTTGAACCTATTCTTTAATCCCAAAATGTTTACAAAATCTGAATATTTAAGCCACTTTCCTCTGACTCTGTTAATTTTCATACTTCTTTGCTCTTGGTAGAACTATTTTTTATCAGATTCTGCTTTCTGTGCTTCCCTTTCTCCTCATTGTGCTCTTCCCCCTTTCCTGTAGTATTTGATGTTTCACTGGCTCTCTGCCATAGATCCTCATCTCCATTATTGTCCAAATCTGACTTCCTTGTTTCAGCAACCATTAGGACATTCCTTACATGGATATGGTTGAAGGTTTTGATGCATAAGTGATTTTTTTCCCTCTACCCCTATTTCTTTGGAAGCATACTTTTGTAATAGATCTTTAAGATCTTTGGTTCAGTACTCTCTCATAATATATTGTGAGCATTTTTGACTATATGAACAAGGCTCTGGTGTCAATAAATCATATTAATTAGAATTTTCTTATATGTCTCTCTGTCATGTTCCAGGTCTTATAGGTAGATTTGGGATATATCTCTGAGAATAGAGATTTTGAAATATCCACAGGCAGCACCTCAAAGTGGATTTTGCTAAGTCTTAATGAATCCTCAATGGCAAAGTAAGGATGACAGTTTATCATGCCTAAACATTTCCTGTTCTCTATTCTTGGCATATAGAAACCAGGAAAAGGGACATTCATGTTTTTTACAAGAAGAGTCCTTTATAGATAAATTGGCAATCTCCCAAGAAGGAAACTTTATGTGCACATTTGGATTTTTGTGATTCAGAGGCAAAGGCAATAGAAAAGACCCATCTAATTCACATGCATACAAGTTAGAAAAAAATCACGTCCTCGGAATCCTTCTTGACAGTCTCCCTATTACTCCATACAGCTGTTGGCGGTCCAAGGTGATATTAAACTTTGACCTGATTTGCCTTCAGCCCTTCCTTCCCTGTTTGTACTAACCTGTGGTCTTTGGCAAGTACTGCATTTTCATCCTGATTTTCACAATTGATTGACTTCATGATCCACATTTATAGGATAATAATATCAGTGACTTTAAAAACATACAGTGCTCATGCCCTTGACAATTTGAATGACTGCAGTGGGATGTTTCCCTTGTTGTTCCTAAGAGGTGAATCAAAGGTTAGATGTGCCATGTTAGTCCCTGAATAGTATCAAATTTAACATGCTGTCTATTGGCTTCCCATCAACATTCTGCCCTTCTCTCTTTCTTTGTTGTTGGAGTCACTAGCCATAGGTGGCTATTTATTTATTTATTTTAAGAAATTGAATTATAATTGACATACAATATTACATTCATTTTCTGTATGCAACATAGTGATTTGATATTTTTATGCATTATGAAATGGCCACCACAATAGGTCTCATTACTATCTGCCACCATAAAAGCTATAAGAACACTATTGATTATCACTTATGTTGTACATTATATCCCTGTTACTTATTTATTTTATAACTGGAAATTTGTACCACTTAATCCTCTTCACCTATTTTACTTCCCTCCCCCCAGCTTCTCCACACTCTGGTAACCATCAGCTCACTCTTGTATCTATGAGTCTGTTTCTCTTTTGCTTTGTTGGTTTTATTTCTTAGATTCCACAGGTAAACATTTCACTCTTCTCTTAATGAAAGTACCCAAGTGTTTGGGGCTTGCTTAGGAAGCGTATTACCTTCCATTCTATGAATCCAAACCAGAATCCAATCATAGATTCTGAGAGACACAGTCCTTCACATATATAATAAGAAAGAAAAACAAATAAATAACCTACCTCCCAGCGGGACACCTGGGTGGCTCAGTGGGTTAAAGCCTCTGCCTTCAGCTCAGGTCATGATCTCAGGGTCCTGGGATTGAGCCCCACGTCAGGCCCTCCGCTCAGTGGGGAGCCTGCCTTCCTCTCTCTCTGCCTGCCTCTCTGCCTACTTGTGATCTCTGTCAAATAAATAAATGAAAATCTTAAAAAAAAAACCCACCTCCCAGCAATGATAGAATTAGAAGAGTGGAATTTGATAGATAGAAAATTCCTTAATATTTTTATGCTAAAGGAGATTATTTTGAAGTCAGAAAGCAAGGCTTGGGCTTCTCTGCAGTTTCTATGTTAAGCAGAACGACACAGATTTTATCTGCTCTTTTGAATATAGGCACGTGGGAATCGATTTCCTGAAGAAGCTAAGCATGCCCTGTGGACTTAAGTTTAAATGCTTCACATGAACCTCAATTGTTGACAACTTTGAGAACAAGTTGTAAACATATGGCTGAGGAGAGAAGGTCTAGAGAGACCATGATAACGGGTTCCATGAGAGAAGCTGCTGGAGACATGATGCTTGTGAAGTTTAGAGCGAAAGAGCAAGATCCCTGGGGATTGGTGTGCCTGGCCTACTCATTCTTCCTATTATCTCTTCCTTTAATAACCCAGTTTGGCCAGTGCTCAAACCTGAAATAAATGAATTCACTTCACAGTGAATTACCATAATCTTAATGCCATCATGGCCTCCATTAAGATCTGCATGCCTAATTTTACTGAAATAATAGGAATCAGCACCTGGAAAATATTTTACTGTTACAGATTTGGTTGATATGTTCTACTCTATAAATAGTTCTTTATCTTTGAAGAAATGATACATTTTATTTATCTCCCCATGAGATATTTGGGGAGCCTTGCCAATGCCCACACCTTTATAGATCTTAACCATGTTCAACTTATTCCAAGAACACAGGTATGACATTATATCGATAACATCCTTCTGCAAGGATATGCAAACTTTCCAGTAGGGATAAGCCGCTGCATGCTGCAAAATTCAAGGCACTTCTATTTCAGTAGAATCTCCGGACATGACTTGTCAGCCCAGGGATGATCGATACCTGGTTCAGGAAGGAACCAACTCTTCATTGACATCAGCCCTTACTACTTTAGAGTAGACTCAACATTTAGTGTGTTTATTTGGGTTTCAGAGGTGAAATCTTCCTCATTCACAAACTTTCTTTAAATTCATTACGCTGGGGGCGCCTGGGTGGCTCAGTGGGTTAAGGCCTCTACCTTCAGCTCAGGTCATGATCCCGGCTTGCTGGGATTGGGCCCCACGTCGGGCTTTCTGCTTGGCGGGGAGCCTGCTTCCCCCTCTCTCTCTGCCTGCCTCTCTGCCTACTTGTGATCTCTCTCTCTGTCGGGTAAATGAATAGAATCTTAAAAAAAAAAAATTCATTATGCTGTTACTCACAAATTGGCTCACTTTGAATGGGCCATTCAATGACAAAAAGCTGTAGAGGCTGTCTAAATTGCAATCAAATAGGCACTTGCATTGGTGTACACCCAGAAGCTCCATCACTGTAGAGGCTTCAGCAATCTCTTTGCATTCCTTCCAGAGTTTCTGGATCCACCACAGTGGCCTAAATTGTTCATGGGTTTCTGGTGTAAGAAACTGCTTTCCTTGACTGAATCAACACACCATCAGGATGGCAACTGTTGGTTGTATAGTGGGCTCTTCTTGAGATAAATGCTTTCACAGGTCCTGAGCTTGTGATTCTCTGAACCCAGTTGTCTGTTGTGCCTTTGGTCATTGAGATAGCACTCCACAAAGTTGGCATGGCCTTAGGGGCCTCATTAGGAAAAGGAAAATGCTAATTATGAAGCCAAACTGGGCCCTCTGGCATATCCCACCTGTAGGTCCTCAGTCCTTTGCTAGATGCAATGGTGCCAAGAGGTCACCCCTCTTCCATATCTACTGGCTACTTAGGGACCCCCATGGGGTTATCTGAATGATTAGGAAAGGGAGTCTGTAGTCGTTATAGGTGTCAGCACCACTGCCATGCTTGATAGAGCCACTGAAGAGCTGCTGCATCCCATTTCCTAAACTGGGACATCCCTAATCAAGGACGGGACCCACGTTCAGCAGTTATCTTAGCACTAGAGGGTGTCCTGGCCAACACTTGGTCCCTTCTGCACATTTTTATAGATTCTAGGCCATTGTCAATGGTATGGTCATCTGGTCTGACTGATGGCAGGAATAACAATTCCTTATCCAAGGTGTTCCCCCCTCTCTGTTGAGGTAAAGAACTTTGGAAATTTCTTGCCTCCCAGATACCCAAAATACAAATCAAGCCCACACATATTCTCCACATACTAAAATTCACTTTTCAGGGGCTTATTGCAATGTACAGGCAGATAGATTGGCTTTGATTTCTGAGACACATATTGGACAACCTCAGATCTGATCTAACTTTGGACTGGTGCGCCCATGAAATATCAGGCCACAGAGAAGCCACTGCCCTGAGGTCCTCAGAAGAATTAAAGAGACTCTCCTCCTCAGCCCTGAGTGATGTAGTGACTGACTCATGTACCGCATGTGGGAAAATGTGCCACTGTCTATACAGTTGAGAAGACTCGTGTCCCTGGGGACTATCCATTAGCCAATGGTAAATAGATTTTATGGGGTCACTGACTCCCTCTATGTACTATTCTCTGACCATGGTGAGCATTTAGAAGGGACTATTACTCATCTATCCTTCCAGACATGTTACCAGTGAAGCCTTAACAGGAGCATTAACAAGACACTTACTCACTTTAGTGTTACAGACATTACTAATATTAACCTAGGCACTTATTCACTTCTGAAAATAGGCAATGCTGGGCTCTTGAAACAGCATTCATTAAAACTCCCCACCTTTTCCTCCCCAACCACATTACAAGCCTCAGGCTGCAGGCCTTAGAGAGTGCAGTAAAGGCTTTCTTAAAGAAACCTTGCTAAATTTACAGAACAGTACATGATCTGCTCACTGACTCTCACTGCCATCAGCAACCTCAGTTATGCTCAACTTCTGACACTTAGGACCCCTTGCTTTGTCCTGATCATCGGGCTTACTAGCACCTTATAAATAGAAACCTCTCCATACAAGATGTTCTGTCAAAACAGTCACTCCTGTTAGGCCTTTGGTTTCATTGTTATACACCCCCCTCATATCCCACTCCCAGACCTTCCTCCTGACATCACCTGTGAGCCTTTTGTGCCAATATTTTATTTTGGGCAATGGGATTTCCCTCAGTCTCAATACCAACATGATCTTTTTTTGCTAATTGTGCTCACTTTGCTCAGGATCCTGGGAGTCACGGACCTTGCCTCAGGTGCACGCAGTGCCCCTGCAAAAACTTACATTATTAATGCCAGCCAGGAAATATCTAAGATACTTTATAAACACATGCAACAGCATGTATGAATTTACCATTAAAATGATTTATGCATTTTACTACTGATAGAAATTCAGGTTGTTTCCATTTCAGGGAAATTCTGTATATGCTGCAGTGAGCATTTTTATATACACATGCTATGGAGTATGTAAGGTTTGTTTCAGAAATATATCAAGATTATTTAGGAGTGCGTTTAAAAATTTTCAAATGGGGATGCCTGGGTGGCTCAATCGGTTAAGCTCTGACTCTTGATTTCAGCTCATGCTGTGATCTCAGTGTCGTGAGATCCAGTCCCAGCTCTGGCTCCATGCTCAGTGGGAAGTCTGCTTGAGACTTTCTCTCTCTGCACCTTCCCCCAGTCATGCTCTCTCTCTCTCAAATAAATAAATAAGTAAATAAAATCATTGGGGCGCCTGGGTGGCTCAGTGGGTTAAAGCCTCTGCTTTTGGCTCAGGTCCTGATTGGGATTGAGCCCCGCATCGGGTTCTCTGTTCAGCGGGGAGCCCACTTCCTCCTCTCTCTCTCTCTGCCTGCTTTCTGCCTACTTGTGATCTCCCTCTGTCAAATAAATAAATAAAATCTTTAAAAAAATAAATAAGTAAATAAAATCATAAAAAATTTCAAACATATTACTGTTTTCTGGTTGTATTTTTATACTGATTTCTGGTTTAAGTACACTGTGGTCAGAGAACAAATCCCTATATCCAATCTTTTGAGATTTCTTGAGATTTTCATTTTGGTCCTGTTATTCTAAAAACATTTCTTTTTTTTTCTTTTTTGTTGTTTGTTTGTTCTTGAAAAGAAAGTGGATTTTGGATTTGTTGGGTGCAGTATATTTCTGTATTTTTATTAAGTCCAGATTTTAATCTTGTGCCTTAAGTGTATATATTTTTTGTCTTGTCTTACTATTGACTTCATGGCTAAAAAATTCCACCATGATTTTATTTTATTTTTACAGATTTTATTTATTTATTTGAAAGAGCATGAGTGGCCAGAGGGGCAGAGGGAGTGGGAGAAGCAGACTCCCTCCTGAGTGGGGAGCCAGATGCAGGGCTGGATCCCAGGACCCCAGGATCATGACCTGAGCCAAAGGCAGATGCTTAACTGACTGAGTGACCCAGGCACTGCTTAACTATCTTTCTTAATAAGTCTACCAATTTTTATTTGGTTAATTTTGAGGTTTAGTTAGTTGTTAGGTACACAAAAAATGATCAAAGTCTATAGTTACTTAATATCTTTACTCTTCTCTCAGTCAGTAAAAGAAATATAGGGCTTTATCTCCATTTCATATCTCAATTAGTATGACATTTTATTTTTTATTTTTATTTTTTAAAAAGATTGTATTTATTTACTTGACACAGAGAGAGATCACAAGTAGGCAGAGAGGCAGGCAGAGAGAGAGAGAGGAGGAAGCAGGCTCCCTGCTGAGCAGAGAGCCTGATGTGGGACTCGATCCCAGGACCCTGAGATCATGATCTGAGCCGAAGGCAGAGGCTAAACCCACTGAGCCACCCAGGTGCCCCTTATATTTTTATGCTCTATATTTTGTTAAAACCCCATACTATATGACTATTACTGATTTTGCAGATGTTGACTTAGATTTACCTGTATATTTACATTTTTATTTTTATCCATTCTTTCTTCTGTGTGATTTTTTCCATTGTAGACCCTAATACAGAGAGATCCTCAGAGAGAGCCTGTATATCTTTTACTAGTGTCCCAAGATAGTGGCATCTTGAAAAACTATAGCATAACCAGTATATTAATATTTTAATAATCCATTGATCTTTTATGATTTGTTATGGCCTGGTTCTTCTCATGGCAAATGTTTTTAGTTTTTTATATGTGAAAATCTCTTTATTTCATCACTTTTAAAATAAATCTTTTATTTAAATTTAACAGGCATTAAAAAAGTACACAAAAGGAAGTACCTATATTGAGTAAATATCACATCTAAATAACCAGCACCCCAAAATTTAATTGTTAGATGTCTTGGTGTGTATTTCTTTGAATTTATTCGATTTGAAATCTGATCAGCTATTTGACCCTAAAACAACGGAATGCTCATTCTTCTTGAGTGCACATGGAACCTTCTCCAGAATAGACCACATACTGGGTCACAAATCAGGGCTCCACCAATAACAAAAGACTGAGATTATTCCTTGCATATTCTCAGATCACAATGCTTTGAAACTGAAGCTCAACCACAAGAAAAAGTTTGGAAGGAATTCAAACACCTGGGAGCTAAAGACCACCTTGCTTAAGAATGCTTGGATCAACCAGGAAATCAAGAAGAACTTAAACAATTCATGGAAACCAATGAGAATGAAGACACTTCACTCCAAAACCTATGGGATGCAGCAAAGGCAGTCCTAAGGGGTAAATACATAGCTATCCAAGCCTCCCTCAAAAAATTAAAAAATCCAGAATACACCAGCTGTCTCTACACCTTAAAGAACTGGAGAATCAACAACAAATTAAACTAACTCCGCACACAAGAAGGGAAATAATCAAGATTAGAGAAGAGATCAATGAGAGAGAAACTAGAGACCCAGTAGAATGTATCAATGAAACTAGAAGCTGTTTTTTTGAAAGAATCAATAAGATCGATAAACCATTGGCCACACTAATCCAAAAGAAAAGAGAGAAAGCTCAAATTAATAAAATTATGAATGAAAAGGGAGAGATCACAACTAACACCAAGGAAGTAGAAAGAATAAGTTAAGCAATCTAGATGAAATGGATGCATTCCTGGAAACCTATAAACTTCCAAAACTGAACCAGGAAGAAATTGACAACCTGAATAGAACAATATCTAGTAAGGCGATTGAAACAGTGATCAAAAACCTCCTGAAAAACAAGAGACCAGGACCTGATGGATTCCCTGGGGAATTCTACCAAACTTTCAAAGAAGAAATAATACTTATTCCCCTGAAGCTGCTTCAAAAAAAAGCAGAAGGAAAACTTCCAGACTCTTTTTATGAAGCCAGCATTACCCTGATCCCCAAACCAGGAAAAGACCCCACCAAAAAGGAGAATTTCAGACCAATATCCCTGATGAATATGGTTGGTCTGCTATTTGAATCTGCAGGTTTATGTTTTTTTTTTTTCTTCCAAGTTTGGGAAGTTTTTGGCAATTCTTTTTTGGAATCCTTTCTTATCTCTACTCTCTTCTTTCCTTCTGGACTAGAGTTTTACCAATTTTAGCTCTTTTCTAATTGTCCCATGGATGTCTGAGTTTTTGTTCATTTTTAAAAAATGTATTTAGGGGGCACCTGGGTGGCTCAGTGGGTTAAGCCTCTACCTTCGGCTCAGGTCATGATCTCGGGGTCCTGGGATCGAGCTCCACATCGGGCTCTCTGCTCTGTGGGGAGCCTGCTTCCTCCTCTCTCTCTGCCTGCCTCTCTGCCTACTTATGATCTCTGTCTATCAAGTGAATAAATAATAAAAATCTTAAAAAAATTGTTTAAAAATGTATTTAGTTTCTGTCCTGAGTAAATTCTACTGATCTGTCTTCAACTTCACCTATTCTGTCTTCAGTCATCTTTATTAATGAGGTCACTCAAAGAGTTTTCAAAATTTCTGTTACTATACTTTTAAGTTCTATACTATAATTTCCTTTAATAACTTTCTTTATAAGATTTTCTATTTTTCACTTATTTAAAGAGAATTCACAATTGCAGTGAACATTTTTATGATGGTTGGTTTAAAATCCCTGTGAGATAATCCCCAAATTTGATTCATCCTGGTGTTGGCATCTATTGATTGTCTTTTTTTCATTTAAGTTGTATTTCTGGTTCTCTGTGTGATGAACAATTTTTTAGATTTTATTTATTTATTTGTCAGAGAGAGAGCACAAGCAGGCAGAGTGGTAGGCAGAGGCAGAGAGAGAAGCAGGCTCCCCGCTGGACAAGGAGCCTGATGCAGGACTTGATCCCAGGACCCTGTGATCATGACCTGAGCTGAAGGCAGTGGCTTAACCAACTGAGCCACCCAGGTGTCCCATGATGAACAATTTTTTAAAAAAATATTTATTTATTTTAGAGAGAGAAATAGTTCCAGAGAGCTCCAGACAGAAAGAGTGTGCAAGTGAGGGGAGGGACAGAGGGAGGGGGGAAAGAGAATCCTCAAGCAGACTCCCCACTGATCACACATCCTGATGTGGGGCTTGATTCCAGGACCCTGAGATCATGACCTAAGTGGAAAGCAAGATTCAGGCACTTAACTGACTGAGCCACCCGGGTTCAGTGTTAAGTGTCACCAGGTGCCCGTGATGATCAATTTTTGATTGTTTTCTTGATATTCTGGATATTTTATTATAATATTCTGAATCCTATGTAATGTTTTTTAGCAGCCAGTCTCTTTGTTGAGGTGTAGCACAAGGCCAAGTGACTGCATAGTTTCAGTCTTTTCCTCAGTGCTGCCACAACCATCCTGTCAAAAGTGGAGTACTCTAGACCTGCTGCCCCATGGCAGATGGGTGGGGTCCAAGTGCAGCTTCCTTCTTGACCCCAATGACACCTTCACACTGAAAGTAAGGCATTGATTCACACTGTCTTTTTTGCCTTTAGTGGGGGTGTACACTCAACAGGGAAGGTAAAGCAGAGATCTGACTCATGCCACTCTGTTGTGGCAGCATGGGACATCCCAATTCCCTGATAGTCTTTGCTGGCCAGGGAAAGTGGGTGAGTGGGTGGCCAATTAGCCTATGACCTAGTATGACCTAGTGACCTAGTGTGTACTCTATTCTGGAGAATGTCCATTGCATACTTGAGAAGAATGTGTGTTCTGCTGTTTTAGGATGGAATGTTCTGAATGTATCTGCTAAGTCCATCTTGCCCAGTGTGTCACTCAAAGCTATTGTTTCCTTGTTGATTTTCTGTTTAGATGATCTGTCCATTGATGAAATTGGGGTGTTAAAGTCCCCTGCTTTTATTGTGTTACTATCAATTAGTTGTTTTATGTTTGTTATGAATTGTTTTATGTATTTGGGTATTCCCATATTGGGTGCATAAATATTTACAACCATTATATCTTCTTTTTTTAAAAGATTATTTATTTATCCATTTGACACACACAGAGAGAGTGTGTATAAGCAGGGGGAGCAGTAGAGGGAGAGAGAGAAGCATGCTGAGCAGGGAGCCAGATGTGGGGCTCAGTTCCAGGACCCTGGGATCATGACCTGAGCTGAAAGCAGACATTTAATTGACTGAGCAACCCAGGCGCCCCAGAACCATTATATCTACTTGTTGGATTGTCCCCGTATAATTATATAGTACCCTTGTCTCTTTTTATAATCTGTTTTAACATCTAGTTTGTTCAATATAAATATTGCTACCCTGGCTTTCTTTTGACATCCATTTGCATGATAAGTATTTCTCCATGTCCTCACTTCTGATCTGCAGGTGTTTTTAGGTCTAAATTGAGTCTCTTGTAGGTAGCATATATATGGGTCTTTTTTTTCCCCCAAAATCCATTCTGACACCTGCCATCCTTTGATTGGAGTGTTTAGCCCATTTACATTCAAATAATTATTGATAGATATGTATTTATTGCCATTTTATTACTTATTTTGCCATTGTTTCTGGAGATTTTCTCTGATCCTTTCTTGTCTTTCTCTTCTTCATGTTTTGTTGATTTTCTTTAGTGATGTATTTGGATTTCTTTCTATTTATTCTTTGCATGTTTATTAGGGTTTTTGATATTTGGTTACCATTAGATTTGTATATACCCGTTTCTGGAAATAGCAGTCTACATTAAGTTGATGATCGTTCAAGTTTGAATGCATTTTTTTTTTTAAAGTACACTCCACACCATCGTGGGGCTTGAAATCATGAACCCAAGAGGAAGAGTTGCAAGAGTTACTGACTAAACCATCGAGGCACCTTGAATGCATTCTTTTCTCCTCTTCTCCCCATGTTTTAGGTATATGTTATTATATTTTTTATCCTCATTTTTGGTATGAATTCTTTGACTGATTTTTACTGCTTTTGGATTTCCTTTATATTGTCACTTTTGGTCTCTCCTTTCCACTCACAAAGTCCCTTTTAATATTTCTTGTGGGGATGGTTTAGTTGTCACAAAATCCTTTAGTTTTTATTTATCTGGGAAACTCTCTCATTCTATTCTGGATGATAGCCTTGTTGGATAGAGTATTCTTGGTGTAGATTTTTTCCATTCAGCACTTTGAATGTATCATGTCAGTCCTTTCTGATGTGCTCTGTTTCTCTTGAGAAATCTGTAGCTAGCCTTGTGGGTTTTCCCTTGCAAGTTAATGACTTCTTTTGTCTTGTTGCTATTAAGATTTTTTCTTTATTAGTATATTTTGCAAATGTAATTACAATGTGTGTTGGTGTTGGCTTGCTTTTGTTGATTTTGATGAGAGTTCTCTGTGCCTTCTGGATCTGGATGTCTGCTTCCTTCCCCAGATTAGGGAATTTTTTTTGCTATTAGTTTTTCAAATAAATGTTTTTCCCCCTTTTCTCTTTCTTCTCGTGGGTCTCCTTTAATATGAATGTTATTATGTTTGATGGAATCACTGAGTTCCCCAAGTCTATTTTCATGTTGCATAATTCTTCTTTTTCTCTTTTGTCAAGCTTCATTATCTTCCATTATTTTGTCTTCTAGGTCATTACTTCATTCCTCTGCTTCTTCCAGCATGTTGTATGTTGCATTGAGCCTGTTTCCAATCTCATTTATTGCAGTCTTCATCTCTGATGGATTCTTTTTAACCTTTTATCTCTATGGTATGGCTCTCAGTGATGTCTTCTATTCTTTTCTTAAGCCCAGTGAGTATCCTTACGATTGTTGTTTGAGATTCTCCATTAGACATGTTAATTATATCTGTTTTTCTGAGATTCTGGCTGTGGCCTTGGGATAAATTCTCCTGTCTTGGCATTATATCTAAGTCTCTGTCTTTTTCTCTGTGTTAGAAAAGCCAGTTAAGTCTCCTGCTTCTGAAAGTAATGGCTTTATGAAGATGAGGTTATTCAATGCCCTGGGCCTCGTGCTTCAAGGGATGTCTCCTGTGTGTGCTGCCTGCAGTCTTCTGTGAGATTATGGCTGCTCTATCCTTCAGGCCAGTCATCTGCAGAGGCACTCCTTGCATGCTGTTGACAGTGTTTGGTTTTGGCCTGAATGTGGCAAGTTTTAAGTAAGTATGCTCTGGTCTGCTTGTGAAATGAGACCTGTCACCACCTCCACTGGAACTGAGGCCCTAATAAACTACTTGGTGTGGGCAGGGATTTGTGCTGATCTTCTGGGTGTGGGACCTGTTGTTGTGGGACTGAGGGAAGCTTGACTGAGAAGGGCAGTTCACCTGGAATGTAGGGGCTTGGTGTAAGCAAGTTAGGTAACCAGTGTAGGTAATCTTCTGCTTCCTGACAGGCTCTGTGTTTATGCTGAGATCTTGGTAAGGGGAATGGTGCTGGTCAGCTGTTTTGTTCCCAGAGAGGTGTCTCCATGAATGCTGTCTCTCAGAGACTTCCTCCAAGAAGTATGAATAATTTCCCCACTGTGTGCCCCAGGCATGCTTCAGATCACTGTTTCCACATTGTCTACCCCCAGGTTGTTTTCCTGCTTTCTCTCCAGGAGCAACAAAGTGGCTCTATCCTAGCCAAGCCGCCTGTCCTGTACAACTTAGGCATCTCTTCAATAAATGGTGTTGAGAAAAGTGGATAGCAACATTCAAAAGGAAGAAACTGGACCACTTTATTACACCATACAAAAATAAATGCAAAATGATTAAAGACTTAAATATAAGACCCAAAACCATAAAAATCCCAGAAGAGAACACAGGCAATAACTTCTTTGATGTTAGCTCTAGCACCTTTCTAGATAATGTCTCCTGAAGCAAGGGGAAAAAAAGCAAAAATAAAGTATTGGGATGTCATCAAAATAAAAACTCCTGCATAGTGAAGGAATAATCAACAAAACTAAAAGTCAACCTATGGAATGGGAGAAAATATTTGCTATTGACATATATTACAAAGGGTTATATCCAAAATAGGTAGAGAATTTATAAAACATAACACCCAAACCTGGAATAATCCAATTAACAAATGGGCAGAAGACAAGAATAGAATTTTTTTCAAAGACATCCAGATGGCCAACAGACACATGAAGAGATGCTCAATATCATTTGTCATCAGAGAAATGAAAATTGAAACTACAATGAGATATAACCTCACCCCTGTCAGAATTACTAAAATTAACAACACAAGAAGCATCAGGTGTTGTTGAGGATGGAGAAGGGGGACCACTCTTACACTGTTGGTGAGAAGGCAAACTGGTACAGCCAGTCTGAAAAACAGTTATGTAGGTTCTAAAGAAATTAAAAAGAGAACTACCCTATTATCCAGCAATTTAATTACTAGGTAGTTACCTAAAGAATACAAAAATACTAATTCAAAGGGATACATGATCTTTAACCTCTTTGGTTAGGTTTATTCCGAGGTATCTTATGGTTTTTGGTGCTATAGTAAATGGAATCGATTCTCTAATTTGCCTTTCTGTATTTTCATTGTTAGTGTATAAGAAAGCCACTGATTTCTGGACATTGACTTTGTATCCTGCTACATTACTGAATTGCTGTATGAGTTCTAGTAGTTTGGAGGTGGAGTCTTTCAGGTTTTCCATATAAAGAATCATGTCATCTGCGAAGAGAGAGAGTTTGACTTCTTCCTTGCCAATCTGGATACCTTTTATTTCTCTTTGTTGTCTGATTGCTGTTGCTAGGACTTCTAATACTATGTTGAACAAGAGTGGTGAGAGTGGGCATCCTTGTCGTGTTCCTGATCTCAATGGGAAGGCTGCAAGCTTTTTCCCATTGAGGATGATATTTGCTGTGGGTTTTTCATAGATAGATTTGATGAAGTTCAGGAATGTTCCCTCTATCCCTATACTTTGAAGCGTTTTAATCAGGAACGGATGCTGGATTTTGTCAAAAGCTTTTTCTGCATCAATGGAGAGGATCATGTGGTTCTTCTCTCTTCTCTTATTGATTTGTTCTATCACATTGATTGATTTGCGAATGTTGAACCATCCTTGTAACCCAGGGATGAATCCTACCTGGTCATGGTGGATAATCTTTTTAATGTGCTGTTGGATCCTGTTTGCTAGGATCTTGTTGAGAATCTTAGCATCCATATTCATCAGTGATATCGGTCTGAAATTCTCCTTTTTGGTAGGGTCTTTGCCTGGTTTGGGGATCAGGGTGATGCTGGCTTCATAAAAAGAGTCTGGAAGTTTTCCTTCTGCTTCAATTTTTTGAAACAGCTTCAGGAGAATAGGTATTATTTCTTCTTTGAAAGTTTGATAGAATTCCCCAGGGAATCCGTCAGGTCCTGGGCTCTTGTTTTTTGGGAGGTTTTTGATCACTGCTTCAATCTTGTTACTAGATATCGGTCTATTCAGGTTGTCAATTTCTTCCTGGTTCAATTTTGGGAGTTTATAGTTTTCCAGGAATGCATCCATTTCATCTAGGTTGCTTAGCTTATTGGCATATAACTGTTGATAATAGCTTCTGATGATTGTTTCTACTTCCTTGGTGTTAGTTGTGATCTCTCCCTTTTCATTCATAATTTTATTAATTTGGGCTTTCTCTCTTTTCTTTTGGATTAGTGTGGCCAATGGTTTATCGATCTTATTGATTCTTTCAAAAAACCAGCTTCTAGTTTCGTTGATACGTTCTACTGTATCTCTGGTTTCTACCTCGTTGATCTCTGCTCTAATCTTGATTATTTCCCTTCTTACGTGTGGAGTTGGTTTGATTTGTTGTTGATTCTCCAGTTCTTTAAGGTGTAGAGACAGCTGGTGTATTCTGGATTTTTCAATTTTTTTGAGGGAGGCTTGGATGGCTATGAATTTCCCCCTTAGGACCGCCTTTGCTGTATCCCATAGGTTTTGGAGTGAAGTGTCTTCGTTCTCATTGGTTTCCATAAATTGTTTAAGTTCTTCTTTGATCTCCTGGTTGATCCAAGCATTCTTAAGCAAGGTGGTCTTTAGCTTCCAGGTATTTGAGTTCCTTCTGAACTTTTCCTTGTGATTGAGCTCCAGTTTCAAAGCATTGTGATCTGAGAATATGCAGGGAATCATCTCAGTCTTTTGGTATCGGTTGAGCCCTGATTTGTGACCCAGTATGTGGTCTATTCTGGAGAAGGTTCCATGTGCACTTGAGAAGAATGAGTATTCTGTTGTTTTAGGGTGGAATGTTCTGTATATATCTATGAGGTCCATCTGGTCCAATGTGTCATTCAATGCTCTTATTTCTTTATTGATTTTCTGCTTCGATGATCTGTCTATTTCTGAGAGAGGCGTGTTAAGATCTCCTACTATTAATGTATTCATATCAATATGACTCTTTATCTCGATTAATAGTTTTCTTATGTAATTGGCTGCTCCCATATTGGGGGCATAGATATTTACAATTGTTAGATCATCTTGGTGGATAGTCCCTTTAAGAATGATGTAGTGTCCTTCTGTATCCCTGACTACTGTCTTTAGTTTAAAATCTAATTTATCTGATATGAGAATCGCTACCCCGGCCTTCTTTTGAGGCCCATTGGCGTGAAAGATGCTTCTCCATCCCTTCACTTTCAGTCTGGGTGTATCTTTAGGTTCAAAATGGGTCTCTTGTAGACAACATATGGATGGGTCCTGTCGTTTTATCCAATCTGCAACCCTGTGTCGTTTTATGGGTGCATTTAGGCCATTCACATTGAGAGTGATTATTGAGAGATACGTTTTTATTGACATTGTGTTATCTTTGAAGTCTTTCTTTCTGTCGATTGTCTCTATATTTCTGTTCAATGCTATTCTTAGGATTTTTCCTCTTTTATAGAACCCATACATGCACCCTGATGTTTATAGCAACATTACCTACAATAGCCAAATTGTGGAAATGGCCCATGTCCAACAATCAATGAGTGGATAAAGAAGATGTGGTATATATTTACAATGGAATATTACTCAGCCATAAAAGAATGGGATCTTGCCATTGCAATGACATGGGTGGAGCTAGAGAGTATAATGGTAAGCAAAATAAGTCAGTCAGAGAAAGACAAAAATACCATATGATTTCATTCATCTGTGGAATTTAAGAAACACAACAAACCACCAAAAGGAAAAGGAAGAGAGAGAGGCAAGCCAAGAAATGGACTCTTAACTATAGAGAACCAACTGATGGTTACCAGAGAGGAGATGAATGGAGGGATGGTTTAAATAGGTTGCAGGGATTAAGGGGTATACATGTACAAGCACCTGGTGTTGTTGGGAAGTGTTGAGTCATTATACTGTACACCTGAAACTAATATTACAGTGTATGTTAACTAACTGGAATAAAAATAAAAATAAAAAAAACTCCTATAAAATGAAAAAAAAAATTACACACATTTGATGTATACACCTTAATGAGTCTGCATTGACAGATATTTTGAAGCCAGTCATATTTCTGGCCAGTGGTCATAATATATTATCATTTTTAGTATATTGCTTGATTAGGTTTGGTAAATTTTATTCAGACTTTAACATCTACATTTATGGAGGATATTGATGTGAAGTTTTTTGAAATGTATTTGTTTGGTTTTGGTATCAGGGTAAGGGGGGTCTCCGATGAGTTGGGAAGTACTTCTTTCTTCTCTAATTTTCTGGAAGAATTAATGGAAAATTGGTATGATTTATTCCTTAAGTGTCTGGTAGAAAATACTAGTGGAGATACCCAACCAGGTGTTTTCTTTTTGGGAAAGATTTTAATCATATATTCCTTTTTTTCCATTTTATTTTTTTTCTTTTGAGTGTTAATCATATTTTCTATTTCTTTAATATTTGGTTGTTGGGCTCTTGAAAATGTGCATTTTTTCTTTTTATTAAGTTTTAAATTTTAATTCCAGTATGATTAACATATAGTGTTATATTAGTTTTATGTGTATGATGTACTGATTCAGCAATTCTGTACATTACTGAGTGCTTATCTTGAAAACTGTACTCTTTAATCCCCATCACCTATTTCACCCATCTCACCACCCACCTCCTCTGCCATGAAAGATGGTAATGGAAGGAATAAAAAGGCTGAGGTAGATAGAATGATGTAAGAACATCAGATCCACTAGAAGATTTGTTCTACAGGAGGGGCAATGGGATGCATCACGAGGGAGATAAGGAATGTGCTGCTGAGAGGGATACCAGCATCACCAGAAAATTCAGTAATGACACTTATTCATCAGGGATGATGGTAGGACAGATGGTCACAGAGCTGGGCTTGTTAATTTTCATGGGTGTGATGGGACCCAAAGGAGTAGAGGCCAAGTGGCTCCACTTGACTGTCAGAAGCATTTACAAGGATTGGCAAAGTCAGTGGGGTGACCAAATGACTCGAACAGCAGGAAGTTGTGGAGATAGTCAATAGATTATAGCATCCTAAGGCCTCCCTAAGTAGCACCTGTAACACCTCCAATCTTCTCAATTTCATTTATGAATGTATTCTCTAAAAGTCAGTCACACTTTGCCACACTCCAGCTTTTACAGATTTTGGTCATTGTTAACAAGGTCTAAGATATCACTTCACCTGATTTTTCCTTTATTTTTTTATTTTTTAAAAAGATTTTATTTATTTATTTGACACAGAGAGAGATCACAAGTAGACAGAGAGGCAGGCAGAGAAAGAGAGGGGAGAGCAGGATCCCCGCTGAGCAGAGAGCCCAATGCGGGACTCAATCCCAGCACCCTGAAATCATGACCTGAGCTGAAGGCAGAGGCTTAACTCATTGAGCCACCCAGGCGCCCCCTGATTTTTCCTTTAAATTGAGTCCAAAGATTCCTTAGTTAACAGTTTTCCTTCTGATTTCAGCTCTCAAATGAGAGTCAGAAATGTCCTTGTGAACAATCACGAGATTCCATGCTGTCCCCTAAAGTAGGAAATATTTTCTGTAGGAGATGCTAGGAAGAGGTAATCTTTAAGAACTATAAGATGGAGAAGCTTGAGAAAGCAAATTGGTAAACACCTGAGAAAGATTATCTGGAGTAGAATTTGTTTTTGTATATGACCTTATAAATTACATTTTCTGGGAAGTCCCTAGGAATTTCTGACAAAATGTGCCTACAAGTTTTTGATAGTTATTGGTAAGATGAAGAGCTTCATGTGGAAAAATAGACTTATTCATTCAGCTGATCACCAAATTTATGATAAGCAAAATAATTTTTAATCAGATAGTTGTTTTTGTATGTACTTTAAAGATATTTTTCCCTAGTTTTTGCCTTTATTAAAAGATATGTATCAGAAAAAATATCTTTGAATATTTTTTTTCTTGCTTGTGAATTTGAAATAAAATTTTGGTACACATGCACAATCCATTGATATGAACAATTACTTTGAAAGAGATTTCAGAAACTCAAGTTATCAGTTGGAGTAACTTCATGAATTTCATTCAGAATTTTCATTGATTTTGAGGCCATTAAAATGAATAAAGATGCACTATTTTCCTGGTGACATCCTTGAAAGCTTGTTTTACTTGTTTGTTCCTTAGAGTGTAAATGAATGGGTTCAATAAAGGGGCAACTGAAGTATTGAGCACAGCTGCTCCCTTATTGAAGGCAATTCCTTCTCTTGCTGAGGGTTTTATATACATGAAGATGCAGCTGCCATAAGAGAGGGAGATGACAATCATGTGGGAAGAACACGTAGAAAAGGCCTTTTTCCTTTGCTGAGCAGAAGGGATCCTGAGGACGGTCCAGACGATGTTTGTATAGGAGAGAATCACCAGTACCAGGGTGACCACCAAGGTGACAACTGCTAAGATAAAGTCAAGCAGCTCCAGGAATCTTGTGTCTGAGCAAGATATTTCTAGGAGGGGTCCATAGTCACAATAGTAATGATTCAGTATGTTGGAGGCACAGAAATCCAGCTGACTGGTGAGAATGATTGGGCATATGATGATTAGAAATCCAGCCAACCAAGAGCAGAGAACCAGCTGGATGCAGACCCTGCTGCTCATGATGGTCAGGTAATGCAAGGGTTTGCAGATGGCCACATAGCGGTCATAGGACATGGCAGCCAGAAGGTAAAACTCCGTGGCTCCGAAGAAAATGGCAAAGAAATACTGAGTGAAACAGCCAGCAAAGCTGATGGTCTTGCTGCCAGTTGTGATGCTGAACAGCAGCCTGGGAGTGAAAGTGGTTGTAAAGGAAATTTCTAAGAAGGAGAAATTCCGGAGGAAGAAATACATGGGAGTCTGGAGGTGGGAGTCTAGTAGTGTAAGGGTGATGATTGTCAGGTTTCCAATGATGCTGAATATGTAGGTGAGGAGGAGAAATATAAAGATTACAGGTTTGATCTCTGGGATGTCTGTTAGTCCCAACAGAATGAATTCTGTCAGAAAGGTTTGGTTTTTCATTGTTAACCTTTGCTGCCTGTGAAGCTGAGAAGGAGACAAACGAGTGAGAAGGATAGCAAAGTTCAGGAATATTGAGTGAGGATGTGGATTTACCTTGGAATTTGTTCATGGGAAATTCTTTTGTCCAGCTGACTAAAGGAGAATGTTGGTCTCAATCTGGCCCTTCACAAAATCTATATGATAAAGTCCCCATTTAGGAGGTTTTATTTCTGAGGCCTTTTCCTTAGAACAGCACATGGCCACCCAGCTTTCTTAATGCATATTGTGTATTTTTTTCTTTCCTTCCTTCCTTCCTTTCTTTCTTTCTTTCTTTCTTTCTTTTTTTTTAGAGATAGAGATAGAGATAGAGATAGAGATAGAGAGAGATAGAGATAGAGATAGAGATAGCATGTGAGTGGGGGTTAGGGGAGGAACAGATGGGAAGGGAGAGAGAGAGTCTTAAGCAGGATCTATACCCAGTGTGGAGCCAGTGCTGGGCTTGATCTCATTATCCTGAGATCATGACCTGAGCTGAAATTAAGAGTCAGATGCTTAACCAACTGAGCCACCTAGACACCTGGCATACTCTGCATTTTCATTTTTACTCTCTTTTTCTTACTTTTCCTCTCATATCTATGCAGCCCTTTTTCTATGATAGGAATGTCCCTTTCTTCAGCCTTATTGCTTTAATTATTTGCTTCATTGCCCTCTTCAACATACTGGATATCTGTCCTATCTTTTGTTCTATCTGATAACAATCCCCAGCTGTGCAATGCAGGAGTGGCTAGTTCTTTTTATGTGTTCTGGCTTTTGTGTCTGGCAACAGGGCTTGAGAAAGCTTTGGAACATTGAATTCTTTTCTGTATGAAGCCCTTTCTCCTGGTTTTAACTGATGGGAAAGAGATGAGATATTTAATAATTCCAGGAATGCTTTCTTTAACTGCTTTAAGTACTCAGGGAGGAATGTTTATCTAGACCTAGATCCCTTCTTATACTGCTTCAGGCTCTAGGACATAGATAAAACTCTGGTGTAGACAACTAGGGAAAGGTCACCCTGGTCCTTAAGATTAGAAGGATTGCTCCCAGGAAAGAACTTGCTAGGTTCAAGGATGCTTTTGGGCATTTACCTTGCGTTCTGATCTTCCAGATTCCCAGAAACTAAGGAATGTCAAGGTCCTTTCTGAGGTGAGTGGTTATCTGGAACAAATTCACAGTGGAGCCCATCCATGAATGTGGATCATTGTTATCATTGGACTGTAAGGTCTAGGAAATGTCACACTCTGACTGGGAGGCTCAGACTTTTGTTCACTAGCTTCTGGTCTTTGATGAATTATTTAGATTGTCATTCAAAAATTTACATTCATATTTCACATAAATACCAGCACAGGTGTACATATCTTTGAACGTATTCATTTTATCATTGTTTGAAATATTGAAAAATTGTAAACAATAAAAATTCCACCAATAGGTGAATGGCTAAATAATTTACGATCATTCCTAGTTGGAATAAATGGGAGGTTGATTTATACTGCCTTGGATATAATTACAGCATATTGTTAGTGAAATTAACAGTTGCTGCTCATTACATATTGTGTGATTTTATCTGTGTAAGGAATTGGGAATTTATATGTATATTTCTAAGTGCATAGAAAATAATCTGGAAGAATACCAAATGATCAGTGATAGCTATTTCTGGAGTGCCACTGAACAAAAAGACGGAAGACTTTTCCTTTTACTTTATGCCCATCTTGATCATTAAAATTAAAAAAAAACATGATTTTTAATGGTAAAAAACAGTAGCAATCACAATCAGGTCTTCTAATCCATCATCATAGAAGGGGTAACATTGATGACTGTGAACATACTCACTTTTGCCACTAGGAAAGATGATGAGAGATTTTACCTCTGGATTCTATGGGTCAAAATTGCGATGTCAGTTGTAGATGAAAAAGTAGAATAAAATGTAACATACTTGCTTTTCTAGTGCTGATCCATAATCTATTTTCTCACAGGGCATACAAGCTTCTTGAACAGTAGTGTGAGAAGAAATAATTTCTAGCTCTTGCTTGCTACTGCTCTTTCTACAGTCAATTCAAATTAGTATTGGATCCATAATTCTTGAAGATATTGCCTTATATAAGCTAATGGAACTCTTTAGTATTCAAAACCCACTTTCTTCATTTTGTCTGAAGACCTGTTATGGACTTCTTTGTGACTTTATAACAGTTTGAAGGATACACATTTTATATAGTAACTGAGCAGAGACATTAAGGGATAAATTATTGCCCTGGGGACCCAGGTCTAGAGAAGTCTAATTAGTTCTTAGAAGAAATAATGTTGGGGAATAATATTTGACAGGTAACTAGAGAAGATGTTCCAAACAGACTCATGAGGAAGTTGCCACAAGGGTATCAGTTACAGCATAAAAGCCTTGTGGGAACTGAAACAATAATGATGATAACAATAGTTTAAAAAATGCAACAATATCAGTTTCTTGAGCAGCTTACTTGGGCTGGGCAGGGTTGCAGCAACTTCCATTCCTTTTATCATTTTATGCTTATAAGATTCGAGGCAGTAGTTATTATTAGGCTCTCAGCTCACTTACTATTAGGTGTGTGACTTCTAACAAGTTGCCTAGTCCCTCTGTGCCTCAGCTGCCTCATCTCTCAAATAGTGGTAAGAGTAGTACCTGTATCACGTTTGTCACATGAACTAAATGTGTTAATATATGTGGAATGCTTAGAAAAGTGCTTGGAATATAGTAACTACAAGACAAGTTACTCTTATTGCTATTACTATTTTACCCATTTTGTAGATGAGGGAATTAAGCATCTAGAAGTTACATAACTTTTGCAAAGTCACAGAGCAGGTACCCTGGATTATTGGCATTTGAGAGCAGGTATGTCTAATTCTACAGTATGCTCCAAGCCTCTTCAGAAGCATGAGGGATGTAGAAGTGGTGTTTTCTTCCTATTGTCAGTGGCATTACTCTATCACCATAGGGAAAGCTCAGGATTTTTTTCAGATCAACCTCTTTCCTCCCTGTTTTGGACTATTGTTCTTGATTCCTGTTTTCTGACAGAAGTCAGGATATTCTATATCCCTCTCCCTGTTCTCCATGGGGTTGAACTTCCTTCTTCATGGCCCCTCACCATTTCCTTTTGGATTCTGCATTTCTAGGCTTCTTCTACCCACACACTGGCAATCCATCAATCATTTACATGGCAATGTTAGTAGCAGACTGATCTCGAGGGATCATGGAGTCTGTGAAGGAGAGGCCCATGGTGTGGTGTTAAAAGGGTTTTGGCTAAGAGACCAAAGGTGCTGAAGTTTTTTTCTTGAATTTGGGGAGAAGAAGGTTCTGTTTTCAGGAGTAGTCTGGGGTAAATCTGGTAGTTAATGAAGTTTGTCTTGTATTCTATGGTGAACAATTTTTTTTTTTTAAAATTACTTTTTAGCCATAGGCAGAGAGATCTAAGGATGAATGTTGCAAATACAGGGTTTGAGACTGATAATATATAATTGCCCAAGAGTCTTACATCCCTCAGACTCTTGGTAGAAAAGAAAAATAAGCCCATATTGGGGGGGCTGAAGGACAAAGATGTATCAACCAAGACAGGTGATATATTGGAAATATATGATGCAGAGAAGAAAAGGATGAGAAGGTGAAGAAAATAAAGGTGGTATAAATTTATGAAAGAAGAGATAAATGCAGTCCATCCAGAGGCCTAGAGAGTGGTTATTGTTATTATTATTTTTATTTATTAACATATAATGTATTATTTGCCCCAGGGATACAGGTCTGTGAATCGTCAGGCTTACACACTTCACAGCACTCACCATAGCACATACCTTCCCCAATTTCCATAACCCAGCCACCCTATCCCTACCCTCCACACCCCAGCAACTCTCAGTTTGTTTTGTGAGATTAAGAGTCTCTTATGGTTTGTCTCCTTCCCAATCCCATCTTGTTTCATTTTTTCCTTCCCTACCACTCAAGACCCCCACCCTGCCTCTCAAACTCCTCATATCAGAGAGATCATATGATAATTGTCTTTCTCTGACTGACTTATTTTGAGAACGATTATTTTGTATTCAATATGTGGGATCAATTCCTCCCAGCCCACACTGCCCTAAGAGACTCTTTCTTGGACTTATTCTAGAAAGAGCAGCTCTTTGACCATCAATAATTGGAACTTTGTTGGCATGAGGATTGAGCTGCCACAATTATAATCTCTTTCCTGGGTATTTATACATGACCTGTGGTGTCTGAGTTTGCTAACTGAGGGTAGTTGGGCTGGAAGAAGCATTGGATTTCATGGGGCAGGCATGAAAGGCCAGGTGAGAATGGATGAATGATCAGAAAACTAGTCAATGTTACAAGAGGGTGAGACAGAGCAATAATGAAATAGAGACAGAAATAGAAATGATAGAGATGGGGCGTGAGAGAAAGGGAGAGAAAGCAACTGATGGCAGCCCAAACTTGTTATATTTGGCTGTACTTGTTGAATTTGGCCTCTGAGATGCCCCTGCAACCATTTCTTATACTTCTTTGAGAGAGTTTCTTCTATTTACTTCCAAATGAACTTGACTACCAAAAAGTTTGAGAAGTTCTGAGTGTGGCAACCCAGGGTAGAAAGAACACCTACTGTATGTGTGCTGGGATTTATAAGGAAGTTATTTGGTTGGCTTGAAGTGGCAGGGGGTAAACCTTAGTTTTCTCTAAGCACAGGGACTCTGTGTGATAGAGCTCACTTAGATTGGCACCAAGTAAATGGAAACTGAGATTCAAGCATAAACCTTGACAGTGTTGGACTTCAGAGGTGATGTTATCATTAATAATTTGCCTATTTGCTTAATTAAGATGATTCTTACACTGAAATAAAACAAATGATTTTTAAAATTTAAATTTAATTAGCCAACATTTGATACTTTGATCATTAGCTTCAGATGTAGAGTTCAATAATTCATTGGTTGCAATTAGAGGGTTGGGAGCAAGATGACAGAGGAGTAGGAGACCTAAATTTCGTCTGGTCCCAGGAATTCAGTTATATAGTTATCAAACCATTCTGAACACCTATAAACTCAACAGGAGATCAAAGAAAAGAATAGCAGCAATTCTATGAACAGAAAAGTGGCCACTTTTTGGAAGGTAGGATGTGCGGAGAAATGAATCCGTGGTGATATTTGGGAAGACAGACTGTGGGGGGAGGGATTTCCATCAGCTGGCTCCCGGCAAGTGATTGAGTGGCAGAGCACAAAATCAGAACTTTTAGAAGTCTTATCTACTGAGGGACATTTCTCCAGTAGCTAAGCAGTAGTTAGAATCCTTGCTCAGACAGTATGGTCTCAGGTCCTTGGGGTCACAGAAAGACCAGGGGTGCCTGAGTGTGGCAGAGCTCCTGAGTATCAGAGTGGGGAAAGACAGAGCTGAGGAGGGGGCAACAATAGACCTAACAAGCACCAGATCTGGGGAGACTGCTTTTCCTCCTCTGGGAGGAATGCATGGGATTGCACCGCAGGAATCTGCTGGGTTTGGAAACCCCAAACAGGGTCAAGTGCCAGAGATAGAAATGCTTGGTCACAGACTGGATGAGCACTGAGTGTGGCCAGAGACCAGGGAGAAAGGAGTGATTGGCTGCTTTTCTCTGAAGGCTCACCAAGGAGTGGGGCTCTGAGCTCTTGGCTCCTCTGGTGCCAGAGATTGGCACCAATTTCCAGCTGTATGGAAAGCTTTCAGGGAACAAAAGCTACCCAGAGAAAACCCAACCAGATTACTTAGCCTGGCCCCTAGCCAGGGCGGTGCGATTCTGTCTGGGGCAAAGACATTTGAGAATCACTGCAACAGGCTCCTCCCTCAGAAGATCAGCAAGAACATCCAGCCAAGACCAAATTTACCTATCAATGAGAAATGCAAAAGTCCAGGACTAGGGGAATAGAGCATATAAAACTGATGGCTTTCCCCCCATGATTCTTTAGTCTTTCAAAGTTAATTTTTTAAATTTTCTGTATTTTTTTCTTTTTCTATTTTTTTGAAATTTTCTTCTTTCCTTTTCAACCAACATCTTATCAATTCCTTTAAAAAAATCTTTCTTAGGGGCACCTGGGTGGTTCAGTGGGTTAAAGCCTCTGCCTTTGGCTCGAGTCATGGTCTCAGGGTCCTGGGATCAAGCCCCGCATTAGGCTCTTTGCTCAGCAGGGAGCCCTCTTCCTCCTCTCTCTCTGCCTGCCTCTCTGCCTACTTGTGATCTCTGTCTGTCAAATAAATAAATAAAATCTTAAAAAAATCTTTTAAAATTTTCATCTTTGCAGTCATATTCTACCCCTTCATTGCATTTAACCTTATTTCTTGTATATCTATAAGTTTTTCTTTAAAAAATTGGGATACAGTTTCTTCTAACAGACCAAAATATACCCTAAATCTAGTGTATGGCTTTGTTTTAGTCTCCTGTCTGATCACATTCTTTGCTGTTTTTTTTTTTTTTTTAAATTCTTCTTCCTTTTTTCAACCAACTTCTTATCTTATCAATTCCTTTTTAAAAATCTTTTAAAATTTTCATCTTTACAGTCATATTTTATCCCTTCATTGTATTTACCCTTATTTTTGTATATATGTAAGTTTTTCTTTCTTTAAAATTTTGGGAGGCAGTTTCTTCTAACAGACCAAAATACATCCAAAATCTAGTGTGTGGCTCTGTTTTATTCACCAGCCTGATCATAGTCTTTTTTTTTTTTTCTTTCCACCTCCCCCCCACCCCAGTATTGGGTCTTTACTGATTTATTTAGTTTTTTTTTTTTTTTTTGTAAGGTCATTGTTACCCTTTTATCATTTTGTTCTCTCATTCATATGTTCCTCTCTGGACAAAATAACAAAATGGAAAACCTCACCTCAAAAAACAAAACAAAACAAAACAAAACAAAAAACCAAAACAAAACAAGAGGCAGTACTGAAGTACTGACTGCCAGGGACCTAATCAATGTGGACATTAGTAAGATGTTGGAACTAGAATTCAGAATGATGATTATAAAGATACTAGCTGGGCTTGAAAAAAGCATTAAAGATACTAGAGAATCCCTTTTTGGAGAAATAAAAGAACTAAAATCTAACCAAGTTGAAATAAAAAAGGATATTAATGAGGTGCCATCAAAAATTGAGGCTCTAATTGCTAGGATAAATGAGGCAGAAAAAGAATTAGTGCTATAGAAGACCAAATAAAGGAGAATAAGGAAACTGAGAAAAAGAGAGATAAACAGCTACTGGACTATGAGGGGGGAATTTGAGAGATAAGTGATACCATAAGATGAAACAATATTAGAATAATTGATATCCCAGAAGAAGAAGAAAGAGAGAGAGGGGTGGAAGGTATAGAGGAACAAATTATAGCAGATTACCTCCCTAATTTGGGGAAGGAAATAGGCAACAAAATTCAAGAGGCACAGAGAACCCCCCTCAAAATCAATAAAAATAGGCCAACACCCTGTCTTCTAATAGTAAAACTTACAAGTCTTAGTGAAAAAGAGAAAATTCTGAAAGCAGCTGAGGACAAGAGGTCTGTAACCTACAATAGTAGAAGCATTAGATTGGCAGCAGACCTATCCATAGAGACCTGGCAGGTCAGAAAGGACTGGCATGATAGATTCAGAGCACTAAATGAGAAAAACATGCAGCCAAGAATATTATATCCAGCTAGGCTGTCACTGAAAATAGAAGGAGAGATAACACTTTTCCAGGAAAGAAAATTATCATATGGTTTCACTCATATGTGGAACATAAGGACTAGCACAGAGGACCACAGGGGAAGGGAGAGAAAACTGAATGGGAATAAGTCAGAGAGGGAAACAACCAATGAGAGACTCTGGACTCCAGGAAACAAACAGAGTTTCAGAACGGAGGGTGTGGGTGGATTGGGTAGCCGGGTGATGGGTATTAAGGAGGGCACCTGTGGTGATGAGCACTGTGTGTTATATGCAACTGATGAATTCCCCCCCCCCCCCGTTTGTTTTTGTTTTCGGTTGATGTTTTTGCTTTATTAACATATAATGTAATATTTGTTTCAGGGGGTACAGGTCTGTGATTCATCTGTCTTACACAATTCTCAGTGCTCACCATAGCACATACCCTTCCCAATGTCCATTACCCAGCTTCCCCATGCCTCCCACCACCCTCCTCTCCAGCAATCCTTAGTTTGTTTCCTGAGATTAAGAGTCTCTTATGGTTTGTCTCCCTCTCTGGTTTTGTCTTGTTTCATTTTTCCTCCTTTCCCCTATGATTCCCTGTCTTGTTTTGCAAATTTCTCATATCAGTGAGATCATACAATAATTGTCTTTCTTTGCTTGACTTATTTCACTTAGCACAATTCCCACCAGTTCCATTCATGTTGATGCAAATGGTGGGTATTCATGGGTATTCATCCTTTCTGATGGCTGAGTAATATTTCATTGTGTATATATATACACACCACATCTTCTTTATCCACTCATCTGTCAGTGGACATCAAGGCTCTTTCCATAGTTTAGCTATTGTGGACATTGCTGCTATAAACATTGGGGTGCACATGCCCCTTCAGATCACAACATTTGTATCTTTGGGGTAAATACCCAGTAGTGCAATTGCTGGGTTGTAGAGTAGCTCTATTTTCAACTTTTTGAGGAACCTCCATACTGTTTTCCAGAGTGGCTGCAGTAGCTTGCATACCACCAACAGTGTAGGAGGGTTCCCCTTTCACCACATCCTCACCAACATCTGTTGTTTCCTGACTTGTTAATTTTAGCCATTTTGACAGATGTGAGGTGGCATCTCATTGTGGTCTTTATTTGTATTTCCCTGATGTGAAGTGATGTTGAGCACTTTTTCATATGTCTGTTGGCCATTTGGGTGTCTTCTTTGCATAAGTGTCTGTTCACGACTTTTGCCCATTTCTTGACTGTATTATTTGTTCTTTGGGTGTTGAGTTTGTTGAGGTTCTTTTTAGATTTTGGATACTAACCCTTTATCTGATATGTCATCTGCAAGTATCTCCTCCCATTCTGTCTTTAGTCTTTTAGTTTTGTTGACTCTTTCTTTGCTGTGCAGAAGTTTTTTTATCTTGATGAAGTCCTGGTGGTTTCTTTTTCTTTTTGTTTCCTTTGCCTTTGGAAACAAGAAGTCTAGCAGCTGAGGTTGAACAGGTTGCTGCCTGTGTCCTCCTCAAGGATTTTGACGGATTCCTGTCTCACATTGAGATCTTTCATCCATTTTGAGTCTATTTTTGTGTGTGGTATAAGGAAATGGTCCAGTTTCACTCTTCTGCATGTGGCTGTCCTATTTTCCCAACACCATTTGTTGAAGAGACTGTCCTTTTTCCACTGGACATTCTTTCCTTCTTTGTTGAAGAGTAGTTGATTATAGAGTTGGGGGTCCATTTCTGGGCTCTCTATTCTCTTCCATTGATCTATGTGTCTGTTTTTGTGCCAGTTCCATACTGTCTTGATGATGACATCTTTGTAATAGAGCTTGAAGTCTGGAATTGTGATGTAACCTGCTTTGATATTCTTTTTCAACATTCCTCTGGCTATTTGGGATATTTTGTGGTTCCATACAAATTTTAGGATTATTTTTTCCATTTCTTTGAAAAAGTTGTGGATATTTTGATGGGGTTTGCATTAAATGTGTAACTTGCTCCAGGTAGCATAGACATTTTCACAATACTTGTTCTTCCAATCCATGAGCATGGAACATTTTTCCATTTTTTTGTGTCTTCCTCAATTTCTTTCATGAGTATTCTATAGTTTTCTAAGTACATACTCTTTGCTTCTTTGGTTAGATTTATTCCTAGGTATCTTATTGTTTTTGGTTCAATTGTAAATAGGATCAACTCCTTAATTTCTCTTTCTTCTGTCTTGTTGCTGTTATATAGAAATGCAACTAGTTTCTGTGTGTTGATTATATATCCTGACATTTTACTGAATACATATATGAGTTCTAACAGTTTTGGGGTGGAGTCTTTTGGGTTTTCCACATAAAGTATCATATCGTCTGCAAAGAGTGAGAGTTTGATGACTTCTTTGCTGACTCAGATGCCTTTTATTTCTTTTTGTTGTCTGATTGTAGAACCTAGGACATCTAGTACTATGTAGAGGCTAGGACGTCTAGTGCTTTGTCAAATAGCAGTGGTGATAGTGGACATCCCTCCCATGTTCCTGACCTTAGGGGAAAAACTGAGAAAATGATATTTGCTGTGGGTTTTTCATAGATAGCTTTTATGATGTTGGAGTATGTACCCTCTATCCCTATGCTGTGAAGAGTTTTGATCAGAAAAGGATGCTGTACTTTGTCAGATGCCTTTTCTGCATTTATTAGAGTACCATATGGTTCCTGTTCTTTCTTTTATTAATGTATTGTATCACATTGATTAACTAGCAGATGTTGAATCAACCCAGGAATAAATCCCACTTGGTCATGGTGAATAATTATTTTAATGTACTGTTAAATCCTACTGGCTAGTATTTTGTTGAGAATTTTTGCATCCGTGTTCATCAGGGATATTGGTCTGTAATTCTCCTTTTTGATGGGGTCTTTCCTTATCTGGTTTTGGAATCAAGGTAATGCTTTCAGCATAGAATGTGTTTGGCAGTTTTTCTTCCATTTCTGTTTTTTGGAACAGTTTCAGAAGGATAAGTATTAACTCTTCTTTAAATGTTTGGTGGATGGGGCGCCTGGGTGGCTCAGTGGGTTAAAGCCTCTGCCTTCATCTCAGGTCATGATCCCAGGGTCCTGGGATCAAGCCCCATATCAGGCTCTCTGCACAGCGGGAAGCCTACTTCCTCCTCTCTCTCTCTGCTTGCCTCTTCGCCTTCTTGTGATCTCTGTCAAGTAGATAAATAAAAGCTTTAAAAAATGTAAAAAAATAGATGTTTGGTAGAATTCCCCTGGGAAGCCATCTGGCCTTGGAGTTTTGTTTTTTGGGAGATTTGTGAATACTGATTCAATTTCTTTGCTGGTTATTAGTCTATTCAAATTTTCTATTTCTTACTGTTTCAGTTTTGGTAGTGTATGTGTTTCCAGGAATTTGTCCATTTCTTTCTGATTTCTCAGATTGTAATTTTTCAAAATTTTCTCTTATAGTTGTTTTTATGTCTGTGGTGCTGGTTGTGATCTCCCTCTCTCCTTTGTGATTTTATTTGTTTGGACCCTTTTTCTTTTCTTTTTGATAAGTCTGGCTGGGGGAGTTTATCAATTTTATTAATTTTTTCAAAGAACCAGCTCCTAGTTTCATTGATATGTTCTAATTTTTTTTGTTTGTATATAATTTATTCTACTCTGATCTTTATTATTTCCCTTCTTCTGTTGGCTTTAAGCTGTATTTGTTGTTTCTTTTCTAGCTCCTTTTGGTGAGGTCCAGTTGTATATTTGAGACTTTTCTTGCTTCTTTCTTTTTTTTTTTTTTTAAAGATTTTATTTTTTTATTTGACAGAGAGAGAGAGAGATCACAAATAAGCAGAGAGGCAGGCAGAGAGAGGGGGAAACAGGCTCCCTGCTGAGCAGAGCCCGATGCAGGGCTCGATCCCAGGATCCTGAGATCATGACCTGAGCCGAAGGCAGAGGCTTTAACCCACTGAGCCACCCAGGTGCCCCTTTTCTTGCTTCTTGAAGTAGACCTGTATTGTTATATACTTCCATCTTAGGACCTCTTTTTCCTGTATCCCAAAGGCTTTGGGCTATTGTGTTTTCATTTGCATTTGTCTCCATGCATTTTAAAGTTTCTTCTTTAATTTCCTGGTTGACACGTTCATTCTTTTGCAGGATGTTCTTTAAGCTCATGTATTTGTGGTCTTTCTAAGTTTTTTCTTTTGGTTGTCTTCAAGTTTCATAGTGTTGTGGTCTGAAAATATGATCTCTGTATGATCTCTGTCTTTTTGTAGTTGTTGAGGTATGATTTGTGACCTACTGTGTGATCGCTTCTGGAGAATATCCCTCATGCACTCAAAAAAGAATGTGTGTTCTGCTGTTTGAGGGTGGAATGTTCTGAATGTATCTGCTAAGTCCATCTGGCCCAGTGTGTCCTTCAAAGCCATTGCTTCCTTATTGATTTTCTGCTTAATTGATGTGTGTCCATTATTGTATGGGGGGTGCTAAAGTCTCCTACTATTATTGTATTATTATCAATGAGTTTCTTTGTTATTAGTTGGTTTATATTTGGATGCTCCCAAGTTGGGGCATAAATATTTAAAATTGTTAGATCTCCTTTGTGGAAAGACCACTTTATTATGTTATACTGTCCTTCTTAATCTCTTGTCACAGTCTTTGTTTTTTCAGTTTTATCTAGTTTTTTTCAAAGTAAGTATTGCTACTTTTGGTTTTCTTTTGGCATCATGTTAACATAATAGATGTTTTACATCCCCTCACTTTTAAACTGCAGGTGTCTTTAGGTCTAAAAAGAATCTCTTGTAGGCAGCATATAGATGAGTCTTGTTTTTTTAATCCATTCTGACACACTATGTTTTTTGATTGGAGCACTTAGTCCATTTACATTCACAGTGATTATTCATAGATATGAATTTATTGCCTTTCTATTACCTGTAGTGTCAGTGTTTCTGGAGATTTTCTCTGTTCCTTTTTAGTATTCGTTGCTTTTTGTCTTTCTCTCCCACTCAAAGATTCCCCCTTAATATATCTTTTAGGGCTGGTTTAATGCTCACAAACTCCTTTAGTTTTTGTCTGGGAAGCAATTTATGTCTCCTTTTATTCTGAATGATAGCCTTGCTGGATAAAGTATTCTTGGCTGCGTATGTTTCCCATTCAGCAGATTGAATATATCATGCCACTGCCTTCTGGCCTGCCAAGTGTCTGTGGAGAGATCTGCTGATAACCTTACCTGTCTTCTCTTGTAGGTTAGGGTTTTTTCCCTTGCTGCTTTCAGAATTCTTTCCTTTTCTTTCTTTCTTTCTTTCTTTCTTTCTTTCTTTCTTTCTTTCTTTCTTTTGGTGAATCATCAGGCTTTCTTTTAAAATTTATTTTTATTTTTTAATTTCTTTTCAGTGTTCCAGCATTCATTGTTTATGCATCACTCCCAGTGCTCCATGAAATATGTGCCCTCCATAATACCCACCACCAGGCTCACCCAACCCCCCACTCCCCTCCCCTCCAAAACCCTCAGTTCATTTCCACAGTCTCTCATGGTTCATCTCCCCCTCCGATTTCCCCCAACTCCCTTCTCTCCTTCACCCACTGTCCTCCATGTTATTCCTTATGCTGCACAAGCAAGTGAAACCAGATGATATTTGACTCTCTCTGCTTGACTTATTTCACTTAGCATAATCTCTTCCAGTCCCATCCATGTTGATACAGAAGTTGGGTATTCATCCTTTCTGATGGAGGCATAATACTCCATAGTATATATGGACCATATCTTCTTTATCCATTCATCTGTTGAAAGGCATCTTGGTTCTTTCCACAGTTTGGTGACTGTAGCCATTGCTGCCATGAACAGTGGGCTACAGATGGTCCTTCTTTTCATTACATGATTTTATCTTCTATATTACATATTCATTCCTTTGCTTCTTCTATCCTTATTTTCATTACATCCAGTTGGTTTTGCATCTGGTCACAGAAATTTTTATTTCAGCCTGACTAGATTTTAGTTCTTTTAGGTCTGTGCTAAGGGACTCCTTGGTGTCTATTACACTTTTCTTTTTTTCTTATAGATTTTATTTATTTATTTCAGAGAGAGAGATAGAGAAAGAGAACATGAGAGCAGGATGAAGGGTAGAGGAAGAAGCAGACCCCCTGCTGAGCAGGGAACCTGATGTGGGGCTGGATCCCAGGACCCTGGGATCATGACCAGAGCTAAAGGCAGATAGTTAACTGACTGAGCCACCCAGGTGCCCTACCCTGCTTTTCTTAAGCCCAGCTAGTATCCTTATGATTGTTGTTTTAAAATTCTGATTAAGGCATATTACTTACATCTGTTTCTATTAGATCCTTTACTGTGATGTTTTCTTGTTCTTTCTTTTGGGGTGAATTTCTGCATCTTGATATTTTGTCTAGGTCTGTGTTCTCTGTGTTATGAAAGCCTATTCTGTTTCCTGTTCCTGAGAGTTATGGCTATGTTAAGAAAAGGTCATATAGTATCCAGGTCCTGGCATTTTGGGAAGTGTCCCAGGTGTATGCTATGTGCACTCTGCTATTGGGTTTTGGCTGCTCCTTTCTAAAAGTCAGTTGTTCTGCAGAATTTCTCCTTGCCTGTGGTGGGGTGTGTTTGGACCTTGGCCAGAGTGTGGTGAACATTAGCTATGTGTGTTTTGGTCTGCTTCTTAAAAGAGGCTAGATCCTGTCTCCCTTAGAGCTTAAGGTTGGCAGCAGTCTATGATCAGTTAATGTGGTGTGTGCAGGGGTGGTTTGTGTTAGTCTTCTGGGGGAGGGGCCCACTGCTCTTCTGATTATTAGGCACGCTTGCCCTAGTTCAGAAACACCTGCATCGTACAGAGGGTGGGGTCTGGTATAAGTGGCTCAAGCCTCCACTGTGGGGCACTGTGCTGCTTGCTGAAATCCACATGTCCTGATGGGCAGTGGGGAAATATGACATCAGCTGGCTCTCTTATCTCAGGAGAGGGCAGTTTGCACCCGCCCCTGTTCAGGAAGTCATAGAAAAGTGAACTATCTCTCCTTGTTTGTCCCAGGCATTCCTCAGATCTCTGCCTTGACCCTTTCTTTGTCCAAGCCATCTGCCCACCCAGCAGTGCAGTGCTCCTGTGTTTTATCTCAGGTGTACCTGCTGGGTTTCAAAACTCCAAATTTTTAGGGACCCATCACAGCTCAGACTTGTGCTGATTCTCTGGGGGAGTGTGACCCTGTGGCTGGTACCATTTTGTCCCAGAAGGGCAATTGCACAACGGTGTAGGGGTTGGAGTTTGTGGTAAAGCTCAGCGAAAAGCAAGCATCCAGGTTAGTGTTGTCAGCAGGTATCTCTGCTTGTAAGCTAATGAATGGCACAGTTGTTCCTGGAGAGGCAGTACCACCTCTCCCAGATGCACTTCAAGAAGGGGAACTATTTCTCACAGTGTTACCCAGGGGATCCTCAGTCAAAACTTCCTGCTGCTGGGCCTCTGCCCTCCTTCTCTACAGAAGCACCTCTGTGCCTGCCCCAAGCTCCACCTATGATGGTGCAGATTTCTAAAATTTTAGTCTTTGAGCTCCATGGCTTGTAGAAGCTTGCAATAATCAGTCCATCTTTTTTTACCCATCAGTGTATCAGTGCTTTTAGGGACATGTTTTTCTTGTGCAATGCTTTGTGCCCTGTTCACACACTCTCTCTTTCTCTCCTCTCTCCTGATTAGGGCTTCCTCCCTCCGGCAGCACTGCCAGTTCTTTTCTCCCCCATAAAGCATCTCTCCATCTCCTACCTTCCATGATGTGGCCTTTTTTTCTCCCTCTAGTTGTACAGTTTGTTCTCTCAGTCCTTAGATGATTTTCCTGGGTGTTCAGAATGATTTGGTGTTTATCTAGCTGTGTTTGAAGGATGAGGCAAATATAGGGTCTTCCTACTCCTCCTCCATCTTAACTCCTCTCCTGAAATCTACTCCTCTTGAATCATTTTCTCAGCTCAGCCATATTCTTGCCACCCACTTAGACCCTTTCTCTTTCTCTGCTCCTTTTCCTAACCATTAAAATAAGCTTCCTCAGGTTTTAAAAATATTTCATAGTAGGCCTTCAAATAGTTGGATCATTTGTATATCCCTGATGATGAGTGATGTTGGGCATCTTTTCATGTGTCTATAGCCATTTGTATGTCTTCTTTGGAAAAAATGTCTGTTCATATCTTCTGGCCATTTCTTAACTGGCTTATTTATGTTTGGTGTTGAGTTTGTTAGGTTCTTTATATATTTTGTATACTAAACCTTTATCAGATATATTATTTGTAAATATCTTCTCCCATCCCGTACAAATTAAAGCCTCAATGAGATAGCACCTCACACCTGTAAGAATGCCTAAAATTAACAACACACAAAACAGCAGATGTTGGTGAGAATGTGGAGAAAGGGGAACCCTGTTACCCTGTTACACTGTTGCTGGGGATGCAAACTATGCAGCCACTCTGGAAAACAGTATAGTGTTTCCTCAAAAAGTTAAAAATAGATCTATCCTATGACCCTGCAATTGCACTACTGGGTATTACTAAAAGGATACAAATATAGTGTTTTGAAGGGGCACAAGCACGCTGATGTTTATACCAACATTATCAATAATGGTCCAATAATTGAAAGAGCCCAAATGATATCCATTGGAATCCTGCCATTTGCAACACTGTGGAAGGAGCTAGAGTGTATTATGCTAAGTGAAATAAGTCAGTTAGAGAAGGACAAATACCATATTATTTCACTCACATGTGCAATTTAAGAAACAAAATAGGTGAACATAAGGGAAGGGACAAAAAGAGAGAGGGAGGCAAGCCATAAGAGACTTTTTTTTTTTTTTTAAGTGAGAGAGGGAGTTCACGTAAATGGTAGTGGAAGGGTAGAGGGAGAAGTAGAGAGAGAATCCCAAGAAGGCTCCACACCCAGTGTGAAGCCTGAAAGGGCTCCATCCTACAACCCTGAGATCATGACACAAGCTGTAATCAATAGTTGGGTGCTTAACTGACTGAGGCATGCAGGCATGCTGAGAGACCTTTAGCTATAGAGAAAAACTGAGGGTTGATGAAGGGAGATGAATGGGGGATGGACTAAATGGGTGATGGGTATTAAGGAGTATGCTTGAGATGAGCACGTGGTGTTATACGTAAGTAATAAATCACTGAAGTCTACACCTGAAACCAGGTGACTAACCAAATGACTAATTATAATTTAACTAAAAACTTGAAATAAAAAAATAAATTAGTTGGATCAGAAGTTAGATTTACAGAAGATGAATTAAAATCCTGATCTAGAGTGGAGTCAAGAGATGTAATTAAGGATCTTCTTAACTTCAGGAAGATAGAAATTTGCTGCAGAATTCATAATTTGTTAGCTACACATTATCCCAGATTACTTGACTTACACTAACTAATTCTATTAGCTGTCAGCCCCTTGGATGGGGAAAAATAGCTACAAGCTGCAGCATGGGAAAGATCAGAAAAAGATTTAAAAAAATCCTCGTTCTGGGAGGAGTAACATCACCAAGGTGTTGGAATAAGAGATCCCCCAATATTATTCCTTCCCATCAGTGATAATTTGGCAATTATCCATGGCCTAAAGTGCCTATATGGGAGCTTTGGGATCCAGGTAGGAGATTGTGAGGCATTGGCAGAGTCCAAGACAAAGGAGAACTGTTTTGAGAAGGCAATCCCACATTCAGGTGGCTGACTTGCCCACTTGTGGTCCTACCTATAGACTTAGAAACAGTATACCCCATGGATTTAGCTACAGCCCCGTTTGGCCTTGGCCTTGTTATCAGCACCATATCTGAAAGGGACCTAGGGAGGGGTCATGCCCAACTGTGCTTGGGAAATAGATATACAGAGTTTGGTGCTGGGTATGGACTCTGAAATGGCCTATTAACTGGCTCCAAACTGTCTTGATCTCAGTCCAGGAGCTCCTGGAGGTAAGCCTGCCAAACTCAGTCCTGCTGTAGATTTCAAAACTGTGACTGGGTTCCAGTGCCTCCCAGTCTGGGAGTAGTCCTGATGGTACAGGAACCTGGCAGGAAGCATTTCTTTCTGTGCCCCAGAGATTCTGAAAGGGCCCTATGCTCAGCACCACCTACTCCCAGTTGTGGTTTATTAGTCCTTTGGCACAGGGGCCTGGCAGGAGGTACTGTGATTTGTACATCTGGAGATCCTAAAATGTCTCTATACTCAGATCCAGGCCCTCTAACTATTGTCAGGGAGCAGTCAAGCCCACCCAGTGACCTGGAAGGAGACCAGACCATCTGTGCCTCCAGATCTTTGTCTACAGATAGCATTCTTGGCAGCCTTAGGACTCAGTTCCACTGTCTGTCAGCCATAGTCTGGTGTCAATCCTGACCACTCAGGCACCTACTCAGTGACCTGACAAACTCTCCCAGGGACCTGGCAGGACCCACATCTCTTTGCATAACTGGAAACAAACCTTCTGTCTAAGGACCAAACTGTGGATCCTGAAGCAGACCTTCATCCCAGTGCCACCTGACTGAACGAAGTCCTGGAGGCAGTCCCATCTACAAAAGTGGATCCTGAAGCAGACATTTGTCCCAGTGTCACCCTACTGAACAAGGTCTATAAGGCAGTCCCATCTACCTAGGGGTCAGAAAGGATCCCCATACACTTGAGCTTCTGGTAACCAGCCCATCAACTGCAGAATTACTGCAGAGCCAGCAACAAGTTCCTACATGCCTCCAACCCAGCACAACTGTGATTGTAGAAGTAATCCCATCAGCTTTGAAAATTGGGACAGGAAGGTATTTACCTAATGAAACCAGTCTGTAAAACCTGAAAGAGATGCTTGCTCCTTTAAATGCACAGCCATCATTTCAAGCCTACATGGATCACAAAGAATCAGACAGATATTTCACCAAAGGAAACTAATAAAGCTCCAGCAGCAACCCCAAAGAAATGGAACTCTACAAATTGACTGACAAAGATTTAAAAATAGTCATTTTAAAGACACCCAACAAAATGGAAGAGAACACATATAGACAACTAAATAAAATCAGGAAAACAATGCATGAAGAAAATGAAGAAAATGAAAAGTTTAATAAAAATACACAGACACAGATGCTGGGAGTCAAGATGGCAGAGAAGTAGCAAGCTGAGACGATATTGGGTAGCAGGAGATCAGCTAGATAGCTTATCTAACCATTGTGAACACCTACAAATCCAACGGGAAATCGAAGAGAAGAAGAGCAACAATTCTAGAAACAGAAAATCAATCACTTTCTGAAAGGTAGGACCTGCGGAGAAGTGAATCCAAAGCGAAGGGAAGACAGACCTCGGGGGGAGGGGCCGGCTCCCGGCAAGCGGCGGAGCAACGGAGCACAAAATCGGGACTTTTAAAAGTCTGCTCCACTGGGAGACATCACTCCAGAGGCTAAACCGGGGGGAAACCCAGACGGGGTCAGCGTAACCCCAGGTCCCGCGGGGTCACAGAAGGACCGGGGGTGTCTGAGTGCCACAGACCTCACAGGTATTAGAGCGGGGAAGCTGGCTACAGCGACAAAGCCAAGGACTGAGCTCTCAGCCCGGGGTTACCTTGTGCCTATCACAGGCTGGGTGGGCTCGGAGCGTGGCCAGAGGCCACAGAGATGGAAGCGACCGGGCGCTTTTCTCCAGGTTCCAGCAATTGACTGCTTTCCTCAAGGCGTGACCCCAAGCCAGGGAGGCGGGGCGGTTGGGCGCTTTTCTCTGGGGGTGCACTGAGGAGCGGAACCCCAAGCTCTCGGCTCCTCTGGGCCCAGAGATTGGGAGGCCACCATCTTCATTCCCGTCCTCCAGAACTCTACGGAAAGCACTCATGGAACAAAAGCTCCCAAAAGCATACCCGAGCGGACTACTTAGCCCGGCCCCTGGCAAGGGTGGTACAATTCCGCCTGCGGCAAAGACACTTGAGAATCACTACAACAGGCCCCTCCCTCAGAAGATCAACAAGAAACCCAGCCAAAACCAACTTCAGTCTCCAAGAACAGCGGAATTCCACAGCAGGAGAAAGCAAATCTTATCTGGACAAAATGACAAGGCGGAAAAACTCACCTCAAGAAAAAGAACAAGAGGCCGTACCGAAGGCTGGAGACCTAATCAATACGGACATTGGTAACATGACAGATCTAGAGTTCAGAATGACAATTCTCAAGGTTCTAGCCGGGCTCGAAAAAGGCATCGAAGATATTAGAGAAACCTTCTCCGGAGAGATAAAAGCCCTTTCTGGAGAAATAAAAGAACTAAAATCTAACCAAGTTGAAATAAAAAAAGCTATTAATGAGGTGCAATCAAAAATGGAAGCTCTCACTGCTAGGATAAATGAGGCAGAAGAAAATTAGTGACATAGAAGACCAAATGACAGAGAATAAAGAAGCTGAGCAAACGAGAGACAAACAAATACTGGACCACGAGGAGAGAATTCGAGAGATAAGCGACACCATAAGATGACACAACATTAGAATAATTGGGATTCCAGAAGAAGAAGAGAGAGAGAGGGGAGCAGAAGGTATATTGGAGAGAATTATTGGAGAGAATTTCCCTAATATGGCAAAGGGAACAAACATCAAAATCCAGGAGATGCTAAGAACGCCCCTCAAAATCAATAAAAATAGGTTCACACCTTGTCACCTGATAGTAAAATTTACAAGTCTTAGCGACAAAGAGAAAATCCTGAAAGCAGCCCGGGAAAAGAAGTCTGTAACATACAAGGGTAAAAACATTAGATTTGCAGCAGACCTATCCACAGAGACCTGGCAGGCCAGAAAGAACTGGCATGATATATTCAGAGCACTAAACGAGAAAAACATGCAGCCAAGAATCCTATATCTGGCTAGGCTATCATTGAAAATAGAAGGAGAGATAAAGAGCTTCCAGGACAAACAAAAGCTGAAAGAATTTGCAAACACCAAACCAGCTCTACAGGAAATATTGAAAGGGGTCTTCTAAGCAAAGAGAGACCCTAAAAGTAGTAGATCAGAAAGAAACAGAGACAATATACAGTAACAGTCACCTTACAGGCAATACAATGGCACTAAATTCATATCTCTCAATAGTTACCCTGAATGTTAATGGGCTAAATGCCCCAATCAAAAGACACAGGGTATCAGAATGGATAAAAAAACAAAACCCATCAATATGCTGCCTACAAGAAACTCATTTTAGACCCGAAGACACCTCCAGATTTCAAGGGAGGGGGTGGAAAACAATGTACCATGCGAACGGACATCAGAAGAAAGCTGGGGTGGCAATCCTTATATCAGATCAATTAGATTTTAAGGCAAAGACTATAATAAGAGATGAGGAAGGACACTATATCATACTCAAAGGGTCTGTCCCACAAGAAGACCTAACAATCTTAAATATCTATGCCCCTAACATGGGAGCAGCCAACTGTATAAACCCATTAATAACAAAATAAAAGAAATACATCGACAGTAATACAATAATATCAGGGGACTTTAACACTCCCCTCACTGAAATGGACAGATCATCTAAGCAAAAGATCAACAAGGAAATCAAGGCCTTAAATGACACACTGGACCAGATGGACATCACAGATATCTTCAGAACATTCCATCCCAAAGCAACAGAATATACATTCTTCTCTAGTGCACATGGAACATTCTCCAGAATAGACCACATCCTGGGTCATAAATCAGGTCTCAATCGGTACCAAAAGATTGAGATCATTCCCGGCATATTTTCAGACCACAATGCTCTGAAGCTAGAACTCAATCACAAGAGGAAATTTGGAAAGAACACAAATACATGGAGACTAAACAGTATCCTTCTAAAAAATGAAGGGGTCAACCAGGAAATTAAAGAAGAATTGAAAAAATTCATGGAAACAAATGATAATGAAAACACAACGGTTCAAAATCTGTGCGACACAACAAAGGCAGTCCCGAGAGGAAAATATATAGCAGTGCAAGCCTTTCTCAAGAAACAAGAAAGGTCTCAAATACACAACCTAACCCTACACCTAAAGGAGCTGGAGAGAGAACAACAAAGAAAGCCTAAACCCAGCAGGAGAAGAGAAATCATCAAGATCAGAGCAGAAATCAATGAAATAGAAACTAAAAAACCAATAGAACAAATCAACAAAACTAGGAGCTGGTTCTTTGAAAGAATTAATAAGATTGACAAACCCCTGGCCAGACTTATCAAAAAGAAAAGAGAAAGGACCCAAATAAATAAAACCATGAATGAAAGAGGAGAGATCACAACCAACACCAAAGAAATACAAACAATTATAAGAATATACTATGAGCAACTCTTTGCCAACAAATTTGACAATCTGGAAGAAATGGATACATTTCTAGAGACATATAAACTACCACAACTGAACCAGGAAGAAATAGATAACCTGAACAGACCCATAAGCAGTAAGGAGATTGAAACAGTCATCAAAAATCTCCAAACAAACAAAAGCCCAGGACCAGACGGCTTCCCAGGGGAATTCTACCAACATTTAAAGAAGAATTAATTCCTATTCTCCTGAAACTGTTCCAAAAAATAGAAATGGAAGGAAAACTTCCAAACTCATTCTATGAGGCCAGCAACACCTTGATCCCAAAACCAGACAAGGATCCCACCAAAAAAGAGAATTACAGACCAATATCCTTGATGAACACAGATGTGAAAATTCTCACCAAAATACTGGCCAATAGGATCCAACAGTGCATTAAAAGGATTATTCACCACGACCAAGTGGGATTTATTCCAGGGCTGCAAGGTTGGTTCAACATCCGCAAATCCATCAATGTGATACAATACATTAATAAAAGAAAGAGTAAGAACCCTATGATACTCTCAATAGATGCTGAAAAAGCATTTGATAAAGTGCAGCATCCCTTCCTGATTAAAACTCTTCAAAGTGTAGGGATAGAAGGCACATACCTCAATATTATCAAAGCCATCTATGAAAAACCCACCGCAAATATCATTCTCAGTGGAGAAAAACTGAGAGCTTTTCCGCTAAGGTCAGGAACATAGCAGGGATGTCCGTTATCACCACTGCTGTTCAACATAGTACTAGAAGTCCTAGCCTCAGCAATCAGACAACAAAAAGAAATTAAAGGCATCCAAATTGGCAAAGAAGAAGTCAAACTATCACTCTTTGCAGATGATATGATACTATATGTGGAAAACCCAAAAGATTCCACTCCAAAACTGCTAGAACTTATACAGGAATTCAGTAAAGTGTCAGGCTATAAAGTCAATGCACAGAAATCAGTTCCATTTCTTTACACTAACAAGACAGAAGAAAGAGACATTGAGGAGTTAGTCCCATTTACAATTGCACCCAAAACCATAAGATACCTAGGAATAAATCTAACCAAAGAGGCAAAGAATCTATACTCAGAAAACTATAAAGTACTCATGAAAGAAATTGAGGAAGACACAAAGAAATGGAAAAATATTCCATGCTCATGGATTGGAAGAACAAATATTGTGAAAATGTCTATTCTACCTAAAGCAATCTACACATTTAATGCAATCCCTATCAAAATCCCATCCTTTTTTTTAAAGAAATAGAACAAAGAATCCTAAAATGTATATGGAACCAGAAAAGACCTCGAATAGCCAAAGGAATATTGAAAAAGAAAGCCAAAGTCGGTGGCATCACAATTCCAGACTTCACGCTCTATTACAAAGCTGTCATCATCAAGACAGTATGGTAGTGGCACAAAAACAGACAGACAGATCAGTGGAACAGAATAGAGAGCCCAGAAATAGACCCTCAACTCTATGGTCAACTTATCTTCAACAAAGCAGGAAGGAATGTCCAATGGAAAAAAGACAGCCTCTTCAACAAATGGTGCTGGGAAAATTGGACAGCCACATGCAGAAAAATGAAGTTGGACTATTTCCTTACACCACACACGAAAATAGACTCAAAATGGATGAAGGACCTCAATGTGAGAAAGGAATCTATCAAAATCCTTGAGGAGAACGCAGGCAGCAACCTCTTTGACTTCAATCGCAGCAACTTCTTCCTAGGAACATCGCCAAAGGCAACAGAAGCAAGGGCAAAAATGGACTATTGGGATTTCATCAAGATCAAAAGCTTTTGCACAGCAAAGGAAACAGTTAACAGAACCAAAAGACAACTGACAGAATGGGAGAAGATATTTGCAAACGACATATCAGATAAAGGGCTAGTATCCAAAATCTATAAAGAGCTTATCAAACTCAACACCCAAAGAACAAATAATCCAGTCAAGAAATGGGCAGAGGACATGAACAGACATTTCTGCAAAGAAGACATCCAGATGGCCAACAGACACATGAAAAAATGCTCCACATCACTCGGCATCAGGGAAATACAAATCAAAACCACAACGAGATACCACCTCACACCAGTCAGAATGGCTAAAATTAACAAGTCAAGAAATGACAGATGCTGGAGAGGATGCGGAGAGAGGGGAACCCTCCTACACTGTTGGTGGGAATGCAAGCTGGTGCAACCACTCTGGAAAACAGTGTGGAGGTTCCTCAAAAAACTGAAAATAGAGCTACCCTATGACCCAGCAATTTCACTACTGGGTATATATCCTAAAGATACAAACATGGTGCTCCGAAGGGGCACGTGCACCTGAATGTTTATAGCAGCAATGTCCACAATAGCCAAACTGTGGAAAGAGCCTAGATGTCCATCAACAGAAGAATGCATAAAGAAGATGTGGTATATATACACAATGGAATACTATGCAGCCATCAAAAGACATGAAATCTTGCCATTTGCGACGACGTGGATGGAACTAGAGGGTATCATGCTTAGCGAAATAAGTCAATCGGAGAAAGAGAACTATCATATGATCTCTTTGATATGAGGAAGTGGAGATGCAAGGTGGGGGGGTTTGGGGGGAGGTAGGAAAAGAAAAAATGAAAAGATGGGATTGGGAGGGAGACAAACCATAAAAGACTCAATCTCAAAAAACAGACTGAGGGTTGCTGGGGGGGAGGGGACACGGGAGAGGGTGGTGGGGAAATGGACATTGGGGAGGGTATGTGCTATGATGAGTGCTCTGAAATGTGTAAACCTGGTGATTCACAGACCTGTACCCCTGGTGATAAAAATACATTAAAAAAATACAGAGACACACATGGAACAATATTATCCAGCTATTAAAAAATTAGGAAATCGTATGATTTGTAGCAACATGAATGGGACTTTATGGCATTATGCTAAGTAAAATAAACCAGAGAAGTACAAATACTGTATGATCTCACTTATATGTGGAATAAAACAAAACAAGAAAACCTCAATTCATCAAATTCAAGGAAAGAGATCAGACACGTAGTAACTAGAGATGGAGAATGGGGGAATGGAAATTGGAGGAAGATGGTTAAAAGATATGAATTTCTAGTTATAAGATAAATACTAGGAATGTAATGTATAATGTAAGGACTGTTGTTAACACTGCTGTATGACATATAGGAAAGTTAAGAAAGTACATCCTAACATTCCTCACTACAGGTAGAACAATCTTTTTTCTTTTTGTTCCTTTTCTTCTTTTTCTTTATATTGCATTTATATAAGATGAAGGATTTTAGTTGAATCTATTGGGATATACGTTTCACAATATATGTAATCAAACCGTCGTACTGTACACCTTAAACTTATACAGTGATGCATATCAACTATTTCTTCATAAAACTGGAACAAAATAGACACTGAAAATAGAACCACACAGAAATCTTGAGGCGAAAAATACAGTGAGAGAACTGAATGAAAGTTCAATAGAAAGCTTCAAGGGTAGATTCAAAAGACAGGTTCAGTGAATTCAAAGACACATTACTTAAAATTGGGCAGTTAAAGGAAAAAAAAGAAACAACAAGAATGAAAATGAGTGAAGTAAGCTTATGTGAATTATGGGACACAAACAAGCAGAGTCCAAGGCGAGAGAAAGGGAAAGAAAGCTTATTTAAAGAAATTACAGTTCTGAAGCCTGGCTTGCTCAGTCAGTAGAGCATGCAACTTTTAATATTGGAGTTGTGAGTTTGAGCCCTGTGTTGAATGTAGAGAACACTTTAAAATAAAATCTTAGCTCAGTCAGTTAAGTGTCTGCCTTTGGCTCAGGTCATGATCTCAGGGTCCTGAAATGGAGTTCTGCATTGGGGCTTAGTGCGGAGTCTGCTTCTTCCTCTCACTCTCCTTCTGTGCTCTCTTTCTCTCAAATAATGAAATAAAGTCTTAAAAGAAAAACAAGTAATAAAATCTTAAAAAAATTTATAGCTGGAAACTTCCCAGATCTTGAATCTTGGTAGAGACATGGACATCCCGGTACAGGAAGTTCAAAAGACCACAAGCAAGTTCAAATCAAAGAATACTCTAAGACATATTAAAGCATTAAAAGCAAAGACAAAGAGAACCTTGAAAACAGCAAGAAAAAAACAACTCATTATATATCCAGAAACTCCCATAAGATGAACAGTGGATTTCTTTGCAGAAACCTTGCAGGCCAGGAAGGAATGGGATGTTACATTCAAAGTGTTGAAAGGAAAAACTGCCAACAAAGAATACAATATTTGGTAAATTGTACTTTAGGAAATGAAGGAGAGAGACATTTCCAGACCAAAAAAAAGCTAAGGGAATTCATCATCACTAACCTCTTTTTACAAGAAAGGCTAAAGGGGGATATTCTAGTTGAAATGAAAGGACTCTAAGTGACAGCATGAAACATATAAAAATATAAAAATCACTGGTAAAGCTAAATACATGTTCAAATTCAGAATACCTTAATGCTATAATGGTGGTACATAAATCACTTTTATCTCTTAGCATAAAGGTTAAAAGATAATAGTATTAAAAACAACTATAACTACAATAATGTGGAGTGTTCTAAATCAATCAATCCAGTTGATTGATGATTTTGTTCACTTCTTCCATATCCTTGCTTATTTTCTGTCTATTACTTATATCTATTACTGAGAGAGGAGTATGGAAGCTATTAATCATAATTGTGGATTTTCTCTTTCTTCTTTGAGTTTTATAAGTTTATAATTGTGTGGTGTACATATACATTTAGGATGTTTTCTTGGTGAATTGACTTCATTTTGATTATGAAACATTTCTCTTTATCCCCTGTATTTTCTTTGCTCTGGAGTCTACTTTTTCTTATATTAATATGGCCACTCCATTTTCCTTTTTAAAAAATACTTATTTATTTTAGAGAGACAGAGAGAGAGAGAGAGAGAGAGAGAGCGAGGGTGAGAGACCAGGAGGAATGGAGCAAGAAGGATGAAGAGAAACTCAAGCAGACTCCGTGTTGAGCATGGAGCCTGGTGCAGGGCTTGATCTCAGGACCTTGAGATCTTAACTTGAGCCAAAATCAAGAGTCAGATGCTAAAATGACTGACCCATCCAGGTGCCTCCATCTTTCTTTGGATTAGTGGTTATATCTTTTTTTTTTTTTTTTTAAAGATTTTATTTATTTATTTGACAGACAGAGATCACAAGTAGGCAGAGGAGGCAGGCAGAGAGAGGGGGGAGCAGGCCCCCTGCTGAGTAGAGAGCCTGATGTGGGGCTCGATCCCAGGACTCTGGGATCATGACCTGAGCCAAAGGCAGAGGCTTTAACCCACTGAGCCATCCAGGCACCCCTAGTGTTTATATATTTTTCCATTCTTTACTTTTAACTTTATATTTGAAGAGAGTTTATTGTAGATAGCATGTTGTTAGGTCATTAAAAAAAATAAATTCTGACAATCTCTATTTAAATGGCATGTTTGAATCATTTACATTTAATGTAATTACTGATGTGTTTGTATTTAAGTCCATCTTTTGGTTATTTTTTTCCTGTTTGTTTCCTCTGTTTTAGTTCCTTCATTTTTCCTTTCATGCCTATGTTTGGGTTATTTGAAAATTTTTTTAGTATGTCATTTAAATTCATTTATTTATTATGATTTTGACTGTATCTCTTTGTTTAATATTTAAAGCAATTTCTGAGGAATTATAATACACATACTTAACTCTTCCCAGGTTATATAGAATCAATAATTTGCCATTTTATTTTATTTTATTTTATTTTTTGCCACTTTAAATAGAATGTGGATAACTTAATATCATAAGCTTTTTTTCTCTCTCCACTTTAGTCTTTAAAACACCAATCTTTAAAAATTTTGGATGCTGGTTCCTAAGGCATTCTTAGGTATTCCTTTCACTCTCGGCCTCCTTAGGGTCATCTACAAAATGATGCTAAAGCTAAAGCACACTCATAGAACCCTACAGGTTTTGACGATGGATAACATGGCTCAAGATTCCTACTCTTCTGAATCTTCCCTTAAGAGGAGATTTGATATTCATTCTGTTAGGGATACCCTTGGTAATAGTTTTCATTTTAATTTCCTGATGGGAAGAACAGATAGAGTTGGAAATATCAAACCTACAACTGGAAATTCTATATTAAGTGTCTAAAGGAGACAGTTTTAAAATTGTCAGAACAATAAAAATAAAGAGAAAATTGTCTCAAGCTTGAGTAAAGATGGTCTTTATAGCAAGAGTAGAGCTTTATTGCAAGATGTAATTACTAGCATCTTCTGGAAAGTGTCTAGTATTTCTTAAAATTTGGATAACTTTCTGAAAAAGTTTGATTAAACTAAGAGCCTCACATATAAAGCTAAACTTTACTTGTTTTAAGCCCAGGACCATCAGTCTTGTGACATTCTAGAAATTTTTTCCAGATAGTCCCTTCTTATACTCAGACTAATAGTGTTATACAGTGACATCCTTTTCCTATGAAATTTATCTACTAAGGGGTTATATTTATATATTTAAAAACTGTATTAGAAATTAAAACACAACTTTAAAAATCTATATATTAATTTGCTTTAAAATAACTGTAATAAACACATTTCTTCTTAGGAGAATAATGTATTTTTATTTTAAATAACTTTATTCTCAAAGTAATATGAAGAGCTAAATTGTCTTACATTTTTGCAATTTTTTCAAATGTCCAACTAAAAATGTCTACTAACTAGAAATAAATATGTAAACTGTGTTTTGGGAAGAGTTAGCCTCATTGGCAAGTTGGAAACATAACTTTGACACCTCTTTATGATATATTCATCTGAGGTGTTGCTTTAATAAGGAGAGAGGGTTAGAGAAGCTGTCCTTGTTTTCATGGGGAGAAATTTCATTTGTATTGTTCAGATTTTCCTTTGAGTTTGAGGTTCTTACCTTCACTAAATGCTCATAATCTTCCTGGTGACATCCTTGAAAGCTTGTTTTACTTGTTTGTTCCTTAGAGTGTAAATGAATGGGTTCAATAAAGGGGCAACTGAGTTATTAAGCACAGCTACTCCCTTATTGAAGGCAACTCCTTCTCTTGCTGAGGGCTTTATGTACATGAAGATGCAGCTGCCATAAGAGAGGGAGATGACAATCATGTGGGAAAAACACGTGGAAAAGGCCTTTTTCCTTTGCTGAGCAGAAGGGATCCTGAGGACGGTCCAGACGATGTTTGTATAGGAGAGAATCACCAGTACCAGGGTGACCACCAAGGTGACAACTGCTAAGATAAAGTCAAGCAGCTCCAGGAATCTTGTGTCTGAGCAAGATATTTCTAGGAGGGGTCCATAGTCACAATAGTAATGATTCAGTATGTTGGAGGCACAGAAATCCAGCTGACTGGTGAGAATGATTGGGCATATGATGATTAGAAATCCAGCCAACCAAGAGCAGAGAACCAGCTGGATGCAGACCCTGCTGCTCATGATGGTCAGGTAATGCAAGGGTTTGCAGATGGCCACATAGCGGTCATAGGACATGGCAGCCAGAAGGTAAAACTCCGTGGCTCCGAAGAAAATGGCAAAGAAATACTGAGTGAAACAGCCAGCAAAGCTGATGGTCTTGTTGCCAGTTGTGATGCTGAACAGCAGCCTGGGAGTGAAAGTGGTTGTAAAGGAAATTTCTAAGAAGGAGAAATTCCGGAGGAAGAAATACATGGGAGTCTGGAGGTGGGAGTCTAGTAGTGTAAGGGTGATGATTGTCAGGTTTCCAATGATGCTGAATATGTAGGTGAGGAGGAGAAATATAAAGATTACAGGTTTGATCTCTGGGATTTCTGTTAGTCCCAACAGAATGAATTCTGTCAGAAAGGTTTGGTTTTTCATTGCTAACCTTTGCTGCCTATAAAGGTACAAAGGAAAGAAGTCAGTCATGAGAATGGAAGGAGTAGTTCAGGAACATTTAGAAGCTAAACCTTTTTTATTGAATTGGTTCAAATGTCCATTTTCTGTCATTGAGATTTTCTGTTGGTCAGAGTGGCTCTTCACAAGAATTATTTTTTAAATTCTCATGGAGGAGAATTTTCTCCATGGCTCCATTTTAGGCTCTTTCATAGCCCACCTTCTAAGCCAATGCCTAAGGTATCACTCTCTCCATTTTCTATTTTTTATTTTCAATTTGAACATTGAGTTTACTTTAGGTTTTGTATTATATCTGGTAATTTGGTAGTGATATCTCATTTCCATCCCTTTCTTGGTCTCAGTGTGAGAAGAAAAGCTGTTAGCTCCCAGTTGAAGAGCCTTTAGGAGGGAGTGACCACTACCATTTTAACTGCAGTAACCAAGGATGCCCTCAAGTTACCTTCAATATTTTCAATTTGTGGACCACTGTAAGTAGTATCATCAGTCTCTAAATCTTTGCTGCCGGTTTCTGCCTTCCTTCAAGTCTCAAGTTTCCTGTCCTAGACGGTTTTAGCAGCAGGACAGATGGTATTGCTCCAAGAAGAAATCCACTATCATTTTCTTTCAGATCCATGTTATGAGTAAGAATGTAATTTTACTCTGGCTGGACAAGTAGAACTGAAATAAAAAGTTGCAAAACTCATTTAGGAGTTTCTAATGAAAAACTTTTTGCTTAGGGCACTATCTATACCGTACTTTGAGAAGCTGAGTAATTATTTTTTGTTTATAGGTAAAGAACAGGGTTCTGAACAGTTACATAGCTACTAAATAAAATTTAAGGTGAATTTAAAATTTAAGCTGAAGAGTAAAATTTAAGCTAAGTTTTTAAAAACTTCTCTATAGTTCTTAAACTCTCAAAGCCATTTTCAGCAGATAACACACTTACAGTTTTTTATTAATTTGCAAAATTTCCTCTGGCATGAACCTCCACATCTACTTTTCTTTTCTCAAGACATTTCTGTCCCTGTACTCATCCCTGTACTCATTCTCATACCTCTGTTCCAGAGAGTAGATGACTTTCTTGTGTCAGAGGCCAGTTTCTTTCTGACTCTTGTAATAATTGTCATCGGGGGCCCGAGTGGCTCAGTCTGTTAAGTGTCTGACTCTTGACTTTGGCTCAGGTCATGATCCTAGGGTTGTGAGATTGCGCCCTGCCTTGGGCTCCCCACTGGGCATTGAACCTGCTTAAGATTCTCTCTCTCCCTCTTGATCTGCCCCCTCCCTAAAAATAGTAACTGTTATCAATTGAGGACTTAATAGGCGCCAAGCCTTGTTATTATTTTATTTGATTCCCATAACAGCCCTTTGGGACAGGTAACATTACTATCTCCATTTTGCAGATGAGGAAACTGAGGTTTGGAGCAGTTGATAAGTTGTTCCGAATCCCACAGCTATTGAATTGTGGAGCCAGAATTCTAATCCAGTGCTACTTGATCCATAGTCTGCACACTCAACTATGAGACTGTGTTGATTTTCCATCCTCATCCAGGCACAGAGTGATTATAACTATTATCTCATTCTTATTGTTGAGATAATGTGCATTAATGATACTATGAAGATAATAGTGGTGATGATGGTGAAACTGAGGCTGGGAAAGTTTCAGTGATTTAGCCAAGCACACACAGCCAGCAAATTCTTCTATCCTAAAATACACATGGACCAGACTCACTTTTTAATTTTCTAACATATTTATTAAACAGTGATTGCATATTCTTTAAAAAAATCTCTGTATATTTATATTTTATCTCTACCTTGTCTTTGATTTTTTTCTTCTAATATTTTCTTAATTTCTTCCTTTAACTAATAGCTCTTTCTTCATTTTTCCTCCTTTCTCCAGACTCTCATGATGTGTCTCTTACTGTGACTGTACTTTCTCTTAAACACATTTTTCAGAAGTTGTTTGCCGGCTTTAGTTTCTAAATGAGGAAAACAATCCTATCGTACACCTATCTCATTACGCCTCTCAAATCGGTATTCCTAGGCCTGAATTCTTATTTCACTTTCAGGCCCATATTTTTAACTCTCTATAATATATTATCTTTTGGGCATATTCCCCTCAAATCAGACTTAATATTTTAAAATATATCTTGGCACCATTTTTTCACTGTGACAAAACCTATTTAAATTTCCAAACTCCTCAAGGTTTTTTTGGTTAAATGTCAAGAAGTTTACTTTTGAAAAACAAAAGTTATTCAATAAGTGTTGGTTCTCTTGCTCTTCCCCTGCTCTTAAGGAACTTACAGTCTATTTTTGGAAAGATGCCATATACACATAAAATAGAAAATGGTTAATTCCTGAATAAACTATATCATTATGTTAATTCTTATTTTTAAAATATTATTTTATAAAAACTGACACTTTTGTCACTCCCAAGTTTTCTATCAGAAGCTAGTTGAACAAGTTCTGCTTATAGACCATCGATCTAAATTTAATTTCCTGTATATTTATCCATATACATCCGAAAAGAAATTTTTAGCTTTTTCCAGCAAACTTTTAATTGGAAACTAGTCCATATATTGACCCTGAAAAAACATGTGGCTCAAGCTACTAAAGTCTTTCTCTGTTTCTGTGTATAGCATGCTATAGAAATGAGAGTTTATCTCTTCCTCTGGTTCCAGCAGATTTCCTTGTGCAAGTGTAGATAGAAAATCAGTAAATCGAATCCAGTTTTAAGCACTATTATCTGAGAAAGACAACCTGTACAGAATGTAATTAGCATTTGTGAGATGCTTTGTGGAATTTTAAAAAATTGTAAAAAACATGGAACATAAAAGTTACCATCTTAACCATTTTTAAGTTCAGTAGTGTTAAGTATATTGACTTTGGTGTGCAACAGATCCCCAGAACTTTTTATTTGTAAAACTGAAAACTATACCCATTAAACGGCTCCCCTTTCCCCTTTCCTTCCTGCCCCTGGCAAGCACTATTCTATGTTCTGTTTTTGTGACTCTGACTACTTTAGTTAAAAGTAGTAAAATCATACACTATTTGTCTCTTTGTGACTGTTTTATTTTGCTTAGCATAATATTCTCAAGATATTTTCCCCCTGTAACATTCCATTATATATACATATCACATTTTGTTTACCCATTCATGGATGTTTGGGTTCCTTCTGTTTTGATGATTGTGAATTATGCTGTCATAAACATGAGTGTGCAAATATATCTTTAAGATCCTGTCCCTCCCCCCTGCCCAAAAAAAGGCCTTGCTTTCAGTTCTTTTGAATATATACCCAGCAGCTGATCTTGCTGGATCATATGATCATTTTATTTTTAGTTTTTTGAGGAAACATTGTACTAGTTTCCACAGTGGCTGTACTGTGTGTAGAATTTTTACATCAAAATGGATACCTGAATATCTGTGACACAGCATGAATGCAGAGAGATGCATGATTCTAAGATAAGAATTAACATAAATGATGCATTTTATTCAGGCATTGTTTTCTGTTTTACGTGTATATACTGTCTTTTCAAAAACAGACTATAAATTCCTTAAGAGCAGGGGAAGGACAGAAGAACCTACACTTATTGAATGACTGCAGTGTTCGTTTATGCTAGGTTGATCAGGAATATATTATTCCTCTTTTTTGGTATTCTTTTATTCCCCAATAACAGTGGCAAAAACATACAGTATGATCAACATACATAGTAGTTAAATGAAAAAAAGATAGTGCTCTTTTTTCTCTTTTCCCCCTTAATTTGTTTTCCATTTACCCTTTTATCTTTGGCAATTTACCATATAAATTGTGTTTTGTTTTGTTTTGTTTTTGGTTCAGACTAATAGGAACTTCCCAGGGCCAGTTTAAGATAACATAACTTGAGGGGCACCTGGGTGGCTCAGTGGGTTAAAGCCTCTGCCTTCAGCTCAGGTCATGATCTCAGGTCCTGGGATCGAGCCCCGCATCGGGCTCTCTGCTCAGCGGAAAGTCTGCTTCCCTTCCTCTCTCCCTGCCTGCCTCTCTGCCTACTTGTGATCTCTGTCTGTTAAATGAATAAATAAAATCTAAAAAAAAAAAAGATAACGTCACTTGAATACATAAATTGACTTTGCTATTTCCTTTCTCTCTTCCACTGATGAATGGTCAGTAAGTCATGATTATTACCTGGTTCTGCTGGGATTTTGAGCTGAGACCCAGGCCTCTATCAGCAAGATTGCATTTTGAGATTTTCCGTGTTCGTAGTTGGTGCTCTTCCATCAGCAAATAATAAAAATCTGTATTTCCTCTATTTGTAATTTGTAATTGAATTTTGAAATGACTTAATGTGTGTAAAGTTTTTTTGGGCACAGAACTCCCTCATGCTTAGTTTTCAGGATACTGAGGTATCTGTCATTGACAGAAAGAGAAACTACAGACATCAAATGATTTCAGGAGGGGCTTTCAGGAACTGCTTTACATTCTTACCACACTGACTCTTAGGGAGAAATGTTCAATGTGCACTTGGGCTCCCCTATCCTATCTCTCTAAACCTCCTGGACAGGCTGAGTCACTTTTCTTGGGATACAAGTATAGCTCCAGCACAGAAACAGGAAAAGGGCTATCATTATTTGATCATAATATTCTTTTTCAGAAAGGTCAGTGATTGTCCCAAGAAAAGCCTTAAATGTCTAGAGTTCTGTGGTTGTCTTAATGTCATTCTGATCTTCTAAGTTTCTTGAAATAAAGAAATCTTAAGCCCCTGGGATCCCAAACCCTGTACTGCTGGGTTGTGTGCCTATCTGGAACACCAGAGAGCTGTCTTTGCTATTGTCCCCAAGAATATCCTAATCTTGAGGATGTGTAAAATGAGGCCATATCATCTAGTGATGTGAATATCCAGGCTCTCGCACTTACTGGCCATTAATTTTTGGTCTTTGATGAATAACTTCATTATCATAAAAAACATCACATTTACATTCCACATAAATTCTGTAATAAACATGCTTCATTAAATTTATAAATCATTGTAGCATTGTTTGTAGTTGTAAAAAGTTGGAAACAACTTGAATTTCCACCAGTAGGGAAATGACAAAATAAATTTGGCACATCCAAACTACAAAATACAACAAACCAATAAAAATGAACAGGAGGGGTGCCTGGGTGGCTCAGTAGGTTAAAGCCTCTGCCTTCGGCTCAGGTCATGATCCCAGGGTCCTGGGATCGAATTGGGCTCCCTGCTCAGCAGTGAGCCTGCTTCCCCCTCTCACTCTCTGCCTGCCTCTCTGCCTACTTGTGATCTCTGTTTGTCAAGTAAATAAATAAAATCTTTTAAAAAAATGATCAGGAAACACTGTGTATTAACTAACTGGAATTTATTTATTTATTAATTATTATTTTTAAACTAATGAATTTAAATAAAAACTTAAAAAAACAAATGGGACTTCAACGGATGAATGGATAAGGAAGATGTGGTCCATATACACTATGGAGTATTATGCCTCCATCAGAAAGGACGAATACCCAATTTTTGTAGCAACATGGACAGGACTGGAAGAGATTATGCTGAGTGAAATAAGTCAAACAGAGAAAGTCAAGTATCACATGGTTTCACTTATTGGTGGAGCATAACAAATAATATAGAGGACAAGGGTAGATGGAGAGGAGAAGGGAGTTGAGGGAAATTGGAAGGGGAGGTGAACCATGAGAGACTATGGACTCTGAAAAACAACCTGAGGGTTTTGAAGGGGTGGGGTGGGAGGGTGGGGGAACCAGGTGGTGGGTATTAGGGAGGGCACAGATTGCATGGAGCACTGGGTGTGGTGAAAAAACAATGAATACTGTTACGCTGAAAATAAATAAAAAATTTAATTTAAAAAAAAAAAACAAAAAACAAATGGGAAAGATTTCTGTGAACTCACTCGGAAAGATATAATCTATCTACCTATCTATCTATCTAGTCTATATCTCACACCGATGAACTATAGTGTATTTTATGATCCCATTAGGTAAAAAACAGACATATGTTTTAAAATCTATATATCTTATATTTGATATAAAACTATATTTTTATGTGCCTAGACACATAGATCTGGGACAATAAATTGTGAATTTATCAAGTTAGATGGGAAAGTGAGGGACTATGGGGAACTATCTTCTTTTACTTTGTACTTATCTAGATTGCATAAACCCTAAAAGTAACTTTCTTAAACTGAAGTATAGTTGACATACAATGTTGTATTAGTTTCATATACAACACAGTGAACTGACAAGTCTATATATTACCCAGTGTTCACCACAATAATTGTAGTTAACTGTCAGTGAGCATACAGTATCATCTCAACATTCTTAGTTGTATTTCATATGCTATACCTTTCAACCCTGTGACTTATTTATTTTATAACTGGAAGTTTGTACCTTTTAATCCCCTTCACCTATTTCATGCATCCTACCACTCCTCCCCTCTGGCAACCACCAGTTTGTTATCTATTTCTGAGTCTGTTTCTGTTTGTTTTCACATATAAGTGACATCATGAGCTATTTGTCTTTGTCTCTCTGACCTATTTCACTATTTCACTATTCTACCTACAACTGTAGGTAAAAACTATCAACAAAATGAAGAGGCAACCTACTGAATGGGAAACATTACTTTTTAATTAAAAAACCAATTACAGGGCGTCTGGGTGGCTCAGTGGGTTAAGCTGCTGCCTTCGGCTCAGGTCATGATCTCAGGGTCCTGGGAGGGAGCCCCACATCAGGCTCTCTGCTCCGCGGGGAGCCTGCTTCCCCCTCTCTCTCTGCCTCTCTGCCTACTTGGGATCTCTGTCTGTCAAATAAATAAATAAAATCTTAAAAAAAAAAAACCAATTACATGATTTCATGCTCCATAAGCACAAACAGGTAACATTGATACAACTATAAACTGAGAATATACTTACCCTTAACTTTCAGGGCAAGTTTTGCAGGATATTACTCATACATGTCCATGGGATGAATCACAGTTAGAAGTCTGATATGGATGAATGGTGGCATAAAACTGAACTTGTTTGTTTTCTCACCACTACTTATTGACCTAATTGTTCACAAAAGTTCCCAAACCTATGAAAATTTAGTTGGAGAGATTGTACTCATAACTGCTCTAATCAGCTTAGTTGTCATTTGCCATTTCTTTATTCCCCAATAATTTAAAATGCACCCTGGCCTCACACCCTTGAGATGTGATTTATTTAAATTAAGCATACTTAAGTAGTAATATTCAAAAACATCTTTCTTCAAAGTCTTATTTCCCCTCTTCTAACTTGTATGAGGCTGAGTATGTGCTGCTTGTTGTTTTATAGCAGACTGAAGTGTATTTTGAATGTTCTATTCAGAAGAGACTTCAGCATAATCAGTTGAGGAAAGGAATCAAAGATCCCAGGAGGCCAACATTCAGAGCATATTAATGAACCCTATTTTGTTGAGAACTCTGGAATTAAACTTTTAATAAGGGGTTAGGAAGACATCCAAAGGGACTCTGAGGAAGTAAACAGGAGACTGTCAGTGTAGTACAAAAGCCTTGTGGAAACTTCAGTAATGATAATGATTAATAACAGGAAATAGAAAACAACTTCAAGAAACAACATTTTTTTTTGGGAGCAGTTTACAACATGCTGGGCATAATGGTAAAGATATTTTATTATATTTAAATATAACTAGACAATATACTTTAATTATTTGCTTGATATTCAGAACACTGTATGTCCCCTAAGATAGTAGTAAGATATGTCCCCTAAGATAGTAGTAGCACTTGGGGCATCTTCCTTCTCTTCTGTAGTGATCTTCACATTGGTCAAGTAACATGAGATAGGGAGGAGAGATTAGCATTTTCCCCATTAGTCCCTTTTCTTTCCCATCACTCTTTTTATCCTGATAACTATTCTCTTATAGAAGACTGGAGACCCTGTGGTCTTCCTCCATTTCCTAAGTCTTGCAAATCCCTCCTCCACTTCCTGACTAATACTCGTGCTCAAACCTTTTCAAATCCACACACTATAGATCTCTAAATATTTCATTTCATTTCATTTCAGTGCAGTTAACATACAGTGTTATATTAGTTTTAGGTGTACATTACAGTGATTCAAGTCCATATACTACTTACTGCCCATTAAGATAAGTGTATTCTTAATCCCCATCACTTATTTCACCCATCCTCTTACTTACCTCCCCTCTGGAACCATCAGTTTGTTCTCTATAGTTAAAAGTCTGTTTCTTGGTTTCTTTCTCTCTCTTTTCACCTTTGTTTACTTGTTTTGTTTCTTAAATTCCACATATGAGTGAAATATTTTTACATCTATCTACCTATCATCTATCTATCTATCATCTGTCTATCTATCAACTATCATCTATCTATCTATTATATCTGTTATTATCTATTATAGATAATATCTATTATCTATCTATCTATATTCATATCCCAGATCTTCTTTATTCATTCATCTATCGATGGATACTTGGGCTGCTTCCATTATTTGACTATTGTAAATAATTCTGCTTATAAACAGAGGAATCCACGTATCCATTTGAATTAGAGTTTTTGTGTTTTGGGGGGTAAATACTCAGTAGTATGATTATTGGATCATAGGATAGTTCTACTTTAAACTTTGAGGAAACTCCACACTGTTTTCCAGAGTGGTTCTACCAGTTTGCATTCCTGCCAACAGTGTAAGAGAGTTCCTTTTTCTTTACATCTTCACCAATAGTTGTTATTTCTTATGTTGATGATTTTAGCTATTCTTCACAGATGTGAGATGATACCTCATTGTAGTTTTTTAAAATTAACATATAATGTTTTGTTTGTTTCAGGGGTATGGGTCTGTGATTCATCTGTCTTACACAATTCACAGCACTCACCATAGCCCATACACTCCCCACCGTCCATCACCCAGTCACCCCATCCACTCCCCTCCCCTCCAGCAACCCTCAGTTTGTTTCCTGAGATTAAGAGTCTCTTAGATACTTCATTGTAGTTTTTATTTGCATTTCCTTAACTATGAATGACGTTGAGCATCTTTTCATGTGCCTGTTGGCTATCTGGATGTCTTCTTTGGAGAAATGTCTGTTCATGCCTTTTGCCCACTTTTTAATTGGATTAGTTTTTGGGTGATTAATTTTTAAGTTCTTTATATATTTTGGATACTAACCCTTTCTTGGATATGTCATTTGTGAATATTTTCTCCCATTCCATAAGTTTCCTTTTAGTTTTGTTGATTGTTTTCTTCATTGTGCAGATGCTTCTTATTTTGATGTGGTCCCAATAATTTATTTTTACCTTTGTGTTCCTTGCCTCAGGAGACATATTTAGAAAATGTTGCTATGGCCAATATCAAAGAAATTACTGCCTGTGCTCTCTTCTAGGATTTTAGTGATTTCCTGTCTCACATTTAGGCCTTTAGTCTATTTTGAATTTATTTTCAGGTATGGTGAAATAAAGAGGTCCAGTTTCTTTCTTTTGCATGTTGCAGTCTGGTTTTTCCAATGTTATTTGTTGGTGAAACTGTCCCTCCCCAAACAGGATATTCTTAAAAAAAAAAAAAGATTTTATTTATTCATTTAGAGAGAGAAAAAATAGGCTGGTGGAGGGGTTGAGCAGAAGGGAGAGAATCTCTAGCAGATTCACACTGAGTGTGGAGCCTGACATGGGACTGGTTCCCACAACCCTGAGATCATGACCAGGGCAGATGCTCAACTGACAGCTACCAATGTGTGCTCCCCCACAATGTATATTTTTTCTTGCTTTGTCAAAGATTAATTTACCATATAATTGTGGGTTTATTTTTGGGTTTTCTATTTTGTTCTATTGATCTATGTGTCTATTTTTATGTCAGTACCATAGTTTTTTGATTACTATAACTTTATAACTTAAAATCTAGGATTGCAAGATATCCAGTTGTGTTTTTCTTTTTCAAGATTTTTTTGGCTATTCAAAGTCTTTTGTGGTTCCATACAAATTTTAAGTTTGCTTGTCCTAGTTCTGTGAGAAATGCTATGGGTATTTTGATAGGGATTTCATTAAAGTGTAGATTGCTTTGGGCAGCATAGACATTTTAACAATATTTGTTCTTCCAATCAATGAGCATGGTATGTTTTTCCATTTCTTTGTGTTGTCTTCAATTTCTTTCATCAGTGCTTTACAGTTTTCAGAGTCCAGGTCTTTTATGTTTTGGTTAAGTTTATTTCTAGTTATATTACTATTTTTGGTGCAATTATAAATGAGATTGATCCTTTAATTTCTCTTTCTGCTGCTTCATTATTGGTATATAGAAATGCAACAGATTTCTGTACATTGATTTTTTATCTTGAAACTTTACTAAATTCATTTTTCATTTGTTTATTAAATTCATCATTCATTTACTAAATTCATTTGTCATTCATTTTAATCCATTCTAGTAATTTTTTGGTGGAATCTTTTGGGTTTTCTATATATATAGTATCTATATATCTATATATTTCTATATATAGTATCATGTTATCTAGAAATAGTGAGTTTTATTTCTTCTTTACTGATTTGGATGCTTTTAATTCTTTTTGCTGTGTAATTGCTGTGGCTAGGATTTCCAGTACTATGTTGAATTAAACTGGTGAGACCGGACATCCTTGTCTTGTTCCTGACCTTAGGGCAAAAGCTCTCAGTTTTTCGCCATTGAAGATGATATTCCCTATGGGTTTTTCCTTGAAGGCCTTTATTATATTGAGGTATGTTCCCTCTAACCTTACCTTGTTGAGCACTTTTATCATGAATGCTGTAGTACTTTGTCAAATGCTTTTTCTGCATCTATTGAGAGGACCATATAGTTTTAATCCTTCCTCTTATTAATGTATTGTATCACGTTGAGTGATTTGCAAATACTGAACCACCCTTGCAACCCAGGAATAAATCCACTCGATCATGTATTGTTTTAATGTACTGTTGGATTTGATTTGCTAGTTTCTTGTTGAGAATTTTTGCATCCATGCCTTGTAATTCTCTTTTTTTTAGTGCAGTTTTTGTCTGGTTTTGGAGTCAGGGTAATGCCAGCCTTGTAGAATGAGTTTGAAAGTTTTTCTCCCATTTCTATTATTTTGGAAGGGTTTGAGAAGAATAGGTATTAACTCTTCTTTAAATGTTTGGTAGAATTCCCTTAGGAAGCAGTTTGGCCCCAGACTTTTGTTTGTTGGAAGATTCATGAATACTGATTCAATTTCTTTGCTGGTTATGGGTCTATTCAGATTTTCAATTTCTTCCTGTTTTAGTTTTGGTAGTTTATATGTTTCTAGGAATTTAACCATTTCTTCCAGATTGTCAAACTTGGTGCCATATAATTTTTCATAATATTCTAATTGTTCATATTTCAGTGGTGTTTGTTGTGGTCTCTTCTCTCTCATTTATGATTTTGTTTGGGTCCTTTCTCTTTTCTTTTTGATAAGTCTGGCTGGAGGGGTTATCAATTTTATTAATTCTTTCATAGAACTAGCTCCTAGTTTCATTGATCTGTTCTGCTGTTTTATTTTATTTTGTTTTTCAAATTTTTATTTATTTTTTCAATTTCTTTTCAGTGTTCCAGAATTCATTGTTTATGTTTTCTGTTTGTTTCCATACAATTTATTCTGCTCTAATCTCTATCATTTCCTTTTTTCTGCTGGCTTTAGGTCACTTGCTATGTTTTTTCTGGCTCCTTTAGGTATAAAGTTAGGTTGTGTATTTGAGGTTTTTCCTGCTTCTTGAGGTAGACATGTATTGCTGTATGCTTCCCTCTTAGGACTGCGTTTGCTCTATCCCAAATGTTCTGGATCATCATGTTTTCATTTTCATTTGCTTCCATGTATTTTAAAATTTCTTCTTTAATTTCCTGGTTGACCCATTCATTCTTTAGTAGGATATTCTTTAATCTCCATGTATTTGTGGTCTTTCCAAATTTTTTCTTGTAGTTGACTTCAAGTTTCATAGCATTGTGGTCTGAAAATATGCATGGTCTGATCTCAGTCTTTTTGTACTTGCTGATTTGTACCTGATTTGTACCTAGAATGTGATGTCTTCTGGAGAATGTCCCAGGTGCACTTAAAAAGAAAGTGTGTTCTTCTGCTTTAGGATGAAATCTTCTGAATATATCTGAAGACTATCTGGTCTGGTGTATTATTCAAACCCATTGTTTCTTTCTTTGTTTTCTGCTGTGTTTTATGATGTGTCCATTGTTATATGTGGGGTGTTAAAGTCCCCTACTATTATTGTATTATTGTTGTATAATAATACAACTTATGTTTGTTATGAATTATTTTATATATTTGGGTGCTCCCAAGTTGGGGCATACATATTTATAGTTGTTGGATCTTCTTGTTGGATAGTTCCCTTTATTATGATACAGTGCCCTTCTTTATCTCTTGTTATAGTCTTTGAATTAAAATCCAGTTTGTCTGATATGCCTGATGTAAGTATTGCTCCTCTGGCTTTGTTTTGACATCTGTTAGCCTGATAAATGGTTCTCCATCCCCTTACTTTCAATCTTCAGGTGGCTTTAGGTCTAAAATGAATCTCTTGTAGACAGCATATAGATGAGTCTTGGGTATGTGTTTTAATCCATTTTGACACCCTATGATTTGAGTATTTAGTCCATTTATGTACAGAGTAATTATTGATAGATATGAATTTAGTGACATTGTATTACCTGTAGTGTCAGTGTTTCTGAAGATTTTCTCTGTTGCTTTTAGTCTTTCTTTTCCACTTAAACAGTCCCCCTTACGATTTCTTGTAGGGCTAGTTTAGTGTTCATAAACTTTAATTTTTTTCTTTTTTTTTTTTTTTTTGGTCTGGGAAATTCTTTATGTCTCCTTCTATTCTGAATGACAGGCTTGCTGGATAAAATATTCTTGGGTGTATTTTCCCCCATTCAGCATGTTGAATATATCATGCCACTGCCTTTTGGCCTGCTACATTTTTGTAGAGAGGTCTACAGCTAATCTTACTTGTCTTCTCTTGTAAGGTAAGGATTTCTTTTCTCTTGCTGCTTTTAGGATTTTTTCTTTATATTTTGCAAATTTAACTAAAGTATGTCTTGGTGTTGGCCTGCTTTTGTTGATTTTGAAAGGAGTTCTCTGTGCCTCCTGGATTTAGATGTTTCCTTCCCCAGATTAGGGAAGTTCTCACTATAATTTGCTCAAATAAGCCTTCTGCTCCCTTCTTTTTCTCTTCTTCTTGGACTCCAATGATATGAATGTTATTACACTTTATGGAGTCACTGAGTCCCTAAGTCTACATTTGCAACCTAATATTTTTCTTTCTGCCTTCTTTTTAGCTTCATTAGATTCTATAATTCTATCTTTTATATCACTTACTTGTTCCTTTGCTTTTTTTCTCCTTGTCGTCATTACATCCAGTTGGTTTCACATCTCAGTTATAACATTTTTCATTTTGGCTTGACTAGTTTTGAGGTCTTTTATATCTGCATTAAGGTACTCCCTGGTGTCTCTATGCTTTTCTCAAGCCCAGCTAGTTCCCTTATGATTCTTGCTTCAAATTCTGGTTCAGGCATATTACTTATATCTGTTTCAGTTAGACCCCTGGCTGTGACATCTTCTTGTTCTTTCTTTGGGGATGAATTCCTCTTTCTTGGTATTTGTCTAGGTCTCTGTCTTCTGTGTGTTATGAAAGCCTATTATATTTCCTGCTCCTGAGAGTAATGGTTTTATGAAGAAGAGGTCATATAATGACCAGGGCCTGTTGTTTCAGGAAGTGTCTCTGGTGTATGTTGTGTGTAGTCTGCTGCTGTGTTTTGGCTGCCTTTTCCCTCAGGTCAGTCTTCTACAGAGTTTTTCTTTGCCTGCAGTAGTGAGTGTTGGATATTGGCTGGAGTGTGGCATTTTAACTAAGTGTGCTCTGTACTTGTTGAAAGAGACCTGATGTTATTCTGTCTAGTCTGCTTGTTTAAAGAGACCTGATGCTATTTCCACTGAGCTGAACCTTCATAGAATTCTGTGGTCAATAGATGTGGTGTGTGTGAGGGCTTTGTGCTGGCCTTCTGAAGGAGAGGCCTATTGCTGCTCTGACTCTCAGGCACACTTGCCTTAGTTCAGAAGCACCTTCAGAGTGCAGGGGGCTGGGGCTAAGTGTAAGCAGTTTAAGCCTCCTGTGTTGGCTCTGTGCTGCTTACTGAAGTCAGTTTATGCTAAGGGGTAGTGGGGGAAAATGGTGCTTGGCAGCTCCTTAGTTCCTGGAGAGGGAAGTCCACTCCTGCTGCTGTCCCGGAAGCCCTCCCAGAAGAGCAGATAATCTCCATTTTGTGTCCTAGGCATCCCTCAGTTTGTTGCCTTCACCCTGTGTCCAGGCTGTCTGCCCACCTGGCAGTGCAGTGTACCTTGGGTCTATCCCAGGCAGGCCAGCTGAGTCTTAAAATTCCCAAGTTTAGGGACCTCATGTAGGGGGAACCCATGCTTGTTCTCTTGGGCAGGGTCTTGCCCTACTGGGACTGATGCATGCTTGTTCTAGAAGGGCAGTTACACCAAAGCACAGGGCATGGAGTTTGGAGGAAAGTGCAGCAAAGCACCGGTGTTCCAGTTAGGCACCCTCAGCAGGTGTCTCTGAGCCTATGCTGAAGGGTAGGGGAAGGAAATGACACCCACCAGCTCTTTTGTCCTCAGGGAGGCAATGCCATGTCTCCCAGATACACTCCAAGAAGGGGGATGGAACCATCTGTCCTGGTGCATCACAGAGGATCCTCAGATCACACCATCCACCTCCAGGCTATCTGCCTTCCTTCTCCACAGGAGCACAGCAGTGCCATTAGGGCTCTCCACTCCAGTCATGTTATAGACTTTTAATACTTGAGTCTTTGAACCCTGCTTGTTGTAAAAATTCACGCAAATCAGCCTCTCTTGTGTTCCTAGTCAAAGGCTTTGTGGAAGTGTTTTCCTTGTGTGATCCCCTGGCAGACCTCTCTCTCTTGCACTCTCACTTTCCTCTCTCTGTGAACAGGGCACCTGTGATCTGTTTCTCCCCCAACACTATCTCTGCACCTCCTACCTTCCATAATGTGGCCTCTTCTCTTGCTCTAGTTGTGCAGTTTGTTTCCTCAGTCCTTAGAATGATTTCTTGGATGTTTAGAATGATTTGATATTTTTCTAGATGTGTTTGAGGCAAGCCTAGAGTACTCCTCCTAGTCTGCTATCTTAGCTTACTCCTATACTATTTATTTCTGCTCTAATCCTTAACATTTCCTTCCTTCTGCTGGTTTTGGGTTTTGTTTGTTGTTCTTTTTCTAGCTCCTTTAGGTGTAAGATACGTTATTTGAGATTTTTCTTGCTTCTTGAGGTAACTTCTTTGAGTTTTATGAACTTGGATATACACCTCTCTTTGACGATTTGGGAAGTTCTCAACCCTTATTTCTTTACATAGACCTTCTATCTTTGCCCCTCCCCCCTTTTCCTTTTGGGACTCCAATAACATGTAGATTGTTTCTCTTGATGGTGTCCTTTAATTCTTGTATGCTTCCTTCACTTTTTTTCATTCCTTGTTCTCTGGCTCCTCTGACTGGATGATATCAAGTGACCTGTCTTGAAGTTCACTAAGTCTGTCTATTGCTTTGTTGAGTTTGATATTGAAACTCTATTGAATGTTTTCATTCAGTCATATTATTTGATTCTCGGATTTCTATTTTTTTTTAATTCTTTCTATTTCTTTGTTGAACTTCTCATTTTGTTCATGTATTGTTTTCTTATTTTCATTTAATCATCAATCTGTGTTTTCTTGTAGTTCACTAAATTTCTTTAAGATGATTATTCAGAATCTTTCCCAGACAGACCATAGATCTCATTTCTTAGGGTCAGTCATTGGAGATTTCTTAGTGTCCTTTGGTGGTGTCATGTTTTTTTGATTATTCGTGATTCTTGTGACCTTATATTGGTGTCTGCACATTTGAGGAACTAGGAATCTCCAATCTTTACAGACTGGCTTTGGCAAGGAAAGCCCTTTATCAGTCAGTACATGGAAAAGTGCTAGATAGGCCATCTGCTGGAATCCTTTGCCTATTGCCTGGTTAATCAAGTGGGATGGCCTTGTGCTTTTATTCATAGGGGCTGGCCTGGTGTCTGGGTCCATGAAGGTGGAGCTGGAGGCAGGGTTCACTGGGGTGGGCCTGGTACTTGAGTCTGTGGTAGTGTGCCTGGGGTTTGGGTCTGTGTGGGTGGGCCTGAATCCTGGCTCTGACGGAGCTGACCATGGGCTGGGGACCACTAGGATTGGGTCTTATGTCTGTGGAAATCAACCTGGTGCTGATGCTGGCTGGGAGCATGGGTCTGTGATGAGAGACAGCCTGAAGGATCGTATGGGACTGGCCTGGTGCATGGGTGGGCTGGATGCCTGGGTCTGTAGGAGCTGGTCTAGAAGAAGATTCATGAAGGCTGGGTTGGTGCTGGGTATTCCATGAAGTTGGGCACTAATTTCACTCTTTCTTTCCCTTGGGAAGTGTGTCTCTGTATGCTGGGTTGCCCAGTCTTAAGGGAGAGAGGTGATGGTTATGTGAAATTGCTTTCCTATCCTTTTCAATGTGTCTTTTCTTATTTATATACTCCATCTAGGTGCTGTGAACACTTACCTGGAATTCTTAGCTCTTGTGAAGGTATTTTTGCACATGGATAGTGTTCAAATTGATGCTCTGGGAAAGGATGAACCCTAGGAACTCCTATACTGCCATTTTGCTGATGTCATTCTGAATGAATGTTGATAGAGAAGAGAAGAGGACCAGGAGCTGAACCTTGGGATGTGCACTTTAAGAGATTGTGGAGAAGAGATGGAACCAGCAAAGGAAACTGAGAAGTGCAATCAGTGAGGTAGGAGGAAAGCTAAGAGAGTATGTGTATCTTGGGAGGGACGTTTACAAAGAGGAAAGTGACTGGTTGTGTCATATGTTGCTGGGAGGTAATGCAGGATGAGGACTAACCATTGGCTTTAGTAATGTGACAAGAGATCCTAAACCAGGGAGATTTTTAATTTCTTATAACAATTTAGCTTGTAGTCTCAGTCTTATAGCTCCAAAGCCAACAACTTGTAAAAACTTGCAAAGAAGTCTGAGAAGAAGTAGGCAATGAAAGTCAGAAGAAAAACAGAGTGTGATATCTCAGAAGCTGAGGGGAGAAAGTGATTTAAGAAGGAAGGGAAGATGTATTGCATAATGCTGCTGATATGTTAAATAAAATGAGAACTAAGACGTATCTGAATTTTGAGAACATGGAAGTTGTGGTTGACTTTGACAGGAGCCATTTTGTTGGTGTGATGGCAGAAGTCTGTTTGTACTCAGTTTAAAAAAGAATGTGAAGAAGTGGAAAGTGAGTATCCCAATCTTCTGAGAAGTTTTTCTATAAAGAATAACAGGGAAATGGGAGGAAGGGAGAGGAAAGAAAGCTGGGGGGAGTGATGCAAAGGAGTGTTTGATTGGCGATGGACTACAGAATCCAAGTCAGGTGAAAGAGTTAAGGGTTAAGTAGTGAATGATGGTAGAGTCAATGAGAAGCCATTTTGGGTTGAAGACTTTTTGGAAAAAAGGAAGAAAAGAGAGAATGACTTGGGAAGATAGAAAGTTGTCATCAAGCTAGGATGTTTGGAATTGAGGTTTTAGAAGTAGTGTAGTTATTGTAAATGACAAGGTTTAGGGTAACAATGTGGGAGTGGGTGATTGACGGGGCCACTAGAAGTGAGGATATTAAAAATAAAGAGACCAGAGTCTCATCTGGATCATCTATATAGCTATTCAAGTCACCAAGAAAGATAACCAGTGTAAGTGGTAGAGTGGAAGTAAGCAAGTTGCTAATTTCTCAGTGAACCAAGGACACTTGGAAATAACTGAATAAAGAATGGTATAATCTGATGGCATGTGCTTTAAAGGAACTACAGTTTTGAGGAGAATTGAGGCAATGATCTGTAAGAGGCAATGGAGAGTAAGAAGGGCATGTACTCTATCTCCAGCATCAGAAATAAAAATACGTGGAGTATAAACAGCCACTGTTTGAGGGAACTACGCAGGAAGCAGGTTTTCAAAGGATAGGAGGTTTCAGGTAGAGGAGGACTGATATGAAGGGAATTTTCAGAGGAGAAGTTGAGGATCTAGGGGATTTAAAAAATTACAGATCACTTGGGGGTAAAGAAGGGTAAAGAGTGCTTCTAATTCTGGTGGTGGTTAAGGTAGACAGGGAGGTAATAACATGATGCAAATAGTTCTGAAGTTCTCTTAGGGGAAGGACCACTAGTTCCAACCATTACCTTTTCTGGGCTTGGTTTCTTAATATTGAGGACAGGGTGGCCAGAGCCAGTTCATGTAGTGCCTTATAGATTATGGTAAGGAATTTGGAATTTAAGTAATGAGAAGCCATCTGAGGGTTTTAGGAAATAGACAGATAGGGTAAGATTTGTATTTTAAAAGAGATCAAACCACAAGAAGTTGTTTTCCTCATTCCACCTCACTACAATTTTTGGGGCAGTAATTTTCTCTGCCAAATTTCTGTAGCCAATCCTGTTTACAACTTGGCTGCTGTTTGGAAGGAATGTCACGTATTCTAGCCTTTAAAGATTTCACAAGATTTTTTTTATAGGGTTCTTACCTTTGCACACAGGTTCTCTTTTTTCCCCTCTGTGTGTGAATAGATCACACTTCTTGGATTCTTTGCAGTTGTTAACTCATTTTAACTGGTAGGTTTTAAAGATTTTATTTATTTATTTGACAGAGAGAGAGAGATCACAAGTAGGCAGAGAGGCAGGCAGAGAGAGAGGAGGAAGCAGGCTCCCCACTGAGCAGAGAGCCTGATGTGGGGCTTGATCCCAGGATCCTAAGATCATGACCTGAGCCAAAGGCAGAGGCTTAACCCACTGAGCCACCCAGGCATCCCTTAACTGGTAGGTTTTGAGTGGAGCAAGTAATTGCAGGTTTGAGACCTTCTGTGTCTCTTTGCATTTCCTGTTGTGACCCCTTGAAGCATGGCACATGGAAATGGCAGCCTAAAAAGTGATGTGGGTGAGCACATGAGCAGAGTTTCGTGCTGACCCATAGTGGATATATAGTATAAGAAATTATAAACTTTTGTTATTTAAGCCACTGAGATTTTGGGAATGTTTGCTACTATAGTGTACCAGAATACCAACTCTCTTGATTGCATCTTAATAGGATGAAAGACTTAAAATCAAATAATTTAATCCTTTGTTGTCATAAAAGGTAAACTAGTGGGGAATACATTTTTTTAAAAAGGTATGTGTGTCTCTTAGACTTCTGAAAATATGCTTAGACTGCCTTTATGAAAATCGGGTTCCGCTTTTAATATATTTATCTATGAATATCCTGAGAAAAGGAGAAAAATAGCTGTTAGAATAATGTTAAGTAAAGTAATACATATATTTTTTTATTTATTTGACAGAGAGAGATCACAATTAGGCAGAGAGGCAAGCAGAGAGAGAGGAGGAAGCAGGCTCCCCGCCGAGCAGAGAGCCTGATGTGGGGCTCGATCCCAGGATCCTGAGATCATGACCTGAGCCGAAGGCAGAGGCTTTAACCCACTGAGCCACCCAGGCGCCCCATAAGTAAAGTAGTATTAACAGAGGATTTATTTGTGGCTGTTGCTATAAAGAAATCACCATGTGGTTCAAAATATGTTTCAAAGTGTTGAGAAGAGAGATTTGGCCCTTTTAAAAAGCAAATAGGTGATGGAAAATCTTATGAAAATGACTTAAAATTTATGTAATAAAGACATCATTTATTAATTCTTTACTCTTTCATTGATTGAACATTTACTGAGTGCCTGTAATGGGCATGGCTCTGTGTTATATGCTGCAAGTCCAGGAATCAAAGACATTGACTGGTAGATGGGAAAGGAGATGAATAGGGAGGAGGAGCACCGTTAGCAGCAGATATGAACCTCTCTACTCCTAACCGAATCTTTGTTGGAAGCTTATTGGGGATAAAGGGGAAGGGAAAATACACTCCTTTCTTGGTCACATGCTCTTGGGGTGTGTTTCCTTTTAAAGAGAGAGAGAAAAAAGACCCACATTGTTCAGAAGAGATATGGGCACAGAATAGAGAAGCTTCTTAAGAGAAGTTGGAGCCATAGGTGGACTAATATGGGCTTTTGTATGCTTTCAACTTCATAAGGAGATTCATATCCTAAAGACTTCTACCAAAGCTTGTTGAGAGCTTGGAAAATCCTTACCTAAAAAATACTTAAAATACTTACAAATGGGAGAGTAAATCTAAAACCAGTTAGAATGGTGGGAAGTTGCATTGCTCAGTAGTTAGGCAGTTGGACTCTGGCAGAATCAGATAGAATTGGATTTTAATTCTAGTTCAGGCACTCAGCTGTGTGATTTTGTACATTATTTTGCCTCTTTTATGCTTAAGGTTTTTAATCTGTAAAATAGAGTGGAGTTTCCAGGCTGATCTCATAAATCTATATAAAGCATGCATCGCTAATTCATTGTTCTCAGGATACAAATGCTCAAATATCAAGTTTCCTCACTTAAAAAAATCAGTTCTGGGCCCCTTATTCATTTGTCTTTTCCTCTACCTAACAAAAGATTATTTATTCATCCATCCAGCAAGTAATTATTGAGCATCTATGATTGTTTGGCATTGCAGATGAAATTGTGTGACCAGGAAGATATTATATCTGCACTCTTGGACTTTACAGATTAGAGGTGGAATAGGGCCTTTTTTTTTTAAGACAGAGAGAGTGTGTGAGTTGGAGCAGGAACGCAGAAAGAGAGGGAGAGAATCTCAAGCAGGCTCCACAGTCAGCGCAGAGCCTGACACGGGGCTCGATCTCATGATCCTGAGATCATGACCTGAGCCGAAATCAAGTCAGACATTTCAATGAGCATTCTGGGTGCCCTGAAACAGGCTTTGTATCTAACCATTACTGTGATTTGATAGTAATGAGAAAACACAGACACTAGTAATGGGAAACTGTAGGGACCATAATTTGGTTATTCTTTTCATTTCTCCACTCCTGAAATTCCACTTTACCATTTTCTTCATTTTCAGCTCCCACCCACCAGTATCCTACTATAGTCTGACTCCTTTCTACCCCACCCCAGTTTCCACATTTGCTGAAAATGACTCAGATCAACAACACCCTAATTGCCAGTTCTCAAACTTTGATTTTTCATATTAATTGCTCTCTGAGTCATTTGACATTGCCAACCACCTATGTTTCTTGAGACATTCCCTTTCCATGAATTCCACAGATCTATTACATTTCTTATCACCCCCCTGCCTCTTCTGTTATTTAAATTTTGGGAGGATTCTTTTTTTTTAAATTTTTTATTTATTTTCAGCGTAACAGTATTCATTGTTTTTGCACCACACCCAGTGCTCCATGCAATCTGTGCCCTCTCTAATACCTACCACCTGGTTCCCCCAACCTCCCACCCCCCGCCCCTTCAAAACCCTCAGGTTGTTTTTCAGAGTCTATAGTCTCTCATGGTTCACCTCCCCTTCCAATTTCCCTCAACTCCCTTCTCCTCTCCATCTACCCTTGTCCTCTATGTTATTTGTTATGCTCCACAAATAAGTGAAACCATATGATACTTGACTCTCTCTGTTTGACTTATTTCACTCAGCATAATCTCTTCCAGTCCTGTCCATGTTGCTACAAAAGTTGGGTATTCATCCTTTCTGATGGAGGCATAATACTCCATAGTGTATATGGACCACATCTTCCTTATCCACTCATCTGTTGAAGGGCATCTTGGCTCTTTCCACAGTTTGGCGACCGTGGCCATTGCTGCTATAAACATTGGGGTACAGATGGCCCTTCTTTTCACTACATCTGTATCTTTGGGGCAAATACCCAGTAGTGCAATTGCAGGGTCATAGGGAAGCTCTATTTTTAACTTCTTGAGGAATCTCCACACTGTTCTCCAAAGTGGTTGCACCAGTTTGCATTCCCACCAACAGTGTAAGAGGGTTCCCCTTTCTCCACATCCTCTCCAACACACGTTGTTTCCTGTCTTGCTAATTTTGGCCATTCTAACTGGTGTAAGGTGGTATCTCAACGTGGTTTTGATTTGAATCTCCCTGATGGCTAGTGATGATGAACATTTTTTCATGTGTCTGGTAGCCATTTGTATGTCTTCATTGGAGAAGTGTCTGTTCATATCTTCTGCCCATTTTTTAATATGATTGTCTGTTTTGTGTGTGTTGAGTTTGAGGAGTTCTTTATAGATCCTGGATATCAACCTTTTGTCTGTACTGTCATTTGCAAATATCTTCTCCCATTCCGTGGGTTGCCTCTTTGTTTTGTTGACTGGGAGCATTCTTAAAGTTTCATATTTGAACTTCTGTAGTTGCTTCTATTCTTCTATATTTCCTCTAGTCCCACATCAATTACTATGTACATGGTAAAGATTGATAAATTCATAGATCTTGTCCCAAATCCAGATGCCTTGACACTGTAGGCCTTTAATTTATGCAATATGAGATTTAACTTAATTCAAAACTTAAACTATCATCTTTACAAACTTTCCCCTCTTTTTAAAATATCATTGAAAAAATCATTGAAATTAATGACATTTACTCAATCTTGTTGGATTAAAAGTTTGTGCTCCTACCAACAATTTTTTTTCTACCCAAATTTCTCTTTTTCTCTTTTTGCTTGCTTGACTTATTTCTACTCATTAAAGCTCAGTTTAAATGGCATCCCCCAAGACAATTATTGACTTTTTAACTCAGATTGGGTTACTTTTTCATCTAGAAAGCCTGAATAATTTCTTTATATGAACACTTCATGGCTTTTAACTTATTTATTTCCAGGTCTCTCTCACTGGCCTGGAGTTTAACTCTTTCTTGGACATGTAGTCACTGGTAGAGAGCTCGGTGCATAGTAAGAACTCATCCACTAGTGCTTTAATTCTGAAATTCTTTAAAGATTCACAAGCTTTTTGACTATATCCTTGAAGGCTTGTTTTACCTGTTGGTTCCTTAGGGTGTAAATGAAGGTGTTCATTCATTCAAAGGTGCAACTGAAGTAATGAGTAGAACTACTCCCTTGTTGAATGTGTTCTTTTCTTTTGCTGAGGGCTTAACGTATGTGAAGAAGCAGCTTCCATAAGAGTGGGAGATGACAATCATATGGGAAGAACAAGTGGAAGAGGCCTTTGTCCTTTCCTGGACAGAGGAGAGCTTCAGAATAGTCCTGATGATGAACACATAGGAGAGAATCACTAGCACCAGAGTGATCACTAGGGTCACAGATGCCATAAGAAAAGCAACCTTCTCAATGAGGCTTGTATCTGAACAGGAGATTTTCCAAAGGGGCTCATAGTCACAGAAGTAATGATTCAGCCTGCTGGATGCACAAAAGTTCTGCTGACTCATCAGAGAGATTAGTGGTATAATAACCATTAACCCAGACAGCCAAGAGCAGAGAACCAGCTGGATGCAAACTCTGCTCCTCATGATGGTCAGGTAATACAGGGGTTTGCATATGGCCATATAGCAGTCATAGGACATGGCAGCCAGAAGGTAGAACTCTGTTGCCCCCAGGAATATTGCAAAAAAATACTGAGTGAAGCAGCCAGCAAAACTGATACTCTTATTCCCTGTTGTGATGCTGATCAGGACTCTGGGAATGAAGATGTTTGTGAAAGACATTTCTAGAAGAGAGAAGTTCCGGAGGAAGGAATACATGGGAATCTGAAGGTGGGAGTCCAGCAAGGTGAGGATGAGGATAGTCAGATTTCCAATGATGCTGAGTAAATAGGCAAGGAACAGAAAGGTGAAGACCACTGCCTGGAGTTCAGGGACATCTGTCAGACCCAGCAGGATAAATTCAGTCAACATGGTTTTATTTTTCGTTGTTGAAAAATTTTGAGTCTGAAGGTGAAAAAGTGATAGTAATAAAAGGTGAGAAAGGAAGAGGTGCTCTGAAACAGGTGAAATGTGAAGAGAACCCAAAGTGATAGACTGTGAACTTTTCCGATGACCTGACCCAGACCAGTGGCCTGTTTGAATGGTGTTGGATCCTTTCCAGTTCCATCTGCCCTGTATAGAAAAGTTTGTGTTCTTATTTCCCCACATGGTACTCTCCCCAGCGCCAACATGAAGCAAGTCTCTTCCTTGCAGGTGATGTTCAAAAAGTTTGTGGAATGAGTGAATAAAGGAGTGCCTCTAGTAGCTGCCTTCTTCTAGAATAGTTACTGATTTTATCCCTCTGTGTTCACTTTTTTTACTTCCCATTGATCCTGTTCATCACCTTACTTCCTCTGACTGCCTAATGTTTCTTAGATTTGCTGTTTTTCTTAGTCTTTCTGCTCTTTCTATTTTTATTTGTCATGTAATTATAGCAGTCTCTCATTTTCTTTCTGGTCTGACTCCCATAAGTCCCCTAATGCCAGAAAGAACCAGTTTTTTTTTTTAATTATGTTATGTTAGTCACCATACAGTATGTCATTAGTTTTTTTTATTAATTTCTTTTCAGCATAACAGAATTCATTGTTTATGTGCCACACCCAGTGCTCCATGCCATATGTGCCCTCCATAATACCCACCAACTGGTTCCCCCAACCTCCCACCCCTCCGCCCCGTCAAAACCCTCAGACTGTTTTTCAGAGTCCATAGTCTCTCATGGTTCCTCTCCCCTTCCAATTTCTCCCAACTCCCTTCTCCTCTCCATCTCCCTATGTCCTCCATGTTATTTGTTATGCTCCACAAATAAGTGAAACCATATGATACTTGACTCTCTCTGCTTGACTTACTTCACTCAGCATAATCTCTTCCAGTCCAGTCCATGTTGATACAAATGTTGGGTATTCATCCTTTCTGATGGAGGCATAATACTCCATAGTATATATGGACCACATCTTCCTTAACCATTCATCCATTGAAGGGCATCTTGGTTCTTTCCACAGTTTGGTGACCATGGCCATTGCTGCTATAAGCATTGAGGTATAGATGACCTTTCTTTTCACTACATCTGTATCTTCAGGGTAAATACCCAGTAGTGCAATTGCAGGGTCATAGGGAAGCTCTATTTTTAATTTCTTAAGGAATCTCCACGCTGTTCTCCAAGTTGGCTGCACCAACTTGCATTCTCATCATTAGTTTTTAAAAAAATTTTTATTTATTTTTTAATTTTAAAAAAATTTTTATTTATTTATTTTTATTTTATTTATTTATTTTTTAAATTTCTTTTCAGTGTTCCAGAATTCATTGTTTATGCACCACACCCAGTGCCCCATGCAATGCTTCATTAGTTTTTGATGTAGTGTTCCATGATCCATTGTTTGCGTATAACACCCAGTGTTCCACGCAATGTGTGCCTTTCTTAATACCTATCACTGGGCTTACCCATCCCTCCATCCCCCTCCCCTCTAAAACCTTGTTTGTTTCTCAGAGTCCATAGTCTCTCATGTTTCATTTCTTCCTCTGATTCCCCCTTAATTTTTCCCTTCCTTCTAATGTCCTCCATGCTATTCCTATGTTCCACAAATAAATGAAACCATATGATAATTGACTTTCTCTGCTTGACTTATTTCACTTAGCACAATATCCTCCAGTCTTACCTTACCTCCAGTTGGGTATTCATCCTTTCTGATGGCTGAGTAATACCTGTGTGGGAGTGGTCCTGGGGCAGGCCCTCCCTTATTTCTTTATGCTCCCCTCTTCCTCCATGGCCCATTTCTTCTCCTTCTCCTCCTCCTCCACCTTCTTCTTCTTTCTTCTTCTTCTCTTTCTCCTCCTGCTCCTTCTTCTTCTCTTCTTTTCCTCCCCCTCCTTCTCCTCCTCCTTCTCCTCCTTCTTCCCCTTCTCCTCCTCCTCCTTCCTCTTCTTCTTTCTTCTTTCTTTTGCCTTTCTCCAAAGACTTTTTTTTGGTTTTATTTAAATTCAAGTTAGTTAATATATAGTGTATTATTAATTTCAGGGTAGTATTCAGTTGTTCGTCTGTTGCCTTTAACACCCAGGGCTCATTACTTCAAGTTCCCTCCTTATTGCCCATTACCCAATTACCCCATTCCCCCCACCTCCCTTCCAGCAACCTTCAGTTTGTTCTCTATAATTTAGAGTCTCTTATGGTTTGTCTGTCTCCCTGTTTTAGTCCTATTTTATTTTTCCATCCCTTCCCATACTTATATTTTATGTCAAAATATTTAAAACAGAAGTTCTTAACTAGGGATCCAATAATTCCTATATTGGATTTACCATGTATATGAATCCACTAAATCATGTATAAAACATTTTGTTTATGTGGGTATAGAAATTTTATGGGGGAAGTATATGAAACTGTGCTCCAAGGTTTTCTAGGAGACTCCATATTTAAGCACTTGTAGAGCATTTCAAGTTTCTATTAACTTGTGAACTCGTGTGCTTGAAAAGTCACATTATGTGGGAGTGTCCTTATTGATTTATTAAAGACTTTTTCTTTTCTTATAAACATTTATAAGGCAGTAGCTTTCAAGCATTTTTGACCATAATGCATTCTACATTTTATATTATTTTCTGGCATACATATATATCTAACCTAAATAAAAGTTTTGTAGAACACTTCTTAATACGTGTGCTACAATGTGATATTTTTTACTTTATTCTATTTAAGACACTTTTATTTCAAATGCTGGTTGCAGCCCATTAAATTGAATCTGTAACCCACTAATGGCTTGCACTCCACAGTTGGAATCATGAATCAAGGAAAGTTACAGAATGCTCTGGATGCCCTTGCCTTCCCTGTTACCAACCTGGAATCTTCAGAGTGGTTGAATGTTCACATCTGCATCAGCTTCAGGCTTCACAGCCACAGAGAAGTAAAACCAATGAAGCTATAGACATGGAACATACTTCCTCACTTGATTATCTTAATGGTCACAGTGGGATTTCAGTACTAAATATTCTTATGGGTGAATAAAGATTGTAAGGCCACATAATTAAAAAATAATATAAAAATTTTTTGCATTTTTGGGGCCCCTGGGTGGCTCGGTGGGTTAAAGCCTCTGCCTTCAGCTCAGGTCATGATCCCGGGGTCCTGGGATGGAGCCCTGCATCCGGCTCTCTGCTCAGCAGGGAGCCTGCTTCTCCTCCTCTCCCTGCCTGTCTCTCTGCCTTCTTGTGATCTCTGCCTGTCAAATAAATGAATAAAGTCTTAAAAAACTTTTTTTTTTGCATTTTCTATTATTCACCACCGAGTCCTATCCTGCATTTCACAGAAATAACAAAATTTCCAGGGCTTTTCTTGTTAAGTAATAGTCTTCTGCTGTCCCTTATCGCTTTAGTGGGATTTGCTCATTTCTATTCTCCCACTAATTCAGACTGAAGCTGAATCAGAGTTTTTGGATATTCTGTCTTAAAGGGAACCAATAAAGAGGAGACCAGAAGAAAGATGTCACAGAGCTCCTATAACGCTTGGAATTTCCTGATTGATAGAAATGTCTTTTGCTGGGGCATCTGGGTGGCTCTTTTGGTTAAGCATCTATCTTTGGCTCAGGTTACAATCTTGGGGTCACAGGATCCAGCCCCGTGTTGGGCTCCCTGCTTAGTGGGGAGCCTGCTCCTCCCTCTCCCTCTGCTCATGCTCTCACTCTCAAATTATAAATAAATAAATAAATAAATAAATAAAATCAATCCTTAAAAAAAAAGGAATGTCTTTTACCTTGAGTTTATCCTAATGAGGTGACTGAGGGTGGGGACCCTAGAGAGTCTCAGAACGTGGCTGATTGTCAGAAAGACCACATGCCTAGAGGATTGAAACCTTTAGCCCCATTCCCTGTTCACTGGGGAGGACAGGATGGGTGGGGAGGATAGCGATTAATCACTATTAAAAAGCTGAACAAGGAGATTTGGGAAGACTCTGAGTTGGTGAACATGTTGAAGTGCTGGGAGGGTGGTGTGTCAGGAGAGGGCACAGAAACTCCATGTCTTCCCATTCCCCATACCTTGCCCCACGAACCTCTTCCATTTGGTTGTTCCTGAGTGGTATCCTTTATAAACAATTGGTAATAGTATTCACATCACTTGCATATTACTATGGCAGTATTTGGAAGAACAAACACTAAGATAATAATGTTTATTTCTGGATGTTGCAGTTTCTATGAATTTTTTCACTTTTCATACCTGTCTTTGAATTTTTCTATATTAAATATTTATTACATATGTAATTTTAGATAAGAGGGCTATCTTTTTACTCACTGCATTGTACACATATTGTGTAAACAAATAATTAAGAACAGATTTCTAATTTGTCAGTGGAATCTTACTATTTTATGCTTGGACTGTGTTGCTATTATTGCATCTTTTCTCTCTAAGGACATTATTCCCATTGTGCTTGGCTTAGGATTTTCTTAGGATTTTCTTTGGCAAAGTAAATTACACTTTAAGTTCATTAGAGGCACTTGAATCAGGGCCTCCAAGGACTTTTTAAAGTAGTTTTCAGCATGTATGTTGTGGATGGAGGAAATAAACAGGATTGTAAGGGTAAAAACTTGTTTGTCCACCGAAAATCAGAACATCCACTTCTGCAGAACCAGAGATGTTCCTTAACTCCTCTTTGCTCTCTAAAAAAATTATTATCTTTCTTTCAGTTTCCCAGCATAGAAATATTTCTGAATTTTAAATTAGAATGGTATTTTTTATAAATTCAGAAACTGTATGTGTACATATATGGTGAGTATATGTTCTTGGGTGCAAGGGGCTAGGAATACACTAAGTTGATCCTGTTAGTAAGTTTTTGTTCAAATGTGAGGCTCACTAAGGTCATTTGAAGTATAGCTTTGTGGTGAAACAATGAAGAATGTTAAAGGTAAGTACTGGGATGTTTTGCAGCCAACCTTCACCAGATCAAAAATGTGGGCAGGACCATTTTATGCATTATTAAGTTGGTACAATTATATGTATAGTGATTTGATTGATACACAGAAACTAATTTTATTTTTTAAAAAAGATTTATTTATTTACTTATGAAAGAGAGATCGAAAGAGAGAGAGAATGAGCGGGAAGGGCAGAGAAAGTCCCAAGCAGACTCCAGTCTAAGTGCAGAGCCCAGCATGGGGTTTGATCTCATGACCCAGAGCTCAGCACCTGAGTCAAAACCAGTAGTGGGAGGCTTAACCAACTGTGTCATCCAGGCACCCCTATTTTTTTTGATAGAAGAGTGTGCATGAGCTGGGGTGGGGGGGAGTCAGAAGGGAGAGGGAGAGAGAGTCTTAATCATGGAGCCCAAGGTGGGGCTTGATCTCATGATTTTGAGATCATGACCTGAGCAAAAATCAAGAGCCGGACACTTAACTGACTGACACCCAGGTGGCCCTGAAACAACTTTCTAATCACTCTCCAGACCTCTCCTCTCTGCCTATTTCTGTCTCATTTATCTATCCAGTGTCTATCTATGTATTTATATCCCATATGTCTCAATTACCACTGGAAAGCATTCCATTTTTTTATATCCCCCATTTTTCAGTACCGTATATTCTATTTGTCAACTATTTGTCTCATAAACTTAAGTTAATGTCCCCTTTTCTATCACGATGTCTGTAACCTGGCAAAGCACCATAGTAAATTTGTACAGGATGGGAGTTGATATTACTCATTTAAACGTCACAATAACCTTAGGCTGTACTATTACTGTTAACTCCACTTCATATTAGGAACTGGGAGTAGACAGATTAAACAACTTGCCTAAGGTCACTCATCTAGTAGATGACAGAGATATGACTTGATTCCATACTGTTCAAAGGTCCATACAACTAATGCCTCTGCATTATTGATACATGTATCACACTTAAGTTGTCATGAAGGAGGGAAAGCAAAATATTTTCTTGGTATCCTTCAGCTCTTTGTACTTTTTACCCATGGTTTTCAAATTATATTATTTTAGCATAATAGCCCTCTCTGCTCAAAGCCCTTTCTGCTGAGCACATTTAAGGAAAATAAAGGAATTACAGAGGCACTTGGAAAAAGTCTGGAGAAAGGGCCAATGAAGGACTATTTTCTGGAAGAAATCTAACTTGACCTTTAAATAATGCCTAGTTTACTAGGGGAGCAATCTGGAAAATCTTGGTAGGGCATAATCAACATCTTCCATATATTTTACATTTTATCAGTTACCACAACATGAAGCAAAGGGATTTTAGGATTTAGCTTCTGAATACTGTTCTTCTGAATACAAGTTTTGGATTAAAGAGACCCTACAACCCATCAAAGTATAGCTCAAAGTTGTTCAACTCTTGTCCTAATAGGGTAAATCTCAACCAAAGCATGGGTTTAAAAATTGAATTAAAATCGAATTAAATATGAACTTTTGGGACTTCACCAAGATCAAAAGCATCTGCACAGCAAAGAAAGCAGTCAACAAAACAAAGAGGCAACCCACGGAATGGGAGAAGATATTCGCAAATGACAGTACAGACAAAGGGCTGATATCGAAGATCTATAAAGAACTCCACAAACTCAACACACACAAAACAGAAAATCACGTCAAAAAATGGGCAGAAGACATGAACAGACACTTCTCCAAAGAAGACATACAAATGGCCAACAGACACATGAAAAAATGTTCATCATCACTAGCCATCAGGGAGATTCAAATCAAAACCACGTTGAGATACCACCTTACAGCAGTTAGAATGGCCAAAATTAACAAGACAGTAAACAACAAGTGTTGGAAAGGATGTGGAGAAAGGGGAACCCTCTTACACTGTTGGTGGGAATGCAAGTTGGTGCAGCCACTTTGGAAAACAGTGTGGAGATTTCTTAAGAAGTTAAAAATAGAGCTTCCCTATGACCCTGCAATTGCACTATTGGGTATTTACCCAAAGATACAGATGTAGTGAAAAGAAGGGCCATCTGTACCCCGATGTTCATAGCAGCAATGCCCACAGTCACCATACCGTGGAAAGAGCCAAGATGCCCTTCAACAGACAAATGGATAAAGAAGATGTGGTCCATATATACTATGGAGTATTATGCCTCCATCAGAAAGGATGAATACCCAACTTTTGTAGAAACATGGATGGGACTGGAAGAAATCATGCTGAGTGAAATAAGTCAAGCAGAGAGAGTCAATTATCATATGGTTTCACTTACTTGTGGAGCATAAGGAATAACACGGAGGACATTGGGTGAAGGAGAGGAGAAGGGAGTTGGGGGAAATCAGAGAGGGAGATGAACCATGAGAGACTGCAGACTCTGAGAAACAAACAGGGTTTGGAGGGGAGGGGTTGGAGGGTTGGGAGAGTCTGGTGGTGGGTATTAAGGAGGGCATGTATTGCATGGAGCACTGGCTGTGATGCATAAACAATGACTCTTGGAACACTGAAATAAGACTAAAAAAAAAAGTATCTATCTGCATAATGTTGGACCCATCATAATTTCTCCTTAGACTTTCTTCTAAATTTTCTTTATTGTTCCTCTATATTGAGAACTGAAATTCCTCAAAGTTGAGAACTGCACAACTCCCATAATTCAATTTCCACCTATAAGCTGAATTGATATACCGTTTGTAATATATGATTTCATATTGATATAGGGTAAGTTGTTTCTTGTTTTAATTTAAACTCCCAATATGAAAATCTAATATTTCTGTGAAAGAAATGCAAGTCTTTTAAGTATGTTATGGAAAGACTGCTTTACTTGTTTATTTCTCAGGGTATAAATGAAAGGGTTCAACAAAGGGGCAACAGATACAGCAAGTAGAGAAACTGCCTTATTAATGGCCACTTCATCCTTAGCTGAAGGTTTGACATAAATAAATATGCAGCTGCCATACGTGATGGAAACCACAATCATGTGGGAAGAACAGGTGGAAAAGGCTTTTTTCCTCTGCTGGACAGAGGGCAATCTTAGAATTGTCCTAACGATGTATATGTATGACAGAACTATACACACAAGGGTCATTATGAAGGTCAACACAGCACAGACTATAACCAGCTGCTCTATAGACCAAGTATCTGAACATGAATTCTTCAATAATGGAGAAGCATCACAATAAAAATGGTCAATAACAGAGTTACAGAATTCCAGATGGAGACTCAAACCAAGGGGTGGAAGGATAATCAATAAGCCAGATACCCAACAACAGAGGAGAAGATTCCTGCAAACTCTGCTGTCCATGATGGTCACGTAATACAGGGGTTTGCAAATAGCCACGTCGCGGTCGTAAGACATCACAGCCAAGAGAAAAAATTCTGTAGCTGCAAAGAGGACAATAAAAAAGATTTGGCTGAAGCAAGCCTTAATGGTGATGGTTCTGTCCCCACTTGATATGACGTACAGGTATGGGGGGACACAAGCAGTTGTGAGTGAGATTTCTAAGAAAGAGAAATTTTGAAGAAAAAAATACATAGCTGTTTTTAAATGAGAATCCACCAAGATGAGAGAAATTATGGTCAGATTCCCAATTATGCTTAACATATATGAGATAAACAGAAAGATAAAAATAAAAATCTCTAGCTGTGGGTCATCTGTCAAACCCAGTAAGATGAACGTTGTTACTGCTGAATGGTTTCTCATCATTGGCTTCACACCACTGCCCAATCTTCACATAAAAGTCACAGAAATTGGATCTGAGGAGCAATGTCAAAATATGTCAGGATCAGACAGTTTCTACTAGTGCCAAGCAAACCAAGTTACATGCATTTCCTTCTGTAACATGATAATCAGGTTTTGATGCGGTAATTTTCTCAACTCTACTGAAATATACTACTGGGAAGCTCAGCCTATGGAGTGTTTTCTTGAAAATTACTGCTATTGCCATTGTTTTTAAATATTCCAGGGTCTCCCAATTCACAGCACTTGTTTCCTTTTTTTTTTTTTTCTTTTCAGTGTTCCAGCCAGTGCTCCATGCAGTACGTGCCCTCCTTAATACCCACCACCAGACTCTCCCAACCCTCCAACCCCTCCCCTCCAAACCCTGTTTGTTTCTCAGAGTCTGCAGTCTCTCATGGTTCATCTCCCTCTCTGATTTCCCCCAACTCCCTTCTCCTCTCCTTCACCCAATGTCCTCCGTGTTATTCCTTATGCTCCACAAGTAAGTGAAACCATATGATAATTGACTCTCTCTGCTTGACTTATTTCACTCAGCATGATTTCTTCCAGTCCCATCCATGTTTCTACAAAAGTTGGGTATTCATCCTTTCTGATGGAGGCATAATACTCCATAGTATATATGGACCACATCTTCTTTATCCATTTGTCTGTTGAAGGGCATCTTGGCTCTTTCCACGGTATGGTGACTGTGGGCATTGCTGCTATGAACATCGGGGTACAGATGGCCCTTCTTTTCACTACATCTGTATCTTTGGGTAAATACCCAATAGTGCAATTGCAGGGTCATAGGGAAGCTCTATTTTTAACTTCTTAAGAAATCTCCACACTGTTTTCCAAAGTGGCTGCACCAACTTGCATTCCCACCAACAGTGTAAGAGGGTTCCCCTTTCTCCACATCCTTTCCAACACTTGTTGTTTACTGTCTTGTTAATTTTGGCCATTCTAACTGCTGTAAGGTGGTATCTCAACGTGGTTTTGATTTGAATCTCCCTGATGGCTAGTGATGATGAACATTTTTTCATGTGTCTGTTGGCCATTTGTATGTCTTCTTTGGAGAAGTGTCTGTTCATGTCTTCTGCCCATTTTTTGATGTGATTATCTGGCATATAGATCCTTCTTACTTTTCTGGAACTTCCGTGTCTTCTTAATCTATATTTCAGTCAACTCTTTTTAGTCTTGTCAGGTATACATTAGTCATTAGTCTTGTGTGTTGAATCTATTCCATCCATGTCACTGCTTTCCCCTCTTTGCAACACTACCTCTTTCAAAGTATTTTATCTTTTCCAGAGGATAAGAACACTGATTTTTAGGAAACATAAGCTCTGTCCCCTTCAACTCTGCTTTGTTAATGCTGCTGCACAATAAACATGTGAATTTGAACAATGTTCTAATAGTCATCCTTGCCTCTTCTTATCTGAACTTATTAAAACATGTACAAAAAATCATTACATAAACAAAAATGTAACCAAGTAATCTTTTTTAAAAAATGATTTTATTTTAATATTTTGACAGAGAGAGAGAGAGAGCACAAGTAAGAAGAACTGTGGGCAGAGGGAGAGGGAGAAGCAGGCTGTCCGCTGAGTGGGGAGCCCAATATGGGGCTTGATTCCAGGACCCTGGGACTGTGACCTGAGCCAAAGGCAGTAGCTTAACGACTGAGCCATCCAAGCGCCCTCCAAAGTCTTAATGATAATTAATAGGCTATTTCTTCTGAGTAATTATTCCAAACCCAAGTAAAAAAATTACTAACTTAAGAACATCAGGTTGTGGCTGAAACAATGAGGCCTGGAGGAGCTGAGATTATACAAAGGGCAGAATTGTGAGAGGATGAACTAATTGTAAAGATCTGCTTTAACTTTTTTTAAAAAAGATTTTATTTATTTAACAGAGAGAGAGCGAGCACAAGCAGGCAGAGCATCAGGCAGAGGGAGAGGGTGAAACAGGCTCCCCATAGGGCAGGGATTCATGACCGAGCCAAAGACAGACACTTAACTGACTGACCCACCCAGGAGCCTCTAACTCTTGAGGGCATTTTCACATTCATGACTCTGGTGGATTAAAGATACTTGCAAGTTCTTTGTTACTTTCCAGATCAGAAGGTACAGTTTCTTTCCTCTCTCCTTTAATCTTGACTATCTTTATGACTTGATTGTGACCATGAAATATGATAAAAGTGAAGTTGTAACACTTCAGAAATTAGGTCTTTGGAGACTTGTAGCTTCCATTTTCTTTTTTGGAACAGATGCTTTGAGGAACGCAGGTGTTAGGTGAGGAGTTTGAATACCCTGAGGTTGCTATACAGTGAGGAGAGAGATACTTGCAGAGAGGCTGCATAGAGAGAAATATTTGCTCAACCCCCCCCCCCATTCAACCATCTTAGTTTTGGTGACATCTGATGAAGAAGCCATCTTGGACATCAGCTTTGATGAGCCTTCACATGGTTCCAAATCTACTCACCACTGATTACAACTAAATGAAAGACCCATGTGGGAACCACCCAACTATCCCCTGTCTTCTCCTAGAACTGCAAGTGTCAAAGAGTTGTTTTATCCACTAAAACTTGAAGTGATATGTTATACAGCAATATGTATTCAAAAATAGGGTCCAGGGTAAATGCTTTGCAGGGGAAACAGCAGATCTCTTGGTGGTCTTGCAAGGCTAGGGAAACCATTTTGGACACTGGAGAGGCCTGAATGAAAAGACTTCAAGCTGTAGAATTTTCAGTTTTCTCACCCCATTCTGAATGTACAATATGTCCAAAAAATGTTAATTAAAAACATAAAAAGGTCCCAAGGCTTAGATGTGAAAATAATGGATCAAAAATATGAACCTGAAAGAAGAAGTCAAACTATCACTCTTTGCAGATAATATGATACTATATATGGAAAACCTAAAGACTCCACTCCAAATCTGCTAGAACTTGTATTGGAATTCAGTAAAGTGTCAGGATATAAAATCAATGCACAGAAATCAGTTGCATTTCTTTACACAAACAACAGGACAGAAGAAAGAGAAATTAAGGAGTCAATCCCATTTACAATTGCACCCAAAACCATAAGATACCTAGGAATAAACCTAACCAAAGAGGCAAAGAATCTATGCTCAGAAAACTATAAAGTACTCATGAAAGAAATGGAGGAAGACACAAAGAAATGGAAAAATGTTCCATGCTCCTGGATTGGAAGAACAAATACTGTGAAAATGCCTATGCTACCCAAAGCAATCTACACATTTAATGCAATCCCTATCAAAATCCCATCCATTTGTTTCAAAGAAATGGAACAAATAATCCTAAAATTTGTATGGAACCAGAAAAGACCTCGAATAGCCAAAGGAATATTGAAAAAGAAAGCCAACGTTGCTGGCATCACTATTCCAGACTTCCAGCTCTATTACAAAGATGTCATCATCAAGACAGTATGGTACTGGCACAAAAACAGACAGACAGATCAGTGGAACAGAATAGAGAGCCCAGAAATAGATGCTCAACTCTATGGTCAACTAATCTTCAACAAAGCAGGAAAGAATGTCTAATGGAAAAAAGGCAGGCTCTTCAACAAATGGTGTGGGGGAAATTGGACAGCCACATTTAGACAAATGAAACTGGACCATTTCCTTACACCACACATGAAAATAGACTCAAAATGGATGAAGGACCTCAATGTGAGAAAGAATCAATCAAAACCCTTGAGGAGAACAGAGGCAGCAACCTCTTCGACCTCAGCTGCAGCAACTTCTTCCTAAGAACGTCGCCAAAGGCAAGGGAAGCAAGGGCAAAAATGAACTATTGGGATTTCATCAAGATCAAAAGCTTTTGCACAGCAAAGGAAACAGTTAACAGAACCAAAAGACAACTGACAGAATGGGAGAAGATATTTGCAAATGACATATCAGATAAAGGGCTAGTATCCAAAATCTATAAAGAGCTTATCAAACTGAACCCCCAAAGAACAAATAATCCAGTCAAGAAATGGGCAGAGGACATGAACAGACATTTCTGCAAAGAAGACATCCAGATGGCCAACAGACACATGAAAAAATGTTCCACATCACTCGGCATCAGGGACATACAAATGAAAACCACAATGAGATACCACCTCACACCAGTCAGAATGGCTAAAATTAACAAGTCAGGAAATGACAGATGCTGGTGAGGATGCGGAGAAAGCGGAACCCTCCTACACTGTTGGTGGGAATGCAAGCTGGTGCAACCACTGTGGAAAACAGCATGGGCGTTCCTCAAAAAGTTGAAAATAGAGCTACCGTATGACCCAGCAATTGCACTACTGGGTATTTACCCTAAAGATACAGATGTAGTGATCCGAAGGGGCACATGCACCTGAATGTTTATAGCAACAGTGTCCTCAATAGCCAAACTATGGAAAGAGCCTAGATGTCCATCAACAGATGAATAGATAAAGAAGTGGTATAAATACTATGCAGCCATCAAAAAATGAAGTCTTGCCATTTGTGATGATGTGGATGGAACTAGAGGGTATTATGCTTAGCGAAATAAGTCAATTGGAGAAAGACAACTATCATATGATCTCCTTGATATGAGGAAGTGGAGACACAACATGGGGGGTTAGGGGGGTAGGAGAAGAATAAACGAAACAAGATGGGATTGGGAGGGAGACAAACCATAAGAGACTCTAAATCTCACAAAACAAACTGAGGGTGGCTGGGGGAGGGGGTAGGGAGAGGGTGGTAGGGTTATGTACATTGGGGTGGGTATGTGCTATGGTGAGTGCTGTGAAGTGTGTAAACCTGGCGATTCACAGACCTGTACCCCTGGGGCTAATAATACATTATATGTTCATAAAAAAATAAAAAAATTATTAAAAAAGACATTTATTTCCTTATTGATCTTTTGTTGGGATTATCTGTCCATTTCAGTGAGGGGAGTGTTAAAATCCCCCACTATTATTGCATTATTGTGAATGTGTTTCTTTGATTTTATTATTAATTGGTTTATATAGTTGTCTGCTTCAATGTTAGGGGCATAGATATTTAAAACTGTTAGATCTCCTTGTTGGACAAACCCTTTGAGTATGATATAGTGTCCTTCTTCATCTCTTATTATATAGTCTTTGGCTTAAAATCTAATTGATCTGATATAAGCATTGCCACCCCAGCTTTCTTTTGCTGTCTATTAGATGGTAAGTTTTTTTTTCCACCCCCTCACTTTAAATCTGGAGGTGTCTTTGGGTCTAAAATGAGTTTCTTTAGACAGCATACTGATGGATTTTTTTTTATCCATTATGATACTTTGTGTTTTGATTGGGGCATTTAGCCCATTTACATTCAGGGTTACTATTGAGAGATATGAATTTAGTGCCATTGTACTGTCTGTAAGGTGACTGTCACTGTGTATTGTCTCTGTTCCTTTCTGATCTACTACTTTTAGGCTCTCTCTTTGCTTAGAGGACCCCTTTCAATATTTCCTGTGGGGCTGGCTTGGTGTTTACAAATTCTTTCAGTTTTTGTTTGTCCTGGAATCTTTTTATCTCTCTTTCTATTTTCAATGATAGCCTAGCTGGATATAGTATTCTTGGCTGCATGTTTTTCTCGTTTAGTGCTCTGAATATGTCATGCCAGTTCTTTCTGGCCTGCCAGATCTCTGTGGATAAGTCTGCTGCCAATCTAATATTTTTACCATTGTATGTTACAGACTTCTTGTCCCGAGCTGCTTTCAGGATTTTCTCTTTGTCGCTAAGAGTTGTAAATTTTACTATTAGGTGATGGGGTGTGGACCTATTCTTACTGATTTTAAGAGGGGGTTCTCTGCACCTCCTGGATTTTGATGCTTGTTCCCTTTGCCATATTAGGGAAATTCTCTACAATAATTCTCTCCAATATATCTACTGTTCCTCTCTCTCTTTCTTCTTCTTCTGGAACCCCAATTATTCTAATGTTGTTTCATCTTATGGTATCACTTATCTCTTGAATTCTCCCCTTGTGGTCCAGTATTTGTTTGTCTCTCTTTTGCTCAGCTTCTTTATTCTCTGCCATTTGGTCTTCTATATCACTAATTCTTTCTTCTGCCTCATTTATCCTAGCAGTAGAGCTTCCATTTTTTTTTATTGTACCTCATTAATAGCTTTTTTGATTTCAACTTGGTTAGATTTTAGGTCTTTTATTTCTCCCAAAAGGGCTTTTATTCTTCCAGACAGGGTTTCTCTATTATCTTCCATGCCTTTTACGAGTCCGGATAGAACCTTGAGTATCATCATTCTGAACTCTAGATCTGACATATTACCAATGTCCATATTGATTATGTCCCTAGCCTTTGGGACTGCCTCTTGTTCTTTTTTTTATGGTGAGTTTTTCGGCTTTGTCATTTTGTCCAGATAAGAATATATGAAGGAGCAAATAAAATACTAAAACGGTGGCAAAGGCACCAGGAAAATGTGCTTTAACCAAATCAGAAGAGACCCCAAATCATGGGGGGAGGGGTGGGGAGAAAGGGGATAAAAAGAAGTTCAGAAAAAAAATTAAAAAAAGAAAACAAATAAAAAAAGAAAAAAGAATAAAAAGTATATATATTAGACTGGTGACTAGAACAGGGTCACCCACTTAATTTTGGGAGTATTTTGGTCTCTTAGAAGAAACTACTTCCCCAAAGTTTAAAGAATGAAAAACATATATAAGGGTAAACACAATGAAGGGATGGAATATTCATATAAAGATGAAAATTTTTTTTTTTAAATTTCTAAAAAAGGAGTTGATAAAGTATGTTTGTTGGGAGAATAAAGAAAAAGTGGAGAGAATTTGCTTGGGCTGGAGACTAGAATAAGCCTGGAGCTAGATTTAGAGTATATTTTGGTCTTTTAGAAGAAGTTGTACCCCAAATTTTTTAGAAGAAAAAACCCTATGTGTATACAAAAAATAAAGTTAGATACAATGAAGGATAAAATATGACTATAATAATGAAGGTTCAAAAAAGATTATTATTTTTTTAATGAAAGGTATTGTTAAGATAAACTCATTAAAAGACATTAAAAGAGGAAAGGATAAAAGTTAAAAAAATTTAGTAGAAGAAAAAAAATAAAAAAAGTTAAGTAACTGCAAGACTAAAGAATCATGGGGAGAAAGCCATGAATTCCATGCTTTGCTTTCTCCTCATCTGGAATTCCGCTGTTCTCCTTGGTAAGTGAGCTTGATCTTGGCTGGATTTCTTGTTGATCTTCTGGGGGAGGGGCCTGTTGTAGTGATTCTTGAGTGTCTTTGCCCCAGGCGGAATTGCACCGCTCTTACCAGGGGCCAGGCTAAGTAATCCGCTCGGGTTCGCTTTTGTTTCCTGAATGCTTTCTGTAGAGTTCCAGAGGATGGGAATGAAAATGGCAGTCTCCCCATCTCTGGCCTGGAGGAGCTGAGAGCTTGGGGCCCCAATCTTCAGTGCACCATCAGAGAAAAGTGCTCAATCACTCCCATCTCCCTGGCCTCTGGCTGTGCTCTGAGCTCACCCAGCCTGTGACTAAGCACCTCTGTCTCTGGCACACAGCTCCACCTGGAGTCTCTGAACCCCACAGATCCCTGAGCTCTTCCAGGGGGCGTCTCTGCGGATCTTGTGGGGATCCCACTCACAGAGCACTGGTCCGTGTCATGGATTATGGTTCAAGGTAACTCCCAAGCTGAGAGCTCACTCCTCGGCTCTGTCTCTGTAGCCAGCTTCCCTGCTCTAATAACTGTGAGCTCTGTGACACTCAGACACCACCTTCTGTGACCCCGTGGCACATGGGGCCACAGTGACCCCGCATGGGCTTCATTCCGGTTTAGCTTCTGGAGCAATGTTCCTCAGTGGAGCCGACTTTTTAAAGTCCTGATTTTGTGATCCGTTGTTCTGCCGCTTGCCGGGAGCTGACCCCTCCCCTCTGGTCTATCTTCTTGTTGCTTTGGATTCACTTCTCCGCTGGTCCTACCTTTCAGAAAGTGGTCGATTTTCTGTTTCTAGATTTGTTGCTCTTCTTCTCTTCAATCTCCTTTTGGATTTGTAGGTGTTCGCAATGGTTTGATAAGCTATCTAGCTGATCTCCTGCTACCTGATGTCATCTCAGCCTGCTACTTCTCTGCCATTTTGACTCATCTCCCACAGAAATAAAGGTGTTAAATGACACACTGGGCCAAATGGACATCACAGATATATTCAGAACATTCCATCCCCAAACAACAGAATGTGCATTCTTCTCTAGTGCACGTGGAATATTCAACAGAATAGATCACATCCTGGATCATAAATCAGGTCTCAACCAGTATCAAAAGTTTGGGATCATTCCCTGCATATTTTTAACTGCAACTGCTCTGAAGCTAGAACTCAATCACAAGAGGAAATTTGGGAAGAACCGAAATACATGTAAACTAAAGAGCATCCTTCTAAAGAATGAATGGGTCAACCAGGAAATTAAAGAAAAATTGAAAAAATTTATGGAAACAAATGATAATGAAAACACAATTGTTCAAAATCTGTGGGACACGGCAAAGGCAGTCCTGAGAGGAAAATATACAGCGATACAAACCTTTCTCAAGAAACAAGAAAGGTCTCAAATACACAACCTAACCCTACACCTAAAGGAGCTGGAGAAAGAACAGCAAAGAAAGCCTAAACCCAGCAGGAGAAGAGAAATCATAAAGATCAGAGCAGAAATCAAAGAAATAGAAACCAAGAAAACCCACAAAAAAACCCCAAAAAACCAAAAAAACCCCCAGTAGAACAAATCAACTGAACTAGGAGCTGGTTCTTGGAAAGAATTAATAAGATTGATAACCCCCTGGCCAGACTTATCAAAAAGAAAAGAGAAAGGACCCAAATAAATAAAATCATGAATGAAAGAGGAGAGATCACAACCAACACCACAGAAATATAAACAATTATAAGAACATATTATGCACAACTCTATGCCAACAAATTTGACAATCTGTAAGAAATGGATGTATTCCTAGCGACATATAAACTACCTGAGCTGAACCAGGAAGAAATAGAAAACCCAAACAGACCCATAACCAGTAAGGAGATTGAAGCAGTCACCAAAAATCTCACAAGAGCAAGAGCCCAGAGCCAGACAGCTTCCCAGGGGAATTCTACCAAGCATTTAAAGAATTAATTCCTATTCTCCTGAACCTGTTCCAAAAAAAAAAAAAAAAAAAAAAGGAAAACTTCCAAACTCATTTTATGAGGCCAGCATTACTTTGATCCCAAAACCAGACAAAGACCCCATCCAGAAAGAGAATTACAGACAAATATCTTTGATGAACACAGATGCAAAAATTCTCACTAAAATACTAGCCAATGGGATCCAACAGAACATCAAAAGGATTATTCACCACGATCAAATGGGATTTATTCCAGCGCTTCAAAGTTGGTTTAACATCCGCAAATCAATCAGCGTGCTACAATACATTAATAAAAGAAAGAACAAGAACTGTATGATACTCTCAATAGATGCTTAGAAGCATTTGACAAAGTACAACATCCTTTCTTGATTAAAACTCTTCAAAGTGTAGGGATAGAGGGCACATACCTCAATATCATCAAAGCCATCTATGAAAAACCCACCACAAATATCATTCTCAATGGAGAAAAACCGAGAGCTTTTCCACTAAGGTCAGGAACATGGCAGGGATGTCCATTATCACCACTGCTATTCAACATAGTACAGAAGTCCTGGCCTCAGAAGTCAGACAACAAAAAGAAATTAAAAAGCATCCAAATTGGCAAAGAAGAAGTGAAACTCTCACTCTTTGCAGATGATATGATACTATTTGTGGAAAACCCAAAAGACTCCACTCTGAATCTGCTAGAATGTGTACAGGAGTTCCATAAAGTGTCAGGATATAAAATCAATGCACAGAAATCAGTTGCATTTCTTTACACCAACAACAAGACAGAAGAAAGAGAAATTGAGGAGTCAATCCCATTTACAGTTGCACCCAAAACCATAAGATACCTAGGAATAAACCTAACCAAAGAGGCAAAGAATCTATACTCAAAAAACTACAAAGTACTCATGAAAGAAATGGAGGAAGACACAAAGAAATGGAAAAATGTTCCATGCTCCTGGATTGGAAGAACAAATACTGTGAAAATGTCTATGCTACCTAAAGCAATCTACACATTTAATGCAATCCCTATCAAAATCCCATCCATTTGTTTCAAAGAAATGGAACAAATAATCCTAAAATTTATATGGAACCAAAAAGACTTCGAATAGCCAAAGGAATATTGAAAAAGAAAGCCAACGTTGCTGGCATCACAATTCCAGACTTCCAGCTCTATTACAAAGATGTCATCATCAAGACAGTATGGTACTGGCACAAAAACAGACAGACAGATCAGTGGAACAGAATAGAGAGCCCAGAAATAGATGCTCAACTCTATGGTCAACTAATCTTTGACAAAGCAGGAAGGAATGTCCAGTGGATAAAAGACAGTCTCTTTCACAAATGGTGTTGGGAAAATTGGACAGCCACATTTAGACAAATGAAACTGGACCATTTCCTTACACCACACATGAAAATAGACTCAAAATGGATGAAGGACCTCAATGTGAGAAAGAATCAATCAAAACCCTTGAGGAGAACAGAGGCAGCAACCTCTTCGACCTCAGCTGCAGCAACTTCTTCCTAAGAACGTCGCCAAAGGCAAGGGAAGCAAGGGCAAAAATGAACTATTGGGACTTCATCAAGATCAAAAGCTTTTGCACAGCAAAGGAAACAGTTAACAAAACCAAAGGACAACTGACGGAATGGGAGAAGATATTTGCAAATGACATATCAGATAAAGGGCTAGTATCCAAAATCTATAAAGAGCTTATCAAACTGAACCCCCAAAGAACAAATAATCTGATCAAGGAATGGGCAGAGGACATGAACTGATATTTCTGCAAAGAAGACATCCAGATGGCCAACAGACACATGGAAAAGTGCTCCTCATCACTCGGCATCAGGAACATACAAATGAAAACCACAATGAGATACCACCTCACACTAGTCAGCATGGCTAAAATTAACAAGTCAGGAAATGAGAGATGTTGGTGAGGATGAGGAGAAAGGGGAACCCTCCTACGCTGTTGGTGGGAATGTAAGCTGGTGTAACCACTCTGGAAAAAAGCATGGATTTTCCACAAAATGTTGAAAATAGAGCTACCCTACGACCCAGCAATTGCACTACTCTGTATTTACCCTAAAGACACAAATCTAGTGATCCTAAGGGGCACGTGCACCCGAATGTTTATAGCAGCAATATCCACAATAGCTAAACAATGTCTGTCAACAGATGGACATCAACAGATGAGTGGATAAAGAAGATGTGGTGTATATGTATACAATGGAATACTATGTAACCATCAAAAGAAATGAAATTTTGCCATTTGTGATGACGTGGATGGAACTAGAGGGAATTATGCTTAGTGAAATAAGTCAATCAGAGAAAGATTATTATCCTATGATCTCCCTGATATGAGGAAGTTGAGAGGCAATGTGAGGGGTTTGAAGGGTAGGAAAAGAATAAATGAAACAAGATGGGATTGGGAGGGAGACAAACCATAAGAGACTCTTAATGTCATAAAACAAACTGAGGGTTGCTGGGGGGAGGGGTAGGGAGAGAGTGGTTGGGTTATGGACATTGGGGAGGGTGTGTGCTATGGTGAGTGCTATGAAGTGTGTAAACCTGGTGATTCACAGACCTCTATCCCTGGGACATTTTATGTTAGTAAAAGAAAATTTAAAAAAAATAGAAAAAAATAATATGAGCCTAGAGTGTAGGTCTACTGGCTTTGCTGTCCTCCTTCTCTTCCTTCTCTTCCTGTGCATTTCCAAAGGAGGAAAGTGTCTCTTTAAAGTTGGTCCCCTTTCTGAAGGTTATCAACACTGATCCAGTTCCATTGTCTGTAGCCCCTCTCCCTGAATGCACTCGATGCGTGGCTTTCATGGCACCTGTGAGACTCGCCTCTTTCCCTGCTCCCAGCTCAGCAATCTGGTAACTTTGTAGCCCTACCTCTGTTCTTTCCCCAGACTGATGTCTGAGGGCTTGTGTCAGATCCCTGAGACCTGGGGCCTACAATACTCTTTTTTTTTTCTTTTAAAGATTTATTTATTTATTTAGTTGACACAGAGAGAGCACAGTAGACAGAGGCAGGCAGAGAGAGAGAGAGGGAAGCAGGCTCCCCACTGAGCAGAGAGCCCGATGCGGGACTCGATTCCAGGACCCCGAGATCATGACCCAAGCTGAAGGCAGCGGCTCAACCCACTGAGCCACCCAGGCGCCCCTACAATACTCTTAACACTGATTTAGAAATGAAAAATTATCTTGTAATCATTAAAGAAATGAATAAATTGGTCAGAAATCTCACAAAACACTTCCAACCTATATGGTTGAAATAACAATTCTACCAATTATTTTAAAAGAAATTACTAAACAAACTCTTCCAAAGAATAGGAGATGTATCCTCAGTACACTGTAGCATTAATACCCAAACCAGACAAGGACTATCAAGAATAGGAAATTACAGAGGATTCTCACTCAAAAACACAGGTGCAGCAGTCTCAATGAAAATATCAATAACCAAATCAGTGATATATTAAAAGTATAATATAGTTCAACCAACGTGTTCTCATCTCAGAAATGTGAATTGGTTTAATATTAGAAAAATCCATTTATTTTTCAGAACTGTAACTGAATTAAAAGAGAAACATGTAATAATCTCCATAGGTATTGAATGGGCATTGGTGAAAATCAATATCCATTCATTAATTATTAAATATTAGGAAATTAGGAACAGAAAGTTACTTTCTTAGCATGAGTAAGGAAAGTCTACAGCAAAGACCATAGTGAAATAAATAATACTGGCCTATGTATCTCTTTTTTTTTGAAATAGAAAGATTTTTACTGGGCACCTGGGTGGCTTAGTCGGTTAAGCATCTGTCTTTGGCTCAGGTCATGATCCCAGGGTCCTAGGATCGAGTCCCTCATTGGGCTCCCTGTTCAGTTGGGAGCCTGCTTCTACCTCTACCCCTCCCCCTTTTGTGCTCACTCTCTTTCTCTTGCAAAAAGATTTTAAGGTAAAAATGTAAGTTAAAATGCTGTGTGATATTATTCTTAAAAAATATATATGTATGCAAACATGGATAACATTTTGAAGGACAACCACCTAAATAATAATATTCATTTTTGGGTTTTAGAGGTTCTATGATTTTTTAATGTTTCATATCTACTTTTGAATTTTTCTTTATTAAATATGCATATATGTGTAGTTTTATATGGGAAGACTATTGCCTAACTCATTGCACTGCTTAAACCATGTGTGAATAAATGATGAAGAATAGTTCTGATTTGTAATTAGAATCTTATTTTTCTATGCCTGGATTGAGTTGATTTCTCTTATTACATCTCTTTCTCTCCAAGGGTACTAACCCCATTGGTGTTTGGGTTGGGATTTTTTTTGCCAAAATAAATTATATTTCAGATTCATCAGAGGCTTTTGATTCAGGGGCCTTAGGGACGTTTTTATTGAGTTTTTTTTTCTATTCACCATATTTGAAGAAGGTAATAAGGAGGGTCTGTAATTTAAAAATCTGTTTGGCCTCATAGAAAAAGAGAACACCCATTTTTGAAGACCTAGAGAGGCTTCTTAACTTCCCTTTACTTCTTGAACTTAGTTTATCTTCCCTTTCTTTAGAGTGCACAGACATAGTTCCTCATTTGAAAATAGGATGGTATATCTTGTAACCCAGCAACCATATGTATATTCACAGTGAGTATGGGTTCCTAAGGGCCGAAAAATGTGTTTAGATGCTCCTACTGGTATCTTGTTGTTCAGTTGGAGGTTCACTTATGTCACTTGAGGTACAGCTTCCAAGTGAAACAATGAAGAATGTCAAAGGTAAGTACTGAATCTTTTACTTGTCAGGTACCTTATTATTTGTAACTGATGGAGAGGATATTTTTGCTTTTCTCTATATAATATGTTTCACTGCATATTTTAATCTGGGAGAGAAAATAAAATGCTTCTTTCTTTCTTTTTTTTTTTACATTAAAAAAAGATTTTATTTATTCATTTGAGAAAGAAAGAGAACACAAGTGGGTGATGAGGCAGAGGGAGAAACAGGCTCCCTGCTGAGCTGGGAGCCAGATCCCAGGACCTAGAGATCATGCCCTGAGGTGTTCATGAGCCAAAGGCAGATGTCTAACCATCCGAGCCATCCAGGAGCCCCCCTTTTCTAAACATTTCTAAAAGCAGTTTCCACGCCCAACATGGAGCTTGAACTCACAACCCTGAGATCAAGAGTGGCATGCTCTACCGACTGAGCCAGTCAACTTTGCCTCAAATACTTCTTTCAAACTTTATTTTTGATATTAAGATAACTTTTGAGATTTTTTTATAGAGCAAATGAACCTTCATCAGATTGACAACATGGGTGGACTCACTTAATCTATAATTAAATTGATAGCTTCCCAGGTATAGTGGTTTGATTGGCACACAGAAACAAGTCTCCAGGTGTCTACAAAACTCTCACTTTGTCTCTATTTCTTCTATCAAGTGTCTGTCTACATATCTATTCCATTTAGCTCAATTATCAATGGGAAAGATTCAATTAGAAAAATCTCCTTCTATTTTAGCACCAGTGTCACTAATCATTGATCTGTCTTATAAACCCAGGTTAATATCTCTCCCCATCCCTCTTTTTTTTTTAATAATATCTGCAACCTTGGCATTATACTGGGCAACTCTTCTTAGTGGAAACTGATACTATTCACTCATTTCACAAAAGTAAAAGTGAGCTTCATATCCTTGATGCAGGAAACATACATTTGTTGGGAATAATAAAAAAGCCAGAGAAAGCTATTTAGACACCAAACTAATTGGGTCTTATGGGGATCTTTTTTAAATTTTCTAATGGGAGAAAACATGAAATATTATAACAACTTTAGCCAATATAAATACAATGTAAGCCACATTTGCAATTCAGAATTTTCCAATAGTTCCATTTACAAAAGTGTAAGAAACAAGCAAGATTTTTTAAGGTTATATATTTCTCTATCTCAATATATCCAGCTTATTACCATTTCAGTGTGTATCCATAATAAAATTATTGAGATATTTTATATTAAGCTTTCTTATCAAGTCTTCTAAGTATTATGTGTATTTTAGAGTTGCTGCGTATCTCATCCAAACCAGTCACATTTTTTGTTTTGAAGGATGACTTTTTATCACTCTTATGTACAGGAAATTCAACAGCATCCACTCAGCCCAGTTTGGTGGCCAGTTCTTTAGCCTTTGCCTTTTCCAACTTGGCAATGTGAGCCATGGACTTTTGACCCAGGATGTTTCCTCCCCAGTGACAGTGGATTTCATCCTATCTGTCAGTCATTGGTCCTGATAGCTTCCACCTGCTTAGCCAGAGCTCCTTTGTCTTCTGAGTTAACCTGTATGAAGGTGACAGTGGTGCAGGTCTTCTGTGGACCAGATGCACCAGCCTGGCCTTCCCCTTGATAATATAGTAGGGAACCCCCATCTAATGACACAGGGCAGGCAGGAAGACAACCAGCTCAGTGGGATCCAAGTATGTGCAATCATTACAATCAGAGCCTTCTTGTTTTCCACCAAGGTGGTGACAGTATTAATGCCAGCTTGCAGAGAGGTGACCTCTTACTGGGGACATCTCCTTTGCAGGCAGCTTTCTTCTCAGCCGAGCACATCATCTCTACTTCTTCTCTTGCTTTGTCTCTGTATCTGTGGGCCAGCTTAAGCAGTTGAATTGTTGTTTGGCGGTCCAAGGACTGGGCGAATTAGTTAATCACAGGAGGTACTTTAAGATGTTTATAGAGAATAACCCTTTGCTGCTGCAGTTGGATATAGCAGAGGCATTTGACAAAGCAGGTAAAGTCCCTTTTGGACTAGATGTCCTATCTGATGCCAAAATTCTTGGCCCTTTTCTCAAACAAGGAATGACCACCTCTTGGCCTCCTGTTTCTTCATGACAGTAGGGGCCAGGGCCAACTTCTTTCCATTGTTTTCTTTCCTTTTGGTGTCTTGGATGACTGAAGGAGAGAGTGAGACAAGCCATCCTTTCAGTGTTCAATAACAAATCACATGTGGCTAATCAAAAAGAATGTAATCTTGCCATTTGCAATGATGTGGATAGAACTAGAGGGTATTATGCTAAGCAAAATTTGTCAGTCAGAGAAAGACAAGTACCATATGATTTCAGTCATATGTGGAATTAAGAAACAAAACAGATGAACATAGGGGAAGGGAAGGAAAAATAAAATAAGATGAAAATTGAGAGGGAGGAAAACCATAAGAGACGCTGAACTTTAGGAAACAAACTGAGTGTTGTTGGAGGGGAGGTGGGTGGGGGAGAAGGGATAATTGGATAATGGGCGTTAAGGAGGATACTTGATGAAGTGAGCACTGGGTGTTATATGTAAGTGATAAATCACTAAATTCTACTTCTGAAACTAGTAAAAAAAAAAAAAAGCAAAGTATCCAGGCCACTTGGATGCTTAAAAAAATAATTCATATGTGCCTAATGGCTACTGTATTAGATAGCAGAGACCTAAAACATTGATTGAAGGTAACAAAGGGCTGGATAGACCATGTATTCAATTAAGCATTTCAGAAGAACAATTATGTTGCTCTTGCCCAGACCCTGAGTGATTGTGTAGTTGGCCTTTGGTCTTCTTACCACATTGATAGATATACTGATGTATGTATAAATTGTATTAAGAAGGAGAACATTAACAATATAGAGGAAAATTCTGGAACATATGGTCATTTTCCCCTTCTTCAGAGTGGATATGACCAATCCATTAAAAATATAATTAAATAGATGTTGGCAAAAAGCATCTCATGAAAAGCTCTCTTTTGCCCACGTTCTCTAAAATACATCCTCATCCTTTTCACTAATGTGAAAAATCCACTGTAGAGATTCATTTCTTTATTTATATTTAATATATATGTTTAAATGACTCTGGTTGTGAAAGGGTAAATTCATCAAAATTTGTCATGCAAAACTCTGTGACAGACACTATATTTAGTGCTGGGTATAAAGGAGAATATAAGATGTTTAAATCCTTTCCCAAGTGGCACTTATATTATAGTTAGTTTTAAGGGAGGGGAAGACAGATAATTTTGGAATGTGTTGATTATTAGGAAGAAATTTAAAAAGACTGGTGTATATTAGAATGAACAGATGGGAGGAGTCTCACCAAATTTGGTGGTCAGGGGTCAGTCCTAGAAGTAGATGAAATTTGAATTGAACCCACAGTGACAACATGTATCCAGGAGTGTGCTGACAGGAGAACAATGTAGGCAGATGGCTCAGCATGTGTAGAAGCCAAAGTAGGGCTGCCTTGAGGATCAGACAGAAGGCCAGATAACCAGGATGTGGCAAAGACAGTGGGGATTATGGGAGATGACTAGTAGGCTATGGCATAAGCTTTGTTCTATGGATATTAGGAAGCTATTGTTGAATTTTAAATTAGGGAGGGACATGGACTAATGAATATTTTAAAAAAAGTCCCTCCAGAAGTTCATCTTTGCCTTTGTTTCCTTCGCCTTTGGAGACATATCTTGAAAGAAGTTGCTGTGGCTGATATCAAAGAGGTTACTCCCTATGTTCTCCTCGAGGATTCTGATGGATTCCTGTCTCACGTTGAGGTCTTTTATCCATTTCGAGTTTATCTTTGTGTACGGTGTAAGAGAATGGTCAAGTTTCATTCTTCTACATATAGCTGTCCAGTTTTCCCAGCACCATTTATTGAAGAGACTGTCTTTTTTCCACTGGATATTTTTTCCTGTTTTGTCAAAGATTATTTGACCATAGAGTTGAGGGTCCATATCTGGGCTCTCTACTCTGTTCCACTGGTCCATGTGTCTGTTTTTATGCCAGTACCATGCTGTCTTGGTGATCACAGCTTTGTAGTAAAGCTAGAAATCAGGTAACGTGATGCCACCAGTTTTATTTTTGTTTTTCAACATTTCCTTAGCAATTCGGGGTCTCTTCTGATTCCATAAAAATTTTAGTATTATTTGCTCCAGCTCTTTGAAAAATACTGGTGGAATTTTGATTGGAATGGCATTAAAAGTATAGATTGCTCTGGGCAGTATAGACATTTTAACGATGGACTTCATCAAGATCAAAAGCTTCTGCACAGCAAAAGAAACAGTCATCAAAACAAAGAGGCAACCCACGGAATGGGAGAAGATATTTGCAAATGACAGTACAGATAAAAGGTTGATATCCAGGATCTATAAAGAACTCCTCAAACTCAACACACACAAAACAGATAATCATATTAAAAAATGGGCAGAAGATATGAACAGACACTTCTCCAAGGAAGACATACAAATGGCTACCAGACACATGAAAAAATGTTCATCATCACTAGCCATCAGGGAGATTCAAATCAAAACCACATTGAGATACCACCTTACACCAGTTAGAATGGCCAAAATTAGCAAGACAGGAAACAACGTGTGTTGGAGAGGATGTGGAGAAAGGGGAACCCTCTTACACTGTTGGTGGGAATGCAAACTGGTGCAGCCACTTTGGAGAACAGTGTGGAGATTCCTCAGGAAATTAAAAATAGATCTTCCCTATGACCCTGCAATTGCACTGCTGGGTATTTACGCCAAAGATACAGATGTAGTGAAAAGAAGGGCCATCTGTACCCCAATGTTTATAGCAGCAATGGCCACGGTCGCCAAACTGTGGAAAGAACCAAGATGCCCTTCAACGGATGAATGGATAAGGAAGATGTGGTCCATATACACTATGGAGTATTATGCCTCCATCAGAAAGGACGAATACCCAACTTTTGTAGCAACATGGACAGGACTGGAAGAGATTATGCTGAGTGAAATAAGTCAAACAGAGAAAGTCAAGTATCATATGGTTTCACTTATTGGTGGAGCATAACAAATAATATAGAGGACAAGGGTAGATGGAGAGGAGAAGGGAGTTGAGGGAAATTGGAAGGGGAGGTGAACCATGAGAGACTATGGACTCTGAAAAACAACCTGAGGGTTTTGAAGGGGCGGGGTGGGAGGGTGGGGGAACCAGGTGGTGGGTATTAGGGAGGGCACAGATTGCATGGAGCACTGGGTGTGGTGAAAAAACAATGAATACTGTTACGCTGAAAATAAATAAAAAATTGGAGGAAAAAAAAAAAAAAGTCCCTCCAGCTGCCATGAATGAAAGAGTAGCTGAGAGTGGGAAAGAGGGTAAACAGAGAAATCAGTTCAGAGAGACATGTGGGGTTTATGTCTAAGTATACCGTGCTGGTGAGCTTTTGTTTGATTAGAAATGTATTTCATTGTAAAAAGATGCTGCAGTTGCCCCTTAACACAGATTTGAACTGTGTGGGTCCACTTATGTGGAGATATTTTTTCTTTTTTAATAAACACAGTAGAGTACTGTAATTGTATTTTGTCTTCCTTATGATTTTCTTTAACATTTTTCCCTAGATTACTTTACTGTAAAAGTACAATATATAATACTTACAATATGCAAAATATGTGTCAATTGACAGTTATTTGTAAGGCTTCTTATCGGTAAGTCTTCTGGTCAATAGCAGGTTATCTGTAGTTTAATTTTTGGAAAGACAAAAGTTTTACACAGATTTTTGACTGTGCAGGGTGTTGGTGCTTCTAACCTCTGTTTTTCAAGGGTCACCTCTGTGTGTGTGTGTGTGTGTGTGTGTGTGTGTGTATTTTATTTGCCACAGAGAGAGAGAGAGTACACACAAGCAGGCAGAGAGGCAGGCAGAGGCAGCGAGAGAAGCAGGCTCCCTACCGAGCAAGGAGCCCGATGCGGGACTCGATCCCAGGACCCTGGGATCATGACCTGAGCCGAAGGCAGCTGCTTAACCAACTGAGCCACCCAGGCGTTCCCCCCCCCCTTTTTAAAAATTTCTATGTGTGTGTATTTAGATTTCCCTCTCTTTCAGGTGATAGTGAATAGTAATAGACAGTGTGAAGACTTGTCTTTAAATTTAACATTTTATTTTGAAATTATTTCAAGTTTATAGAAAGCTGGCGTAATTAAGAATAGTACAAAACACATCAGTATTCAATGCACATATTGTTGATATTTTATTCTACTTACTTTATTATTTGCTGTCTGTCTCTCTTCATAACAGTTTTTATGACACATTTGTGGTTAAAATACAGATATCATGGCCCTTAACTACTGTATCCTTACGTACTGCAGTGTGTATGTCTTAATAGAGATTTTTACTTGCAAATCCACAATAATGTTCTTGACTTCAGTGAATTTAACACCAAATCAATAATTTTATTAAATTTGCCCATCCATACTTCAACTTTGTTTCTGACCAGTAATATCCTTAATTGAATTTTTCTCTCTTCTATACAGTACCCAAACTAGGTCAGTCATTGTATTAAATTGTTATGATTCCTTAACCTTCTTTGTTTGGAATATTTCTACAGCCTGTATATTTTGTTATTTTTTTGAGGTGCACATTTTTGAAGAATATAGTTTCCTTCCACTTTCTTTTTCAATAGAACTTCTTCAGTTTGGGTTTCCTTGATGTTTTCTCCTGATTCAATTCAGGTTTTTCATTCTCAGAGTACTATATAGACGGTATGGTTATTTTCAGGGTGACACATATGATCACCAGGTTAAGTTGTCCAATTATGTGGTCATTACTTTTTTTTTTAATAACTAATAAGCAGTCTATATGAATACACTTAAAGAACACACAAGTTTTCTATTCCTCAACTAAAATTTCCCCAATTTTGTATCTCTCGATGGTTTTTTGCCTGATTCGATCTTTGCTGTAATGATTGTCAATGTCTGATTTCCAACTCAAGTTCTTGCTCCACATATGTGGGCTGGTCCTTGGCATTCTACTATGAACAAGAGTTCTCCCTTACTATCAATTTATACTTGATCCATCGCCTGTGTATATGTTTGGACTCATGAATTCTTAGTTTTCAATGCTTGTAATTCATTTCTGTGCTTACTAATTATGGTGCTCAAATTGTCACACATTTTGCCAGTGGGACCTCCTTCAAGCTGGTTTCAGTGGACCTTGTTACAAATCCCATTGTCTGAGGATTTCCTTACTTTTGGCATAGCAAGATGTTGCATGTTCACCTGTACCTATTCTATTTCAGTCCTGGATCAGCCATTTTTTTAACGGGACCTCTGTTCATTCATCTTGGGGCTTTAGGGTGAGCTCAGTGCTATTACATTATCTTTTTAATTAACCATTTTAGTGGGCTAAGAAATACAAGCAAGCATATACATGTATAATACAGTATACAAATATACATGCACTCATAGACATGAGCATATATAAAAATGCATCTATATCTTTATATACATATTTTCAGAATTATGTTGAAACTTCCCATTCTACTCCTATCTTTCCCTAATCCATATTGGTATCTTTCTAATTCCTTATAAAAATCTCTGACCATCAACATGTTCTCATTATTCAGTCCTACAATAAATCTAAAATAGTTTCAGCATAGTTTCATCCATACTCCTAGAAAAAACAAGTGTACTAAAAAGAGTTCAGGATTTGTTCACATTTCTTCCTATCCTCCTTTCAGACCAAGACCGAGAGGATATAGTTAGATAATGTGTTCATCAGAACTTGCACTAGTCCTTTCTTTTCCCCACTGGTATGGTTATGGTATTCATTTGAGATGAAAATTGGTTGATTTTTTTCCAATTCAGCTTTCAGTTGTATGTCCTCCTTCTTGTCATCATTGACTTAAGTTGATTTTGTTTTGAGTATTCGTATTAGAAAGTTTACAAAAGGCAAAACTATATGACAACTAAAAGTGTATGGTGGAAGTGTCATTCCCTAATGGGAAGGAATTAAAGAAATTATATAAGAGCATACCAGAGCACATTTGTGTGTGGTTGATACTAATCTTGAAAAGGGGAAGAAATTAATTATGTGAAAAACAGACAAGGAGAGCTGCTATGTGAAGAGCTAAATGTCTTCTTGAGGTGATCAGAGATTGGCTTCAGAAAATACAAAAAACAATATCTGTACAGTACTTATTATTTCCTTAGTACTATCATAAGCATGTACCTGGATTATCTTATTTAGACCTCATAGTAAATCTAAGATGTAGTATTATCATTACCCCATCTTACAGAGGAGGAAATTGGGAGCAAAGATTGGTTAAATGACTTGTCCAAGGTAGTTCATATAATAGATGAAAAACTGGACAAACTGCGTTTGCTTCATTGTGGTACATTCAGTGGGACTAAGGTCATCACCTCATGAAAGACTTGTTTTCCAGTTATACAAGGCACAGCATGTGACTAGGTTTAATTTTTGTTTATAGTCACTATTCACCCTGTCATATTTTGACATTGCTCCTCAGATCCAATTTCTGTGACTTTTACGTGAAGATTGGGCAGTGGTGTGAAGCCAATGATGAGAAACCATTCAGCAGTAACAACGTTCATCTTACTGGGTTTGACAGATGACCCACAGCTAGAGATTTTTATTTTTATCTTTCTGTTTATCTCATATATGTTAAGTGTAATTGGGAATCTGACCATAATTTCTCTCATCTTGGTGGATTCTCATTTAAAAACAGCTATGTATTTTTTTCTTCAAAATTTCTCTTTTTTAGAAATCTCATTCACAACTGCCTGTGTCCCCCCATACCTGTACGTCATATCAAGTGGGGACAGAACCATCACCATTAAGGCTTGCTTCAGCCAAATTTTTTTTATTGTCCTCTTTGGAGCTACAGAATTTTTTCTTTTGGCTGTGATGTCTTACGACCGCTACGTGGCTATTTGCAAACCCCTGTATTACGTGACCATCATGGACAGCAGAGTCTGCAGGAATCTCATCCTCAGTTGTTGGGTATCTGCCTTATTGATTATCCTTCCACTCCTTGGTTTGAGTCTCCATCTGGAATTCTGTGACTCTGTTATTGACCATTTTTATTGTGATGCTTCTCCATTACTGAAGAATTCATGTTCAGATACTTGGTCTATAGAGCAGCTGGTTATAGTCTGTGCTGTGTTGACCTTCATAATGACCCTTGTGTGTATAGTTCTATCATATGTATACATCATTAGGACAATTCTAAGATTGCCCTCTGTCCAGCAGAGGAAAAAAGCCTTTTCCACCTGTTCTTCCCACATGATTGTAGTTTCCATCACGTATGGCAGCTGCATATTTATGTATGTCAAACCTTCAGCTAAGGATGAAGTAGCCATTAACAAGGCAGTTTCTCTGCTCACTATATCTGTTGCCCCTTTGTTGAACCCTTTCATTTATACCCTGAGAAATAAACAAGTAAAGCAGTCTTTCCATGATACCCTTAAAAGACTTGCATCTCTTTCAGATAAATATTAGATTTTCATATTAGGAGTTTAAATTAAAACAAGAAACAACTTATCCTATATCAATATGAAATCATATATTACAAATGGTATATCAGTTCAGCATATAGGTGGAAACTGAGTGAGGAGAGTTGTGTAGTTCTCAACTTTGAGGAATTTCAGTTCTCAATATAGAGGAAAAATAAAGGAAATTTAGAAGAAAATCTAAGGAAAAATTGTGATGGGCCCAGCATTATGCGGATAGATACTTCTAACTTTTCTGGAACTTCTGCGTCTTCCTAATCTATATTTCAGTCAACTCTTTTTAGTCTTGTCAGGTATACATTAGTCATTAGTCTTGTGTGTTGAATCTATTCTATTCATGTCACTGATTTCCCCTCCTTGCAACACTAACTCTTTCAAAGTATTTTCTCTTTTCAAGAGGATAAGAATTCTGGTTTTTAGGAAAAATAAGCTCCCTCCACCTTCAACTCTGCTTTGTTAATGCTGCCTCATGATAATCATGTGGATTTGAAGAAAATTCTAATAGTCATCCTTGCCTTTTCTAATCAGAACTTATTAAAACATGTACGAAAAATCATTACATAAACAAAGGTATAACCAAATGGTCTTTTTAAAAAAGATTTTATCTATTTATTTAGACAGACATTTGTTGAACCCCTGAGAAATAAACAAGTAAAGCAGTCTTTTTGTGACATCATGAAAAGATTGGTATTTCATTTATAGAAATAGTAGAACAGTATACTGGGAATTCAAATTAAAAGGTATATTAACAGAATATGGGTGGAAATTGAAGCCACTGAAAATGGCAAGTTTTGGCAGGCATTAAAGAAAGTTTGGAAGAACATCTAATAAAAAATGCTGAAGGACCCAGTATTATGAAATGGGCATTTCTTTATTCCTCTGCAACTGGTTATATCTCCTCATAATCTGAAATTCAGTCAGCTCTACTTAAGTTGTCTCTAATGTTCATTAGTCATTAGTTTTTCATGTCAAAACTGTTCTGGACATGTTACTGCTTTCCCCTCCTTGCAATGCAATCTGTTTTGAAGTGTCTTCCCTTCTCAAGGGGATAGCTACACTGATTTTCAGGATGTAAATCAGTCTTCATTTTGGGCTTGTCAATTGTGTCTCAAAATAAACAATATGTGATTTCTTCCTTTTCATTCATAATTTTATTAATTTGGATCCTCTCTATTGTCTTTTGGATTAGTTTGGCCAGTGGTTTATCGATCTTATTGATTCTTTCAAGAAAACCAGCTTCTAGTTTTGTTGATGCATTCTACTGCGTCTCTAGTTTCTATCTCATTGATCTCTGCTCTAATCTTCATTATTTCCCTTCTCGTGTGTGGAGTTGGCTTAATTTGTTGTTGATTTTCCAGTTCTTTAAGGTGTAAAGAGAGCTGGTGTATTCTGGATTTTTCCATTTTTTTTTTGAGGGAGACTTGGATGACTATGTATTTCCCCCTTAGGACTGCCTTTGCTGTATCCCATAGGTTTTGGACCAAAGTGTCTTCATCCTCATTGGTTTCCATGAATTGCTTAAGTTCTTCTTTGATTCCTTCGTTGATCCAAACATTCTTAAGCAAGGTGGTCTTTAGCTTCCAGGTGTTTGAATTCCTTCCAAATTTTTTCTTGTGGTTGAGTTCCACTTTCAAAGCATTGTGGTCTGAGAATATTCAGGGAATAATCTCAATCTTTTGGAATCGGCTGAGTCCTGTTTTGTGACCCAGTATGTGGTCTATTCTGGAGAAAGTTCCATGTGTGCTCAAGAAGAATGAGTATTCTGTTGTTTTAGGGTGGAATGTTCTGTATATATTTATGAGGTCCATGTGATCCAATGTGTCATTCAATGCTCTTGTTTATTTATAGATTTTCTGCTTGGATGATCTGTCCATTACTGAGAGTGGTGTGTTAAGATCCCCTACTATTGGAGCACCTGGATGGATCAGTGGGTTAAAGCCTTTGTCTTCAGCTCAGGTCATGATCCCAGGGTCTTGGGATCAAGCCCCACATTGGGCTCTCTGCTAGGCAGGGAGCCTGCTTCCCTTCCTCTCTCTCTGCCTACTTGTGATCTCTCTCCCTCAAATAAATAAATAAAATCTTAAAAAAAAAAAGATCCCCTACTATTAATGTATTCACATCAATATGACTCTTTATCTTGATTAACAGTTGTCTTATGTAGTTGGCTGCTCCCGTATTGGGGGGCATAAATATTTACAATTGTTAGATCTTCTTGGTGGATAGACCCTTTAAGAATGATGTAGTGTCCTTCTGTATCTCTGACTACAGTCTTTAGTTTAAAATCTAATTTATCTGATATGAGAATCACTACCCCAGCTTTCTTTTGAGGCCCATTGGCATGAAAGATGCTTCTCCATCCCTTCACTTTCGGTCTGGATGTATCCTTAGGTTCAAAATGGGTCTCTTGTAGACAATATATGGATAGGTACTGTCATTTTATTCAGTCTGCAACCTCGTGGTGTTTTATGGGAGCATTTAGGCCGTTCACACTGAGAGTGATTATTGAGAGATATGTTTTTATTGTGTTACCTGTGAAGTCCTTCTTTCTATAGATTGTCTCCATAAATTTCTGTTCTATGACACTCTTGGGTTCTTTCTTCTTTTATAGAACCCCCCTTAATATTTCTTGTAGTGTGGCTTGGTGGTCACATATCCTTTTTTTTTTTAAGATTTTATTCATTTATTTGACAGAGAGAACACAAGTAGGCAGAGAGGCAGGCAGAGAGAGAGAGGAGGAAGCAGGCTCCCCGCTGAGCAGAAAGCCCAATGCGGGGCTTGATCCCAGGACCCTGGGATCATGACCTGAGCCAAAGGCAGTGGTTTTAACCCACTGAGACACGAAGGGACCCCTGGTCACATATTCTTTTAAACCTTGCTGGTCTTGGAAGCTCTTTATCTCTCCATCCACTTTAAATGTCAGCCATTCTGGATAAAGTATTCTTGGCTGTATGTTCTTTTCATTTAGTGCCCTGAATATGTCTTGCCAGCCCCTTCTGGCTTGCCAGGTTTCTGTGGACAGGTCTGACATTATTCTGATGGGCCTTCCTCTGTAAGTAAGGAATCTCTTCCTCTAGCTACTTTCAAGAGCTCCTGTCTAAAATTATGATTCATCAGTTTCACAATCAGGTGTCTCGAGGTCTTCCTAGATTCTATGATCTTGGGGGAAGATCTTTCTGCCTCTAGGACATGAACACTGGTTCCATTCCCCAGACTGGGAAAATTTTCATGGAGAATTTGTTCAACTATATCCTCTAGTCTACTTTCTTTCTTCTCGTCCTCAAGGATTCCAATAATTCTGACTTTGGAACATTTCATGGCATCATTTATTTCCCTAATTCTGTTTTCATGGCTTCTAAGCTGTTTGTTCCAGTCCTCCTCCTGACCCTTTCACCCCCAAACTACTAGAACTCATACAGCAGTTCAGTAATGTGGCAGGATACAAAATCCATGTACAGAAATCAGTTGCTTTCTTACACATTAACAATGAAACACAGAAAGGGAAATTAGAGAATTGATTCCATTTACTATAGCACCAAGAACCATAAGATACCTGGAGTAAACCTAGCCAAAGAGGTAAAGGATCTGTACTCAAGGAACTACAGAACACTCATGAAATGAACTGAAATATGGAAGATCATTCCATGCTCATGGATCAGAAGAATAAACTTTGTTAAATGTCTATACTGCTTAGAGCAATCTATACTTTTAATGCCATTCCGATCAAAATTCCACCAGTATTTTTCAAAGAGATGGAGCAAATAATCCTAAAATTTGTATGGAATCAGAAGAGACCCCGAATTGCTAAGGAAATGTTGAAAAACAAAAATAAAACTGGTGGCATCACGTTACCTGATTTCAAGCTTTACTACAAAGCTGTGATCACCAAGACAGCATGGTACTGGCATAAAAACAGACACAAGGACCAGTGGAACAGAGTAGAGAGCCCAGATATGGACCCTCAACTCTATGGTCAAATAATCTTTGACAAAACAGGAAAAAATATCCAGTGGAAAAAAGACAGTCTCTTCAATAAATGGTGCTGGGAAAACTGGACAGCTATATGTAGAAGAATGAAACTTGACCATTCTCTTACACCGTACACAAAGATAAACTCGAAATGGATAAAAGACCTCAACGTGAGACAGGAATCCATCAGAATCCTCGAGGAGAACATAGGGAGTAACCTCTTTGATATCAGCCACAGCAACTTCTTTCAAGATATGTCTCCAAAGGCGAAGGAAACAAAGGCAAAGATGAACTTCTGGGACTTCATCAAGATCAAAAGCTTCTGCACAGCAAAAGAAACAGTCATCAAAACAAAGAGGCAACCCACGGAATGGGAGAAGATATTTGCAAATGACAGTACAGATAAAAGGTTGATATCCAGGATCTATAAAGAACTCCTCAAACTCAACACACACAAAACAGATAATCATATTAAAAAATGGGCAGAAGATATGAACAGACACTTCTCCAAGGAAGACATACAAATGGCTACCAGACACATGAAAAAATGTTCATCATCACTAGCCATCAGGGAGATTCAAATCAAAACCACATTGAGATACCACCTTACACCAGTTAGAATGGCCAAAATTAGCAAGACAGGAAACAACGTGTGTTGGAGAGGATGTGGAGAAAGGGGAACCCTCTTACACTGTTGGTGGGAATGCAAACTGGTGCAGCCACTTTGGAGAACAGTGTGGAGATTCCTCAGGAAATTAAAAATAGATCTTCCCTATGACCCTGCAATTGCACTGCTGGGTATTTACGCCAAAGATACAGATGTAGTGAAAAGAAGGGCCATCTGTACCCCAATGTTTATAGCAGCAATGGCCACGGTCGCCAAACTGTGGAAAGAACCAAGATGCCCTTCAACGGATGAATGGATAAGGAAGATGTGGTCCATATACACTATGGAGTATTATGCCTCCATCAGAAAGGACGAATACCCAACTTTTGTAGCAACATGGACAGGACTGGAAGAGATTATGCTGAGTGAAATAAGTCAAACAGAGAAAGTCAAGTATCATATGGTTTCACTTATTGGTGGAGCATAACAAATAATATAGAGGACAAGGGTAGATGGAGAGGAGAAGGGAGTTGAGGGAAATTGGAAGGGGAGGTGAACCATGAGAGACTATGGACTCTGAAAAACAACCTGAGGGTTTTGAAGGGGCGGGGTGGGAGGGTGGGGGAACCAGGTGGTGGGTATTAGGGAGGGCACAGATTGCATGGAGCACTGGGTGTGGTGAAAAAACAATGAATACTGTTACGCTGAAAATAAATAAAAAATTAAAAAAAAAAAAAGAAAAACAAAACTGGAGGCATCATGTTGGCTGATTTCAAGCTTTACTACAAAGCTGTGATCACCAAAACAGCATGGTACTGGCACAAAAACAGACACATAGACCAGTGGAACCAAGTAGAGAGCCCAGATATGGACCCTCAACTTTATGGTCAAATAATAAAGCAGGAAAAAATATGCAGCGGAAAAAAGAACATTTCTTCAATAAATGGTGCTGGGAAAACTGGATAGCTATGTGTAGAAGAATGAAAGTTGACCATTCTCTTATACCATACACAAAGATAAACTTGAAATGGATAAAAGACCTCAATGTGAGGCTGGAATCCATCAGAATCCTAGAGGAGAACCTAGGCAGTAACCTCTTTGACTTTGGCCACAGCAACTTCTTTCAAGATATGTCTCCAAAGGCAAAGGAAACAAAAGCAAAAATGAACTTTTGGGACTTCATCAAGATCAAATGCTTCTGCACAGCAAAGGAAATAGTCAGCAAAACAAAGAGGCAACCCACAGAATGGGAGAAGACTTTCGCAAATGAGAGTATAAAGGAGTGATACCCAAGATCTATAAAGAACTTCTCAAACTCAACAAACACAAAATAGATAATCACATAAAAAATGGGCAGAAGACATGAACAGACACTTCTCCAAAGAAGACATACGAATGGCCAACAGACACATGAAAAAATGTTCATCATCACTAGCCATCAGGGAGATTCAAATCAAAACCACATTGAGATACCATCTTACAGCAGTTAGAATGGCCAAAATTAACAAGACAGTAAACAACAAGTGTTGGAAAGAATGTGGAGAAAGGGGAACCCTCTTACGCTGTTGGTGGGAATGTAAGTTGGTGCAGGTACTTTGGAAAACAGTGTGGAGATTCCTTAAGAAATTAAAAATAGAACTTCCCTATGACCCTGCAATTGCCCTATTGGGCAATGTAGTGAATGTAGTGAATGTAGTGAAAAGAAGGGCCATGTGTAGCTCAATATCCATAGAAGCAATGGCCACAGCTGCCAAACTGTGGAAAGAACCAAGATGCCCTTCAATGGACGAATGGAGAGAGAAGATATGGTCCATATATACAAAGGTGTATTACACCTCCATCAAAAAGGATGAATGCCCAACTTTTGTTTTAACATGGACAGGACTAGAAGAGATGATGCTGAGTGAAATAAGTTAAGCAGAGAGAGTGAATTATCATATGGCTTTGGTTTCTTGTGGAGCATAAGGAATAACATGGAGGACATGGGGAGATGGAGAGGAGAAGGGAGTTGGGGGAAATTGAAAGGGGAGATGAACCATGAGAGACTGTGGACTCTGAGAAACAAACAGGGTTTTGGAGGGGGGGTGGTGGGAGGTTGGATGAGCCTGGTGATGGGTATTAAAGAGGGCACGTATTGCATGGAGGTCTTGGTGTGGTGCATAAACAATGAATTTTGGAACACTGAAAAGAAATTTAAAAAAATAAAAATAATAAACAGTATGTGAATGTGTATGAAATTAGGAATATAATTATATTCCCTTTCCTTTTCTATGTGAACATATTAAAGATGATGACTAAACAACTGACATAACCCCAACAATACAAAGAAGTGTAATTTTCTAGTTGTTAGAGTTTATTGGTAGATCTCTACCTCTACCATTAATTGTTCCAAGAACTTCCAGAAGCTAGGTACAACACCAAAAGTATTGGCTTAAAGTATCAGATTTCTGGCGAACTAATGAGGGTCAGAGGACAAAGACTCTGCAAATGGTAGAACTTTTGAAGATTGAACTGATTTTATGTAGTTAATTTTGCCCATAGAGGCATTTTCAGATTCATGGCTATTGTAGATTACATTATTTGTGGTGGATCAATGTCATTTTCTCCATTACAAGATATAAATTCTTTCCTCTCCCTTTTAATTTGGTTGGGTCAATAACTTGCTTTTGATCATGAGAATGTGGTATAACTGAAGTTGGATGACTTAGAGAGATGAGAAGATTTGCAACTTCCATCTTTTTTGGGAACACATGCCCTGGGGGGATCCAGGTGCCATGTGAATACCTTGATATTGCCAGGAAGCATAAGTAACCCCATGGAGAGACCCTAGAGAGATGCCTCGTCAGCCCATCTCTCCCAGCCATTCCAGCTGTGGCATCAGACACATGACTAAAGAAGCCATCTTGGATAAACAGTCCATGCCAGCCTTCTTATCAATCCAATGCCAGTTAATATCTGATTACAACTAAATGACAGAACCAAGTGAGAATCACCAACTTGATCTCAGTCAACCTCTAGAATCATGAACAATAATAAATTTATGTTTTAAGATGCTAAGATTTGGGGTGACTTGTTACATAGCACTTTTTAACTGAAATAGGATACAGGAAAAGGTTTACCCTTTTATTTTTTATTAAAATTTTTTTTGTTTGAGTGTATCTGATACAACATTATATTAATTTTAAGTGTACAATGTAGTGATTCAGCATGTCTGAATGTTATGCTATGCTTACCACAAGTGTAGCTACTTTTTCTTCATTACTGTCTCTCCATTGTCTGGAGCTCTATCCTCTGTTTTCAGGAATTATGAGTGTTCTAAGTCTTTGGAAGTTTTATATCATCAGTAGGTATAGGGTGAAGCCTAAGCACATTCCAGGCCACCACTGAATGAAAGACCGTTTACTGTCAGTGAAGGATTTTTCTTTCTTGACCTCAGCTGCTTTAAATAAAAAGGCCAAGAATGTTGGGAAACTTTGAGGAAGAGGAGACATAGACATCTTTATAGATTTGCTTGATACAAGGAGCCAAGTTTCACCCTACCCAATTCTTTGGGGAAGGAAGCATTGGGTGAAGGTTGGCAAAACATTCTCAGTGATGTGGGGAAAAGCCATAATGGCATGTGTAGGGGGAAAAAGAAAGAATCCCTGATCTCCAGGGCTTTCCTGACACTGAGAGATGTGTAGAGGAGGAGGTGGCACTGACCCTGGGGAGAAAAGCCAAAGAAAAGAAAGACTCTATGCCTGTCTGGCCATCTCCATGCTCCCTGGGTATGCTTTCCCATCTCCTGTTCTTTCTGAGTTCCCATCTGGGGATGCCATGACTTTCTGGCAACTGTTCTAAACCGTAATGCACAAGTGCTAAAACACCTTGGTCTGTTTTAGAGAAAAAGAGTGCCTGAATTCAACTGATAAAATTAAGGCAATACTCACAGTGAAAGGAAAGGTTAAAGTGAATTTACAAATGAAGCCCCTTGCCAATTCAGTGTATACTCATTAAAACATTCATTATTGGGGGAGTCAAGATGGCGGAGAAGTAGCAGGCTGAGATGACATCGGGTAGCAGGAGATCAGCTAGATAGCTTATCTAACCATTGTGAATACCTACAAATCCAACGGGAAATTGAAGAGAAGAAGAGCAACAATTCCAGAAACAGAAAATCGATCACTTTCTGAAAGGTAGGACCTGCGGAGAAGTGAATCCAAAGCGACGGGAAGACAGACCGTGGGGGGAGGGGCCGGCTCCCGGCAAGCGGCGGAGCAACGGAGCACAACATCAGGACTTTTAAAAGTCTGCTCCACAGAGGGACATCGCTCCAGAGGCTAAACCGGGGGAAAACCCAGGCGGGGTCAGTGTAACCCCAGGTCCCGCGGGGTCACAGAAGGACTGGGGGTGTCTGAGTGTCACAGAGCTCCCAGGTATTAGAGCGGGGAAGCCAGCTACAGTGACAAAGCGGAGGAGTGAGCTCTCAGCCCGGGGTTACCTTGTGCCAGTTGCAGGCTGGGTGGGCTCAGAGTGCAGCCGGAGGCCACGGAGACGGAAGTGACCGGGCACTTTTCTCCAGGTTCCAGCAATTGACTGGTTTCCTCAAGGCACGACCGAAGGCCAGGGAGGCGGGGCGGTTGGGCGCTTTTCTCTGAGGGCACACTGAAGAGCGGGACCCCAAGTTCTCGGCTCCTCCGGGCCAGAGATTGGGAGGCCGCCATCTTCATACCCGTCCTCCGGAACTCTACGGAAAGCACTTAGGGAACAAAAGCTCCCGAAAGCAAACCTGAGCGGATTACTTAGCCGGGCCCCTGGCAAGGGCGGTGCAATTCCGCCTGCAGCAAAGACACTTGAGAATCACTACAACAGGCCCCTCCCTCAGAAGATCAACAAGAAACCCAGCCAAAACCAACTTCAGTCTCCAAGAACAGCGGAATTCCACAGCAGGAGAAAGCAAATCTTATCTGGACAAAATGACAAGGCGGAAAAACTCACCTCAAAAAAAAGAACAAGAGGCCGTACCGAAGGCTGGAGACCTAATCAATACGGACATTGGTAACATGACAGATCTAGAGTTCAGAATGACAATTCTCAAGGTTCTAGCCGGGCTCGAGAAAGGCATCGAAGATACTAGAGAAACCCTCTCTGGAGAGATAAAAGCCCTTTCTGGAGAAATAAGAGAACTAAAATCTAACCAAGTTGAAATAAAAAAAGCTATTAACGAGGTGCAATCAAAAATGGAAGCTCTCACTGCTAGGATAAATGAGGCAGAAGAAAGAATTAGTGACATAGAAGACCAAATGACAGAGAATAAAGAAGCTGAGCAAAAGAGAGACAAACAAATACTGGACCACAAGGAGAGGATTCGAGAGATAAGCGACACCATAAGACGACACAACATTAGAATAATTGGGATTCCAGAAGAAGAAGAAGAGAGAGAGGGGAGCAGAAGGTATATTGGAGAGAATTATTGGAGAGAATTTCCCTAATATGGCAAAGAAAACAAACATCAAAATCCAGGAGATGCTAAGAACGCCCCTATATCAATAAAAATAGGTCCACACCTCGTCACCTGATAGTAAAATTTACAAGTCTTAGCGACAAAGAGAAAATCCTGAAAGCAGCCCGGGAAAAGAAGTCTGTAACATACAAGGGTAAAAACATTAGATTGGCAGCGGACCTATCCACAGAGACCTGGCAGGCCAGAAAGAACTGGCATGACATATTCAGAGCACTAAAGGAGAAAAACATGCAGCCAAGAATACTATATCCGGCTAGGCTATCATTGAAAATAGAAGGAGAGATAAAGAGCTTCCAGGACAAACAAAAGCTGAAAGAATTTGCAAACACCAAACCAGCTCTACAGGAAATATTGAAAGGGGTCTTCTAAGCAAAGAGAGATCCTAAAAGTAGTAGATCAGAAAGAAACAGAGACAATATACAGTAACAGTCACCTTACAGGCAATACAATGGCACTAAATTCATATCTCTCAATAGTTACCCTGAATGTTAATGGGCTAAATGCCCCAATCAAAAGACACAGGGTATCAGAATGGATAAAAAACCAAAACCCATCAATATGCTGCCTACAAGAAACTCATTTTAGACCCGAAGACACCTCCAGATTTCAAGTGAGGGGGTGGAAAACAATGTACCATGCTAATGGATATCAGAAGAAAGCTGGGGTGGCAATCCTTATATCAGATCAATTAGATTTTAAGGCAAAGACTATAATAAGAGATGAGGAAGGACACTATATCATACTCAAAGGGTCTGTCCCACAAGAAGACCTAACAATCTTAAATATCTATGCCCCTAACATGGGAGCAGCCAACTATATAAACCCATTAATAACAAAATCAAAGAAATACATCGACAGTAGTGCAATAATAGCAGGGGACTTTAACACTCCCCTCACTGAAATGGACAGATCATCTAAGCAAAAGATCAACAAGGAAATCAAGGCCTTAAATGACACACTGGACCAGATGGACATCACAGATATCTTCAGAACATTCCATCCCAAAGCAACAGAATATACATTCTTCTCTAGTGCACATGGAACATTCTCCAGAATAGTCCACATCCTGGGTCATAAATCAGGTCTCAACTGGTATCAAAAGATTGGGATCATTCCCTGCATATTTACAGAACACAATGCTCTGAAGCTAGAACTCAATCACAAGAGGAAATTTGGAAAGAACGCAAATACATGGAGACTAAACAGCATCCTCCTAAAGAATGAATGGGTCAACCAGGAAATTAAAGAAGAATTGAAAAAATTCATGGAAACAAATGATAATGAAAACACAACGGTTCAAAATCTGTGGGACACAGCAAAGGCAGTCCTGAGAGGAAAATATATAGCGGTGCAAGCCTTTCTCAAGAAACAAGAAAGGTCTCAAATACACAACCTAACCCTACACCTAAAGGAGCTGGAGAGAGAACAACAAAGAAAGCCTAAACCCAGCAGGAGAAGAGAAATCATCAAGATCAGAGCAGAAATCAATGAAATAGAAACTAAAAAACCAATAGAACAAATCAACAAAACTAGGAGCTGGTTCTTTGAAAGAATTAATAAGATTGACAAACCTCTGGCCAGACTTATCAAAAAGAAAAGAGAAAGGACCCAAATAAATAAAATCATGAATGAAAGAGGAGAGATCACAACCAACACCAAAGAAATACAAACAATTATAAGAATATACTATGAGCAACTCTTTGCCAACAAATTTGACAACCTGGAAGAAATGGATACATTTCTAGAGACATATAAACTACCACAACTGAACCAGGAAGAAATAGAAAACCCGAACATACCCAGAACCAGTAAGGAGATTAAAACAGTCATCAAAAATCTCCAAACAAACAAAAGTCCAGGATTAGATGGCTTCCCAGGGGAATTCTACCAAACATTTAAAGAAGAATTAATTCCTATTCTCCTGAAACTGTTCCAAAAAATAGAAATGGAAGGAAAACTTCCAAACTCATTTTATGAGGCCAGCATCACCTTGATCCCAATACCAGACAAGGATCCCACCAAAAAAGAGAATTACAGACCAATATCCTTGATGAACACAGATGCGAAAATTCTCACCAAAATACTGGCCAATAGGATCCAACAGTACATTAAAAAGATTATTCACCACAACCAAGTGGGATTTATTCCAGGACTGCAAGGTTGGTTCAACATCCGCAAATCCATCAATGTGATACAATACTTTAATAAAAGAAAGAATAAGAACCCTATGATACTCTCAATAGATGCTGAAAAAGCATTTGACAAAGTGAAGCATCCCTTCCTGATTAAAACTCTTCAAAGTGTAGGGATAGAGGGCATATACCTCAATATTATCAAAGGCATCTATGAAAAACCCACTGCAAATATCATTCTCAATGGAGAAAAACTGAAAGCTTTTCCACTAAGGTCAGGAACATGGCAAGGATGTCCGTTATCACCACTGCTCTTCAACATAGTACCAGAAGTCCTAGCCTCAGCAATCAGACAACAAAAAGAAATTAAAGGCATCCAAATTGACAAAGAAGTCAAACTATCACTCCTTGCAGATGATATGATAATATATGATACTCTATTACAAAGTTGTCATCATCAAGACAGTATGGTACTGGCACAAAAACAGACATATAGATCAATGGAACAGAATAGAGAGCCCAGAAATAGACCCTCAACTCTATGATCAACTAATCTTCGACAAAGCAGGAAGGAATGCCTAATGGGAAAAAGACAGGCTCTTCAACAAATGGTGCTGGGAAAATAGGACAGCCACATGCAGAAAATTGAAATTGGAATATTTCCTTACACCACACATGAAAATAGACTCAAAATGGATGAAGGACCTCAATGTCAGAAAGGAATCTATCAAAATCCTTGAGGAGAACGCAGGCAGCAACCTCTTTGACTTCAACCGCAGCAACTTCTTCCTAGGCATATCGCCAAAGGCAACAGAAGCAAGGGCAAAAATGGACTATTGGGATTTCATCAAGCTCAAAAGCTTTTGCACAGCAAAGGAAACAGTTAACAAAACCAAAAGACAACTGACAGAATGGGAGAAGATGTTTGCAAACGACATATCAGATAAAGGGCTAGTATCCAAAATCTATAAAGAGCTTATCAAAGTCAACACCCAAAGAACAAATAATCCAATCAAGAAATGGGCAGAGGACATGAACAGACATTTCTGCAAAGAAGACATCCAGATGGCCAACAGACACATGAAAAAATGCTCCACATCACTCGGCATCAGGGAAATACAAATGAAAACCACAACGAGATACCACCTCACACCAGTCAGAATGGCTAAAATTAACAAGTCAAGAAATGACAGATGCTGGCGAGGATGCAGAGAGAGGGGAACCCTCCTACACTGCTGGTGGGAATGCAAGCTGGTGCCACTACTCTGGAAAACAGTGTGGAGGTTCCTCAAAAAACTGAAAATAGAGCTACCCTACGACCCAGCGATTGCACTACTGGGTATCTATCCTAAGGATACAAACGTGGTGCTCCGAAGGGGCACGTGCACCCGAATGTTTATAGCAGCAATGTCCACAATAGCCAAACTGTGGAAAGAACCTAGATGTCCATCAACAGATGAATGGATAAAGAAGATGTGGTATATATACACAATGGAATACTATGCAGGCATCAAAAGACATGAAATTTTGCCATTTGCGACGACGTGGATGGAACTAGAGGGTATTATGCTTAGTGAAATAAGTCAATCGGAGAAAGACAACTATCATATGATCACTTTGATATGAGGAAGTGGAGATGCAATGTGGGTGGGTTGGGGGGAGGTAGGAAAAGAAAAAATGAAAAGATGGGATTGGGAGGGAGACAAAACATAAAAGACTCAATCTCAAAAAACAGACTGAGGGTTGCTGGGCGTATGGGGGACGGGAGAGGGTGGTGGGGATATGGACATTGGGGAGGGTATGTGCTATGATGAGTGCTGTGAAATGTATAAATCTGGCGATTCACAGACCTGTACCCCTGGGGAATAAAATACATTATATGTTTATTAAAATAAAAAAATACTTTCATTATTATATATATGATGAAATTGATGTGTTCCTTCTTGTCCTATGTATATTCAGAAAGTGTCAAAGACATTGCATTGTGCAGTGCTCTGTCATAGGTAGGGGAGTACTAATGGGACAAACTCCATCTGCAAGCAGTTTGTGGGTCAAGATTTATGGTGAGTGACTCTACCCTCCAATGTCCAAAGTTTTCATTACATAAATGATGTCCAGTTGTTTGAACTCAGAGGACTCAGGCTCAGACTGTGATATTACTATTCGTCTCCCAGAAGGAATGGCTGAAATTATATGAGGAACTCATACATCTCAATAGAAAAGAACTCTGATTAAAAAATTGGCAGAGAGGGGCACCTGGGTGGCTCAGTGGGTTAAGCCTCTGCCTTTGGCTCGGGTCATGATCTCAAGGTCCTGGGATCCAGCCCCACATCAGGTTCTCTCCTCAGCAGGGAGCCACTTTCCTCTCTGTCTCTCTGCCTGCCTCTCTGCCTACGTGTGACCTCAGTCTGTCAAATGAGTAAATAAAATCTTTAAAAAAAATTTGAAAAAATTGGCAGAGAGAGTGAACAGACATTTCTCCAAAGAGACAAAATGTGGGACAGTTTGAGCACCATAATTATTAAGTACAGCAATGAGTTATAAGCTGTTGAAAACTAGAAGTTCATGAGTCCATACATATAAGCAGTCAATGGAGTAATTCCAAGTTGAAAAGAAGGGAGTGCTCCTGCTTATAATAGAATGCCAAGGACCAGTTGGTAGATGTGGAGCAAGCGCAGGAGTTGGGATACAAGAATATAATAATATTCCTTGTTCTTTCCTACCTGAATATATTAAAATAATGGTAAAAACAGCTGGCAAGACCCCCAGCAGGACACAGACATATTTTAATATGAGCTTTAACAATTATCGATAGATTTCTGCCTCTGAGAACTTGTTCACAGAACAACTGAAAAAGCCAAATAGAGCACCCAATCACTGATTTAAAGTCATCGGATTGTTGCAGAAACCATGAGGATCAGAAGACCCAGGATTCTGTAAAATTAGAATTATTGAAGGGTGAGCTGATTTTATGTAGCTATTTTTGAGTTTAGAGGCATTTTCAGATTCAGGACTGTTTCAATTCTTTAATGTCAATTTCTCCATCCGGAGATGTAATTTCTTCTCCCCTTTAACTTGGATGGACCTCTGACTTGCTTTAGATCATGAGAGTGTGGTAGAAGTGAAGTTGCATGATTTAGGATAATCAGCCAACAACAGCCTCACCTTTTAAGTTGAACTGTCATTTTATTGACAGTTCTGACCATCTGCAGTTGACATTTGTATATTTTGTCATTAGGCCATCCAGCAATAGGCTGATAGTATATTTAATGAAAATTTCATATATCCAAGTAGTAGTAACTGATACTGCTGAATGTATTTTGGAACTAGATGTCTTAAGTATGTACAATATTTCTACTGCTTAAATGGGATGTTCCCAATGAGAGACTGCCCCACCAGTAGGACAGTGGTTTTGGGATGAGTGCACAAACTTGGAGTCTCACGATCCTCTTTGGCACAGCTCTTTAGTAAAGTAAGTCAGTGAAGGACAGGAGGGGTGAAAGAAATCACTATATTGATTAAAGAGCTGGTAAAATAAGGGGTGCTTAAGAAAACCATCCAAATTAAAAAAAAATCCAAGTAATTTCATAGGCTGCCCTACACTCAGCCAGTTGGTCTTTTTGTTTTTGTTTGTTTTGTTTTTTGTTTTGTTCATTTGTTGTTATTTGGGGGGTGTGTTTACCTGTCATTTATTTGTGATGAATGAAGTCCAGGTTTTTCTTTAGGGGTATGTGGTAGAAAATACTAGCTTCTATAAAAATATAGTGCCAAAATAACACCTTATCTCTAACCCCATTTCATACATCGGTTACATTCAAGCAAACAACTGCTTTAGAATACAAATAGGAAGAAAATTTTGCATTTTGATTAAAATGTCTTATTTTTAAGTGATTTTCTGAAACTTTAATATTAACCTCTAGCTTTTTCTGTAGAACGATAGTTCTATTTTTAATTCTTACTCATAGTTACCAGAATACATTAAAGTAAAATTTATCTTCTTGGTAGTAGCAGACAGTCATAATTAATATTACAGGTGTTTTTATCTACTATCTTCCTGCTTCTTTTAATTTCACTACTACTTTTTGATTTACCTGATGACACATCACTTAATTTGTCCTTAAATTTAGCATATCTTTATTGGGAAAGTTTTGTTTACCAAATTCAATTTCCTTACTAATTATCGGTATGTTTGTGTTTTCTGTTTCTTCATGATTTGGTCTTGCTATAAGGTAATGTATTTTATCTCTCCTTCATTTCTGAAGAGCAGATTTTCTAGGTGAAGTATTCTTGGTTGGCAGTTTTTTTCCTTTCCTCCCAGCTTCCGTGCTCTGTCCCCATCTTGTAAGGTCAGGCCAGATTTCTGCATGTGCTGACTAGCTATTTGCAAAGGCTCATTGTTAGCATTGTCAGGGACATGCACTGGGAGCTGGTCACAAAGTGTGAAGGTGTGTGGTTGAGGTTTGTGAAGCATTTGGGATGCCCATGAATCAATTGAGGGGATCTGGAGGTGAGGCAGCCCCAACTCTCCAGGATGGGCTTTCTGATGGAGTCCTCAAAGTGGTTAGTAGAATCCATACAGTTCCCTATGTTCCATTCTGAGATCTTGTTACTGTTCTGCCAGCTGTTCACTGATCCCCAGTCATGCAGTTTATGACTCAGTATTCTGGATGGGGTGAGAAAGAAATGTGCTCCTCTGGCAATTCCCACACAGATGGGGGAGTTGGGTGCTCATTCATGCAGTCCTACTTTCCTTCATGTGAAAAATCATGGGCCTGCAAAGTCTCTTTTGGCATAGAGCTGTGCCACCTTTGGGGGAGGGATGACATGGGCAAAGTGGCACTATTCCTCTTCCTGTCTTCAGTGCATTCAATCTTGATTTTCTTTTCCTCCAATAGTTGGCTGGCATTTCTTTGGACTTTCAGACTTCCACAAAAGTACTCTTTTCTGTGGTAATTTTCAAGATTGATATTCTTTGGAGGGGAAGATGGTAGAAAACCTATTCTGCCATGTGGATGATGTCATTCATTCTTTTTATTTTCAACCTTTTAATATCCTATTGCTTTAAGTGTGTCTCTTATATAACACATTGCTGGATTTATTTATTGTTATTTGTAATCCAATTTGAGGATCTGTGTCTTTTTTATTATGGGATTCACTGATATATTCTTTCTATAATTACCATTCTAGTAAAACTGATATCAGCCATCTTGTTCTTATTCCATTAATTTTGTTATTTGTTTTTAACTATTTCTTACCTCTCACTGGAGGGATGGAGGGATACTTCTTAGTTTGTTGATGTAAAAGTTATAAATTCTACTTCATTCTTAGCGTGGATGTTTTAAGATTCATCCATGTTCATTTCCATCTACTGATTTCTTTTTTTTTTTTAAATTAAATTTTTTATTTATTTTCAGCATAACAGTATTCATTGTTTTTTCACCACACCCAGTGCTCCATGCAATCTGTGCCCTCCCTAATACCCACCACCTGGTTCCCCCAACCTCCCACCCCGCCCCTTCAAAACCCTCAGGTTGTTTTTCAGAGTCCATAGTCTCTCATGGTTCACCTCCCCTTCCAATTTCCCTCAACTCCCTTCTCCTCTCCCTCTACCCTTGTCCTCTATATTATTTGTTATGCTCCACCAATAAGTGAAACCATATGATACTTGACTTTCTCTGTTTGACTTATTTCACTCAGCATAATCTCTTCCAGTCCTGTCCATGTTGCTACAAAAGTTGGGTATTCGTCCTTTCTGATGGAGGCATAATACTCCATAGTGTATATGGACCACATCTTCCTTATCCATTCATCCGTTGAAGGGCATCTTGGTTCCAACAGCACATTAAAAAGATTATCCACCATGACCAGGTGGGATTCATCCCTGGGTTACAAGGATGGTTCAACATTCGCAAATCAATCAATGTGATAGAACAAATCAATAAGAGAAGAGAGAGGAACCACATGATCCTCTCAATTGATGCAGAAAAAGCTTTTGACAAAATCCAGCATCCGTTCCTGATTAAAACACTTCAAAGTATAGGGATAGAGGGAACATTCCTGAACTTCATCAAATCTATCTATGAAAGAGCCACAGCAAATATCATCCTCAATGGGAAAAAGCTTGCAGCCTTCCCATTGAGATCAGGAACACGACAAGGATGCCCACTCTCACCACTCTTGTTCAACATAGTATTAGAAGTCCTAGCAACAGCAATCAGACAACAAAGAGAAATAAAAGGTATCCAAATTGGCAAGGAAGAAGTCAAACTCTCTCTCTTCGCAGATGACATGATTCTTTATATGGAAAACCATCTACTGATTTCTTAAACATATACATTTCTATTTCTTTTTGGATCACAACAAATATATTATCTTTTTGTTTTTTTTTTGTCTTTCTTCACAACCCATCATGTACATGCTTTCTAGAATTTTAGTTTTGGTTATGGATGTAGATTTTCTTTATTATTTGAGTTGTACTTTTAAAAAAGATAAAAATGTTTTTTTGGATGTTGAGTTTGGTAAGTTCTTTATAGATCTTGGGTGCTGGGTGTTATGCACAACTAATGAATTGTTGAACACTACATCAAAAACTAATGATGTACTATATGTTGACTAACTGAACATAATAAAAAATAAAAAGATAAAAATGTACTTTATATGATAATATAAATTATAGTATCATTTTTTGTTTCTTATTATTTGCATCATCATTCTGGGTTTATTTATCCTCTTATTTGAATTTTTTTTTAAGTGTTTCAAATTTGTTTTTTGTGTGGCAAGCTGTTTGAGGTGTTCTTTTATCTTACTATCACATTTAAATGTCTGGTTTCTTAATGTGTATGTTCTATCAGTCCCATTTCAGGATACTTAGGAATATTGATCCTTTTCTATTATAGGAAATATATTATTATTTCCTTCTCTCCCCACCTTCTCATTACCTGTAACTCTCATTATATAAATTTTTTTCAGTATCTACACTTGTCTTTTGGTTCCTATATATCTATCTATTTTGTATCTAATCTCTTTATTGTTTTCTATTGCTTTATGGGAGAACACATCAGAGCTTATCTAGCTCACCATTTTTGTTTTGATTTTATCTCTCCAGTATTAACCTCATTTTTTAATTCTTTTTTTAAATTTATTTTTTATTCATTTTTTAATTTATTGTTTCATTTATTGTGTTTTTCAGCACTATTTTTTTTAAAAGATTTTATTTATTTATTTGACAGACAGAGAGCCCAAGTAGGCAGAGAGGCAGGCAGAGAGAGAAGAGGAAGCAGGCTTCCCGCTGAGCAGAGAGCCCGACGCGGGGCTTGATCCCAGGACCCTGAGACCACGACCCGAGCCGAAGGCAGAGGCTTTAACCCACTGAGCCACCCAGGTGCCCCCTTTCAGCACTATTTTTGTCTGGTTCTTTTTATAATGCTTAACCTTCATTTTGACAATATCATTCTTGTCTTTTTGAGGAAATTATACTTATTTTATTATTTTTTAAAAGATTTTATTTATTTGAAAAGGAGAGAGAGAGCTTGAGCAAGAGAAAGGATGACTGGGGGAAAAGGCAGAGGGAGGCAGAGAAGCAGACTCCCTGCTGAGTGGGAACGTGACATGGGGGTTGGACTCAATCCCAGGACCCTGAGATAATGACCTGAGCCAAAGACAGATGCTCACCCGGCTAAGTCACTCAGGTGCCCCAGATTATACTTATTTTAAATTCTTGCTGTTTTTGTTCCAATAATTCTTCTTTGAATCATATGTTATTTAGTGTGTAATCATGCCCCTCTTTCTCAGCAGATATATTCTTAAGATGGGTGGTTATTTTGGCTTCTGAACTCATGACCTCTGTATAGCTTTAGCTCTACTGTCTAGTGATGCATACAAACAGAATCTTAAGCCCTGGTTTATGACCTTCTGGATAATTTAAAGAAATAACAAAGATGATCCTCAGGCCAGATAGCCCAAGTTGTTACAGAACTCTTTTCACCTAAACTGCCATCTTAAAAAAGGCACTTTTTTCTTTTGAATTTTCTTTTCTTTTCTTTTTATTTATTTGTGTGTGTGTGTGTGTGAGAGGGAGAGAGAGAGAGAGCACATATGTGTGCACATGCCCAAAGTAGGGGAGGGGCAGAGGAAGAGAGAGAATCTTAGGCAGACTCCACACTTGGCATGGAGCTGGATGTGGGGCTTGATCTCGTGACTCTGAGATCATGACCTGAACCAAAATCAAGTCAGGCTCTTAACCAATTGAGCCACCCAGGTGCTGCATGAATTTTATTTTAAATGTTTTGCAAGGAGCAGCATTGGGAGAATGCTACCGGTTTTGATTCATAATCTGTAGTCTGTAATCTCTGGGGATTTAGGGAGAGAGGATAGAGGAACCAGTGCTGAAGTGTGGCAGTCCTTGTTTTTATTATCTCTTCACTCTAGCACAGCTCTTATGCTATCCTGAGAATGCTAGTAGCTAAAAATACCTGTTTCTTTTTACCTTTTTTAAAAATAATTTAAATTTAAATTAAATTAAGTTGAATTAAATTAATTTTATTTTTAAAAAGATTTTATTTATTTGACAGAGAGAAAGAGGCAGAGAGTACAAAGAGGCACAAGCAAGGGGAGTGGCAGGCAGAAGAGAAGCAGACTCTCCACTGAGCAAGGAGCCCAATGTGGGGCCTGATCCCAGGACCCTGGGATCATGACCTGAGCCAAAGGCAGTTGCTTAACCAAAGAGGCCACCCAGGTACACCTGTTTTTATTTTATTTTAGAGAGAGTGAAAGAGTGTGCATGTGAGAGCAGGGTGGTGGAGGGGCAAAGAGAGAGGGAGAGAGAATCCCAGGCAGACTCCATGCCCAGTGCAGAGCCTGACACAGGGCTCAGTCTCACTATCCTGAGATCATGACCTGAACTGAAACCAAGAGTCAGATGCTCAACTGACTGAACCACCATGGTATCCTTCTTTTGATTCTGGTCTACAGTGGTGACAGGAGGGATAAAGCCCACCAACTCAGACATTTAGAAATTGAACATTCTAAAGGCTCAGCTGCAGAATCAGTAAACTCATTCCTTTGCTGATCTATGACTTGGATTACTTTCCAAATATGGGCTAACATAAAGCCAGTTTAGTGAACAGTTTCAGAAGAGCATGATCTGTCTTTTTTTTTTCTTTGACAAGCTTATTTAGAACGTGATATGTTCCTTTCCAAATTAATTTCTAAATGCTTATATTATGAAGGCTGGGTGAAGCCCTGCTTAGTGTTCTTAAACTTCGGCTTACACCAAGTACCCTTCTTCCTTTTCTCAGCATACTTAGAGATCTTCAGAGCACATGGAGTTGATGTAGTCAGTTCTAATAATCTCCTGCCAAATGTTCTGATTGGCTTTATGTCAAGTGTGGATAAGTCGATCTGTCTATTGAAGGATGCAACTGGCCATAAGAGAGATGTAAATAAGCTGGCCTTGCTGCAGAGGGATTTCAAGTAGAATGACCAACATGTTTACAGTCCCATTATATTAAACCAATCAATTTAATACCTATTCTTACTAATTAAGCTGCAGTTTCTTGCGAAGGATATTGTTCATATTGTTATAATGGGTATCACTTATGAAACACTGAGTATTGGCTTTTAAAATGTTTTACACTTATTTTCTCATTTAATGCTCAAAACTATTGTATATGATAGACATGATTACTATCCACATTTTAGAGTTTGAGAAAAGTAAGCCTTAGTGAGGTCTAGTAACAATCCCAAGGCAATTCTAGTAGAAGGTTGAGAATCTAGAATTTGAATTAATGCCTATATTTTTGACCACTGTATGGCATTGTGTTCCACTTCATCATAGATTCTGGTAGAAATGTGGATTTGCATGAACCTAATGATTGAAATGTGGCTATTTAAGAACATTTCTATGTGAGTTGATAGCTCAGTGAATATTTGTTGGTTTGTGCCCTCTTGGGAGCTTCCCAGGTGAAATCCAAAATGAGCCTCTGTACTCAGAGTGAAAGGAGAGATGGAAGAAAAAGACAGACCACTCCAGGTGGCGAGGTGGCACTTTTAATAAGCAAGGGGAACTTACTTATAAGGCTTGTCTTGGACATCAGCAAGACGAATGAATCCCTGCACCCGTCTGCTGCATCTTAAGAGTTTATAAAGAGGCCCTAACTGGATTCAGTCACGTATACGGTGCAGGTGTTGTCAACACCACATCTCAAGGCTGTGTCCTTGGAGCAGCCCCTGGTAGTGGGAAAGGCAAGGGGAACCACATTCCAAGGATAGGAGAAGGAGCCTCCGAGTGCCAGGTTCAGCTCACCAATTGCCGGGGTTATGTCTTTTTGATGGTGTTCCATGATAATTTGTAACAAAGTAAAAATCATTACTAATCTCTAGCTTAGCCACCCTGAAACCCAGATATTCACAATAGCAACAGCTTTACATATAAGACTTTTTATTCTAAATACCGTGCAGTCTTCAATATTTTCTGTGATTCTGGAAATTTTCTCTCATAACCAGTCCAATACAGTTTGTTTCTTAAATGCCCAAGAAGCATCATTCCACTCAATGGTATTACCACATATAAAACACATGAACACACCAGGTGATGTTCTACTTGTACCTCAAATGGTAATGAATGATCTGCGTGCATTAGGATATTACTAAGCTATGTGCAAGTACTCAGCTTTCCAAAAAAATGTTTTCAGTTCCTTTGAAGTTGAGGCCCCACCACCACCAGTTCATATTCAAGCTGTTGTGACCTTGAATCCATGTGTAGAGTTCTTGTTAGGGTAGTCTATTCCCATTTGGTTGCTAAGAATCATAATTTGGAACATTCTGAATATAAATCCATATTAATACTTTATATTCATTTTCAGTTTATGAAACAGGCATCCATGGCTTATGTTATAAACAAAAACAAAAACTTGGGGAAAAGTTAAAAGAATGGAATAATATTACAGAATTTGTCCTTTCTTGCCATCAGGGAAATTCAAATCAAAACCACATTGAGACACCACATTACACTAGTTAGAATGGCAAAAACTGATAAGGCAAGAAACAACAAGTGTTGGAGAGGTTGTGGAGAAAGGGGAACCCTCTTACACTGTTGGTGGGAATGCAAGTTGGTGCAGCCACTTTGGAAAAGAGTATGGAAGTTCCTCAAAAAACTAAAAATAGAGCTACCCTATGACCCAGCAGTCACACTACTGGGTATTTACCCCAAAGATACAGATGTAGCGAAAAGAATGGCCATATGCACCCCAATGTTCATAGCAGCAATGTCCACAATAGCCAAACTGTTGAAAGAACTGAGATGCCCTTCAGCAGAAAAATGGATAAAGAAGATGTGGTCCATAAACAGAATGGAATATTACTCAGTCATCAGAAAGGATGAATACCCAACTTTTACATCAACGTGGATGGAACTGGCGGAGGTTATGCTAAGTGAAATAAGTCAGGCAGAGAAAGTCAGTTAGCATATGGTTTCACTTATTTGTGGAACATAAGGAATAGCATGGAGGACATTAGGAGAATGAAGGGAAAAATGAAGGGGGATAAATTGGATGGGGAGATGAACCATGAGAGACTATGGACTCTGGGAAACAAACTGAGGGTTTTAAAAGGCAGGTGGGATGGGTGAACCTGGTGATGGGTATTAAGGAGGGCACAGATTGTATGGAGCACTGGGGATTATATGTAAACAATCAATATGGTGACTAACATAACATAATAAAAAAATGAAAAAAAATTGTCCTTTCTAATATCTAACAAAAGTAAACAAGCAGATGAAAATAAAATTACAATAGAAAAAGAAATCACCAGAAACTACCAAAGAGAGAGAGCGTGGGAGATCTCAGCCATTAACCTAAAAAGATCCCAGCTAGAAAAGCAACAATAGATCTTGTCTAGAAGAGGGAGGCTTTCAATCTTGGCTCTAAAAGACTCTTCTAACCACAACTTCTAGAAAATGTAAGTTGAAAAGTCTTGGGATTTTCACCTCATTTCGAGAAATGTGGATCAAATGTATACCCTTTTTATTTTCCTTTAGGGAAGGATGAAATTTGTAATGGCTACAATTGAAAGATGAATGACAAAGGGGAGAAGAATCAAAATTATTCACACTTTGTCCAAAGCCTACTGTCCAAAGCTCGCTGAGGAAGAGCAATGCCAATGCCAGATTTCCTTCAAAATAATTCTGAGGATATAACTTCCTTTCTCAAAACTTCTCTTGACTCACCAGTGTCCACTGACTCTGTAGTTTGTAATTAAATAATACCTTCATGATGGTCCCTTCCTCTCATTCTAAATTCTTATCCGTCCACTCTTCTAAATAAGCAATGTCCTTTGCCTTTTAAATTTCAGGTCATTTCTGGAAAGTAGTTAACTCCCTCCAACTGTTCTTTTTATGGATTCTCATTTTTGCTCCCTTGTTCTTTTATTTTTGGTAAACTTACTACATAAATTTACAGTTTAACACCTTTCTGCCATTCTAGGCTGCAGATTCCTTGAACTTAGGACCTATGTAATTCCTATTTTTATCCTCAAGAGCCAGTTCAGCATCTGAGACATAGTAGACACAGTACACATTTAGTATGTGCAATATATTTTTCATGGAAACGTATTTTTTAAAGCTTCACAATCTTTTTGATGGTGTCCTTGAATGCTTGCTTCACTTGCTGATTTCTTAGAGTATAAATGAAGGGGTTTAACAAGGGAGTAATTGAGGTAATGAGCACAGCTATTCCTTTGTTGAAGGCACCTTCTTCTTTTGCAGAGGGATTGATGTACATAAACATGCAGCTGCCATAGGAGAGGGAGATGACAATCATGTGGGAGGAACAAGTGGAAAAAGCCTTTGTCCTTTGCTGGGCAGAAGGGATCCTCAAAATGGTCCTGATAATGTATGTGTAAGAAAAAGTCACCAGCAGCAGAGTAACCACCAGAGTCACAACTGCCAGGAAGATGACCATCACTTCTAGGAGGCTTGTGTCTGAGCAGGCCAGCTCCAGAAGGGGCCCATAGTCACAGTAATAGTGATTCAGAACATTGGAAGCACAGAAATCTACCTGGCTCATCAGGATGATTGGGGGTAAGATAGCTAGGAATCCTCCCAGCCAGGAGCAGAACACAAGCTGTATGCAGACCCTGTTGCTCATGATGGTCAGGTAATGCAGGGGTTTGCAGATGGCAACATAACGGTCATAGGACATAGAAGCCAAGAGGTAAAACTCTGTTGCTCCAAGAAATATAGCAAAAAAATACTGAATCAAGCATCCAGCAAAACTGATGACTTTACTTCCTGTTGTCACGCTGGTTAGAAATCTGGGAATAAAAATGGATGTGAAGGAAACTTCTAAGAAGGAGAAATTCCGGAGGAAGAAATACATGGGGGTCTGGAGGTGAGGGTCTACTAGAGTGAGAATGATGATAGTCAGATTTCCTAGGACACTTAATATGTAGGTGAGGAACAGGAAGATGAATATCACAGCCTGGACCTCAGGTTGATTTGTGAAGCCCAACAGAATAAATTCAGTCAACGTCCTGTTTTTCATAGTTGACCTTTAGGAGATCTGAAGGAGAGAGGTGAGTGATGAAAACTCAAGTTTCTCAGGGTAGGAGAGACAAAGTTGATCTTAATGAGTCACATTATATATTCCTCTCTATGCAGCTGACTTAAACTGGCATCAGTTTGCACTGGCCTTGGCTCCATGGAGGCCCAGTTATCTTCTGTGTGAAAGTCCTTTTTTCCTAAAGTCTTTTTAATTCCCCAAGTTGATATATTCCTGGACACTTACCAGACTCTGTTAAAGAATAATTACTAAATTTTTTTTCCCAGAAGAATAACATTTTGAATCTATCCTTTAATCCCAAAATGTTTACAAAATCTGAATATTTAATGACTTTCCTCTGACTCTATTAATTTCTCATACTTCTGTTTTCTTGGTGAAACTATTTCTATCAGATTCTGTTTTCTGTGCTTCCCTTTCCCCTCATTGTGCTCTTCCCCCTTCCCTGTAGTATTTGGTGTTTCACTGGCTCTCTGCCATAGATTCTCATCTCCATTATTGTCCAAATCTCTGACTTCCTTGTTTCCGCAACCATTAGGACATTTTTCACATGAATACGGTTGTTGTAGGTTTTGATGCATAAATGATTTTTCTGTGCCCCTATTTGGAAGCACAAACTTGTTGCAGGCTTTTAAGATCTTTGGTTCAGTATGATCTTATATTGTGAGCATTTTTGACTGTATGAACAAGGCACTGGTATCCATAAATCATAATCATTAGCATTTTCTTAATTGTTTTTCTGACGTGTTCAAAGTCCTTTTTTTTTTTAAGATTTTATTTATTTATTTGTCCAGAGAGAGAACACAAGCAGGGGGAGTGGCAGGCAGAGCAGGCAGAGGGAGAAGCAGGCTCCCTGCCGAGTAGGAACCCCATGCAGGACATGATCCCAGGATCCTGGCATCATAGCCTGAGCCGAAAGCACTGGCTTAACTGACTGAGCCACTCAGGCAACCCTGCCATATTCCAAGTCTTATAGGTAGATTTGGGATATATCTCTGAGAATAGATATTTTGAAATATCCACAGACAACACCTCAAAGTGGATTTTACTCAAAGTCTTAAAGTGTCCTAAATGGCAAAATAAAGATGACAGTTTATCATGCCTTAAATGTTCCTGGTCTCTATTCTTGGCATATAGAAACCAGGAAGAGGGACATTCATGTTTCTCACAAGAAGAGTCCTTTGCAGATAAATGAGTAATCCCCAAAGAAGGAAACTTTGGCCATGGTGTCCTGTGTGCATTTTTGGATTTTTCTGATTCAGAGGCAAAGACAATAGAAAGGCCCATCTAATTCACATGCATACAGGTTAGAAAAAATCATATCTTCAGGATCCTTCTTGTCAATCTCCCCATTAATCCATACAACTGTTGGGGGCATGAGGCGATATTAAACCTGGATTTGCCTTCAGCCCTCCCTTCCCTCTTTGTACTAACCTGTGGTCTTTAGTAAGTACTGCATTTTCATCCCAGTTTTCACAATTGGTTGACTTCATGATCCACATTTATAGAATAATATCAGTGACTTTAAAAACATACTGTGTTCATATCCTTGACAATCTGAATGACTTCAGTGTGATGGTTGCCTGTTCCTAAGAGGTAAATCAAAGGTGAGATGTGCCACATGAGTCTCTGAGTATTATCAAATTTAACATGCTGTCTACTGGCTTCCCATCAACATTCTACTCTTCTTTCTCTCTTTTTGTTGTTGGAGTCACTAGCCATAAATGACTATATGTACTTATTTTAAGAAATTGAATTATAATTGACATACAATATTACATTAATTTCAGGTGTGCAGCATAGTGATTTGACACTTTTATGCATTATGAAATGGTCACCACAATAGGTCTAGTTACTATCTGCCACCATAAAAGTATTAGAACATTGTTGATTTCACTTATGTTACACATTATATCCCTGTGACTTATTCATTTTATAACTGGAAGTTTGTACCTCTTAATCCTCTTCACCTATTTTGCTTCCCTCCCCCCAGTTTCTCCACACTCTGGTAACCATCAGCTCATTTTTGTGTCTATGAGTCTGTTTCTTTTTTGTTTTGTTGGTTTTTTTTCTTAGATTCCACAGGTAGACATTATATTCCTCTCTTAATGAAAGTACCCAAGTGTGTGGGGCTTACCTAGGAAGCATATTACCTTCCATTCTATGAATCCAAACCAGAATCCAATTATAGTACCTGAGAGACATAGTCCTTCACATATATAATGAAAAAGAGATAAACAAATAACCCTCATCTCAGCAATGACAGAAGAGGGGACTTTGATAGATGGAAAATTCCTTAATATTTTTGTTCTAAGGGAGATTATCTTGAAGTTAGAAGGCAGAGTTTGGGCTTCTCTGCAGTTTCTATGTTAGGCAGAGCGACACAGATTTTATCTGCTCTTTTGAAAACAGTCACATGGGGATCAATTTCCTGAAGAAGATAAACATGCCCAGTGGACTTAAGTTTAAATGCTTCACATGAACCTCAATTGTTGACAACTTCGAGAACAAGTTGTAAACATATGGCTGAGGAGAGAAGGTCCAGAGAGACCTTGATATGGGTTTCATGAGAGAATGTGTCACAGACATGAGGTTTGTGAAGTTAAGAGCAATGGAGAGAGATCCGTGGGGATTGGTGTGCCTGGCCTACTCATTCTTCCTATTTTCTTTCTCTTTAATAACCCAGTTTGGTCAGTGCCCAAACCTGAAATAAACGAATTCACTTCACAGTGAATTACCGTAATCTTAATGCCATCATGGCCTCCATTAAGATCTGCATGCCTAATTTTACTGAAATAATAGGAATCAGCAACTGGAAATATATTTTACTGTTAAAGATTTGGTTGGTATGTTCTACTCTATAAATAGTTCTTTATCTTTGAAGAAATGATACATTTTATTTATCTCCCCATGAGATATTTGGGGAGCCTTGCCAATGCCCACACCTTTATAGATCTTAACCATGTTCAACTTATTCCAAGAACACAGGTATGACATTATATCGATAACATCCTTCTGCAAGGATATGCAAACTTTCCAGTAGGGATAAGCCGCTGCATGCTGCAAAATTCAAGGCACTTATATTTCAGTGACTCTCTGGACATGACTTGACAGCCCAGGGATGGTTGATACCTGGTTCAGGAAGGAACCAAATCTTCATTGATATCAGCCCTTACTACTTTAGAGTAGACTCAACGTTTAGTGTGTTTATTTGGGTTTCAGAGGTGAAATCTTCCTCATTCACAAACTTTCTTTAAATTCATTATGCTGTTACTCACAAATCGGCTCACTTTGAATGGGCCATCCAATGACAAAAGGCTGTTGAGTCTGTCTAAATTGCAATCAAATAGGCACTCCCATTGGTGTCCACTCAGAAGCTCCATCACTGTAGAGGCTTCAACAACCTCTTTGCATTCCTTTGAGTTTCTGGATCCACCACAGTGGCCATAAATTGTTTATGGGCTTCTGGTGTAAGAAACTGCTTTCCTTGGCTGAATCAACACACCATCAGGATGGCAAATGTTGGTTGTATAGTGGGCTCTTTTTGAGATAAATATTTTCACAGGTCCTGAGCTTGTGATTCTCTGAACCCGTTGTCTGTTGTGCCTTTGGTCATTGAGACAGCACTCCACAAAGTTGGCATGGCCTTAAGGGTCTCATTAGGAAAAGGAAAATGCTAATTATGAAGCCAAACTGGGCCCTCTGGCATATCCCACCTGTAGGTCCTCAGTTCTTTGCTAGATGCAATGGTGCCAAGAGGTCACCCCTCTCCCATGTCTGCTGGCTACTTAGGGTCCCCCGTGGGATGAACTGAATGATTAGGAAAGGGAGTCTGTAGTTGTTATAGGTGTCAGCACCACTGTCATGCTTGATAGAGCCACTGAAGGGTTGCTGCATCCCATTTCCTAAACTGGGACATCCCTAATCCAGGATAGGACCCACATTAAGCAGTTATCTTAGCACTAGAGGGTGTTCTGGCCAACACTTGGTCCCTTCTGCACATTTTTATGGACTCTAGGCCATTGTCAATGGTATGGTCATCTGATCTGACTAATGGCAGGAACAACAATTCCTTATCTAAGGTGTTCCCCCCTCTCTGTTGGGGTAAAGAACTTTGGAAATTTCTTGCCTCCCAGATACCCAAAATACAAATCAAGCCCACACATATTATCCACATACTAAAATTCACTTTTCAGGGACTCATTGCAATGCAAAGGCAGATAGATTGGCTTTGATTTTTGAAACACATATTAGCACAACCTCAGATCTGATCTAACTTTGGACTGGTGGGTCAATGAAATATCAGGCCACAGAGAAGCCACTGCCCTGAGGTCCTGAGAAGAAGGAAAGGGACTCTCCTCCTGAGCCCTGAATAATGTAGTGACTGATTCATGTACAACATGTGGGAAAATGTGCCACTGTCTGTACAGTTGAGGAGACTCATTTCCCTGGGAACTGTCCATTAGCCAATGAAAAATAGATTTTATGGGGTCACTGACTCCGTTACTTACCATTTTTTGACCATGGTGGATACTTAGAGGGAATAGTACTCATCCATCTCCCTAGATATGCTATCATTGAAGCAATAACACAGTCATCAATAAGACACTTCTTATACCCTCCAGAGTTCTAGACATCACTGATAATGACCACGGCATTTACTTTACTTCTCAAATACACAATGCTGGGTTTTGAAAAGGCATTCAGTAAAATTCCCCACCTTTTCCTCCCCACCCCCTTTACCAGCCTCAGGGTGTGGGCCTTAGAGAGTGCAGTAGAGGCTTTCTTTAAGAAACCTTGTTAAAATTACAGAACAGTGTGTGATCTGCTCTCTGACGCTCACTGTCATCGGCAACCTTAGTTATGTTCAACTTCTTATACTTAGACCCCCTTGCTTTGTCCTGATCATTAGGCTTACTAGCGTCTTATAAACAGAAACCTCTCCATACAAGGTATTCTGTCAAAACAGTTACTCGTGTTAGGATTTTGGTTTCATTGTTATGTACCCCATTCGTATCCCATTGCCAGGGCTTCCTCCTAAGATAATCTGTATTCTGTGTACCTTTTATACCAATATTCTATTTTGGGCAACAGGATTTCCCTCAGTCTCAACACCAACATTCTCTTTTCCTGCTAAGTGCTCACTTTGCTCAGGATCCTGGGAGTCACAGGCAATACCTTAGGTACATGCAACGTCCCTGCTGAAACTTACATTATTAATTCCAGCTGGGAAATATCTAAGATACTTTTATTTTTTTAGTTTAAACTCAATTATCCCACATATAGTACCTCATTTGTTTTTGATGTAGTGTTCAATGATTCATTAATTGCATATAACACCAGGTGATCATCAGATCACGTGCACTCCTTAATGCCCATCAACCCCTCCCTTACACAACCCTTAGTTTGTTTCCCAGAGTCAAGAATCTATCATGTTTTGTCTCTCTGTCTGATTTCTTCTTTCATTTTTCCCTCTCTTTCCCTATGGTTCTCTGTGCTTTTCCTTATGTTCCACATATGAGTGAGACCATATGATAGTTGTCTTTCTCTGATTGACTTGTTTACTTAGTATAATACTCCAGTTCCATCCATGTTGACACAAATGGTAGATATCCATCTTTCTGATGGCTGAGTAATATTCTATTCTGTAAATGGACCATGACTTCTCTGGATATTGCTGCTGTGAACATTGGGGTGCAGATGGTATTTCTTTTCACTACATCTGTATCTTTGGGGGCAAATACCTAGTAGTGCACTTGCTGGGTCATAGGTTAGCTCTATTTCTAACTGCCTGAGGAACCTCCATACTGTTTTCCAGGGTGGCTGTAGCAACTTACATTCCCACCAACAGTGTAAGAGGATTCCCCTTCTCTACATCCTTGCCAACATTGGTTGTTCCCAGTCTTGTTAATTTTAGCCATTCTAACTGGTATCAGGTGGTATCTCATTCTGGTTTTGATTTGTATTTCCCTGGTGGCAAGAAATGTGGAGGATTTTTTCATGTGTTGGTTGGCCATTTGTATGTCTTCTTTGGAGAAGTGTCTGTTCATGTCTTCTGCCCATTTCTTGACTGGATTCTTTGCTTTTTGGATGTTGAGTTTGATAAGCATCACAATGCCTGACTTCAAGCTATATTACAAAGCTGTGATCAACAAGACAGGATGGTACTGGCACAAAAACAGACACATAGATCAATGGAAGAGAATAGAGAGCACAAAAATGGACCCTCAACTCTATAGTCAACTAACCTTCAACAAAGCAGGAAAAAAGATTCAATGGAAAAAAGATAGTCTCTTCAATAAATGGTGCTGGGAAAATTAGACCACCACATAAAGAAGAACGAAACCAGACCATTCTTTTACACGACACACAAAGATAAACTCAAAATGGATGAAAGACCTCAATATGAGACAGGAACCCATCAAAATCCTAGAGAAGATCACAGGCAGTTACCTCTTTGTCCTTGGGCACGGCAACTTCTTGCAAGACACGTCTCTGAAGGCAAGGGATATAAAGGCAAAAATGAGCTGTTGGGACTTCATCAAGATAAAAAGCTTCTGCACAGCAAAGGAAACAGCCAACAAAACTGAAAGGTAACCTACAGGATGGGAGAAGATATTTGCCAATGATGTAACAGATAAAGGGCTGGTATCCAAGATCTGAGACTGGTGGTGGGTATTAAGGAGGGCATGTATTGCATGGAGCATTGGGTGTTGTACATAAACAATGAGTCTTGGAACACTGCATCAAAAACTAATGACGTATTTTATGTTGACTAACATAACACAATAAAAAAAATAAAACAGTTTAAGATAATTTCTAAACATGTGCAACAGCATTGTTCTTCATTGTATGAATTTACCATTAAAATTATTTAATCACTTTAAAAAATTATTTAATCACTTTACTATTGATAGAAATTTAGTTTATTTTCCATTTCAGGGAAATTTTGTACATGCTGCCATGAGCTCTTTTGTATATACATGCTACAGCATATGTAGAGAAGTTTGTTCTGGAAATACAACATGACCAGGTGGGATTCATCCCTGGGTTACAAGGATGGTTCAACATTTGCAAATCAATCAATGTGATAGAACAAATCAATAAGAGAAGAGAGAAGAACCACATGATCCTCTCAATTGATGCAGAAAAAGCTTTTGACAAAATCCAGCATCCGTTCCTGATTAATACATTCAGGTTATTTAGGACTGCATTTAAAAATTTGCATACATGTTAATATTTGCTGGTTTTATTTTTCATATTGATTTCTGGCTTAATTACATGGTGGACAGAAAATAAATCCATATTTCCAATCTTTTGAAATTTCTTGAGATTTGCATTTTGGTTCTGTGATTATAAATATTCCTGTTTGTTTTTTTGTTTTTTATTTCTTTGTTCTTGGAAAGAAAGTGAATTCTGAATTTTTTGGTTGCAGTGTATTTTCTAGATTTTCATTAAGTCCAGATTTTAATCTTATGTCTTAAATCCATGTATTTTTTGTAGTGTCCTATTATTGATTTTATGGCTAAAAAATCCCAACATGATATTACATTTAACTATCTTTATATGTTTACTGACTTTTATTTTGTTAATTTTGAGACCTAGTTGTTATATGCACAAAAAATTATCAAAGTCTATAGTTACTTAGTAATTTTACCTTCCTCTCAGTCAGTAAAGGGAATGTAGGGCTTTATCTCCATTTTGTGTCTCTTAATTAGCATATTTTAATTTTATATCTTTATGCTCTATGTTTTCTTAAAACCCCATACTATATGTCTATTACTGATTTTGTAGATGTTCACTTAGATTAATCTGCATATTTACATTTTTACTTGTTACCCATTCTTTCTTGTATATAATTTCTTCCATTTTAGACCCTAATACAGAGAAATACCTCAGAGAGATCCTGTATATCTTTTACTGGTTTCCCAAGATAGTAGCATCTTACAAAACTATAGTATAACCAGGATATTGCCATTTTAATCCATTGACCTTTTTAAACTTGTTATAGCCTGGTTCTTCTCATGGCAAATCTTTTTTTTTATATGTGAAAATCTCTTTATTTCATCACTTACTTTTAAAATAAATCTTTTATTTAAATTTGACAAACATAAAAAAATACACAAAAAAGATGTACATAGATTGAGTAAATATCACATATAAATAACCAGCATCCCCAAATTTAATTGTTATGTGTCTTGGTGTGAATTTCTTTGGCTTTATTCTATTTGAAATCTGCTCAACTACTTGAATCTGCAGGTTCATGTGTTTATTCTGAATTTGGGAAGTTTTCAGTAATTGTTTCTTGGAATTCTTTCAGCTCTACTCTCTTCTTTCCTTCTGGACTCTAGTTTTACCAATGTTAGCATTTTTCTAATTGTCTCATGGATGACTGAGGCATTCCTCATTTTTAAAAAATATATTTAGCCTCTGTTATTCCAGTTGAGTAAATTCTACTGGTCTGTTTTAAATTTACTGACTCTGTCTTCAGTCATCTTTATTAATGAGGTTATCCAATGAGTTTTCAAAATTACTGTTGTTGTATTTTTAAGTTCTATAATCTCCTTTCCTTTTTATAACTTTCTTTGTGAGATTTTCTATTTTTTTTTCATTTATTTAAAGAGAAGTGACAATTGTATTAAAGCATTATTATGATGGTTGCTTTAAAATCCTTGTGAGATAATCTCAAAATTTGATTCATCTCAACGTTGGCATCTATTGATTGTGTTTTCTCATTGAAGTTTTGGTATTTCTGGTTCTCTGTGTGATTAGATTTTTTTTTTTACTGTTTTCTTGACATTTTGGATACTTTATTACAATATTCTGAATTCTATGTAATATATGTTTTTTTTTTTTTTTTTAGCAGCCAGTCTCTTTGTTGAGGTATAGCACAAGGCCAAGTGAGTGCATTGTTTTAATCTCTTGCTCAGTGCTGCCAACACTATCCTGGCAAAAGTGGAGCACTCTATCCCTGCTACTGAAAGTAGGGCACTGATTGGCACTGTTTTTTTTGCCTTTAAGTGGGAGTGTACACTCAGCAGGGAAGGGCAATCAGAGATCTGACTCACCCCACTTTGTTGCTGCAGCGTTGGGCTTCCTGGTACCGTTACTTTTTGCTGGCCAGGGAAAATGGGTGAGTGGGGGTCAATTGGCCTGCCTGACTCCACTTTATACCACATTGTGATGACAGGTAGAGGTGGAGGGTCAGCTCTCCACTAGGCCCTGCTCACATAGGGAAGGGGAAATGGAATACACACTACTTCTACCTCACACAGCATCATTCTGTCTTGTTAATGTCAGATGGGACTGGGGGGTCGGCTCTCCACTGCTCCACTTATACTGCGGGGGACCAGGGTGTTGACTAGCCCTATTTTGCACAGCCTCATTCAGTTTTGTTGCTCCTAGGTAGATGTGGATATTTAATTTCCCATCAGACCCCATGACAGTAAGGGTGGAAGAAAGTAGGATGTAGCTCCAAATAACACCACCTCCATGTGGAAGTGGAGGCCAGCTCACCACTGGATCCTGCTGGTCCTACCCTGCAGAGGGAATTGAAGCATTGACTATTTCCACTGGACGAGAATGAAAGATAAGTTCCCCACTCAGCTCACTGATAGCACCCTGGATGGCAGATCAGAGAGTGAGCTGCTTTCGTGGATCAGGGAATGGAAGATCTGCTCCCTTCTTGGCCCTGCTCACACCACTTGGTGGAGGAATTAGAGAGCTACCTGTTACAACCAGCTGTCTCCTCAGGTCCAGCAACACTGCTTCATGGAGTAAATTAGTGCAGTGCCACTTATTTATGCAGAGTGAGGAGGTAGAGTCAAAGAGAAGCTCCCTGGCTGGTTCCCCTGAAGCTGCAGAAGATGGGGTGTGCATTCTTTAAAAAATTTTATTAATTTGGCTCCTTTCTAATTTCTTTATTATTATTATTATTTTTTGTTTATTTTCAGCGTAACAGTATTCATTGTTTTTTCACCACACCCAGTGCTCCATGCAATCTGTGCCCTCCCTAATACCCACCACCTGGTTCCCCCAACCTCCCACCCCCCACCCCTTCAAAACCCTCAGGTTGTTTTTCAGAGTCCATAGTCTCTCATGGTTTACCTCCCCTTCCAATTTCCCTCAACTCCCTTCTCCTCTCCATCTACCCTTGTCCTCTATATTATTTGTTATGCTCCACAAATAAGTGAAACCATATGATACTTGACTTTCTCTGCTTGACTTATTTCACTCAGCATAATCTCTTCCAGTCCTGTCCATGTTGCTACAAAAGTTGGGTATTTGTCCTTTCTGATGGAGGCATAATACTCCATAGTGTATATGGACCACATCTTCCTTATCCATTCATCCGTTGAAGGGTATCTTTGTTCTTTCCACAGTTTGGCGACTGTGGCCATTGCTGCTATAAACATTGGGGTACAGATGGCCCTTCTTTTCACTACATCTGTATCTTTGGGGTAAATACCCAGTAGTGCAATTGAAGGGTCATAGGGAAGCTCTATTTTTAACTTCTTGAGGAATCTCCACGCTGTTCTCCAAAGTGGCTGCACCAGTTTGCATTCCCACCAACAGTGTAAGAGGGTTCCCCTTTCTCCGCATCCTCTCCAACACACGTTGTTTCCTGTCTTGCTAATTTTGGCCATTCTAACTGGTGTAAGGTGGTATCTCAATGTGGTTTTAATTTGAATCTCCCTGATGGCTAGTGATGATGAACATTTTTTCATGTGTCTGATAGCCATTTGTATGTCTTCATTGGAGAAGTGTCTGTTCATATCTTCTGCCCATTTTTTAATATGATTGTCTGTTTTGTGTGTGTGGAGTTTGAGGAGTTCTTTATAGATCCTGGATATCAACCTTTTGTCTGTATTGTCATTTGCAAATATCTTCTCCCATTCCGTGGGTTGCCTCTTTGTTTTGTTGACTGTTTCTTTTGCTGTGCAGAAGCTTTTGATCTTGATGAAGTCCCAAAAGTTCATTTTCGCTTTTGTTTCCTTTGCCTTTGGAGACAAATCTTGAAAGAAGTTGCTGTGGCTGATATCAAAGAGGTTACTCCCTATGTTCTCCTCGAGGATTCTGATGGATTCCTGTCTCACGTTGAGGTCTTTTATCCATTTCGAGTTTATCTTTGTGTACGGTGTAAGAAAATGGTCGAGTTTCATTCTTCTACATATAGCTGTCCAGTTTTCCCAGCACCATTTATTGAAGAGACTGTCTTTTTTCCACTGGATATTTTTTCCTGTTTTGTCGAAGATTATTTGACCATAGAGTTGAGGGTCCATATATGGGCTCTCTACTCTGTTCCACTGGTCTATGTCTCTGTTTTTATGCCAGTACCATGCTGTCTTGGTGATCACAGCTTTGTAGTAAAGCTAGAAATCAGGTAACGTGATGCCACCAGTTTTATTTTTGTTTTTCAACATTTCCTTAGCAATTTGGGGTCTCTTCTGATTCCATACAAATTTTAGTATTATTTGCTCCAGCTCTTTGAAACATACCGGTGGAATTTTGATCGGAATGGCATTAAAAGTATAGATTGCTCTGGGCAGTATAGACATTTTAACAATGTTTATTCTTCCCATCCAAGAGCATGGAATGGTCTTCCATCTTTTTGTGTCTTCTTCAATTTCTTTTAGGAGTGTTCTGTAGTTCTTCGAGTACAGATCTTTAACCTCTTTGGTTAGGTTTATTCTGAGGTATCTTATGGTTCTTGGTGCTATAGTAAATGGAATCGATTCTCTAATTTGCCTTTCTGTATTTTCATTGTTAGTGTATAAGAAAGCCACTGATTTCTGGACATTGACTTTGTATCCTGACACCTTACTGAATTGCTGTATGAGTTCTAGTAGTTTGGGGGTGGAGTCTTTAGGGTTTTCCATATAAAGAATCATGTCATCTGCGAAGAGAGAGAGTTTGACTTCTTCCTTGCCAATTTGGATACCTTTTATTTCTCTTTGTTGTCTGATTGCTGTTGCTAAGACTTCTAATACAATGTTGAACAAGAGTGGTGAGAGTGGGCATCCTTGTCGTGTTCCTGATCTCAATGGGAAGGCTGCAAGCTTTTTCCCATTGAGGATGATATTTGCTGTGGGTCTTTCATAGATAGATTTGATGAAGTTCAGGAATGTTCCCTCTAACCCTATACTTTGAAGCATTTTAATCAGGAACGGATGCTGGATTTTGTCAAATGCTTTTTCTGCATCAATTGAGAGGATCAAGTGGTTCTTCTCTCTTCTCTTATTGATTTGCTCTATCACATTGATTGATTTGTGAATGTTGAACCATCCTTGTAACCCAGGGATGAATCCCACCTGGTCATGGTGGATAATCTTTTTAATGTGCTGTTGGGTCCTGTTTGCTAGGATCTTGTTGAGAATCTTAGCATCCATATTCATCAGTGATATTGGTCTGAAATTCTCCTTTTTGGTAGGGTCTTTGCCTGGTTTGGGGATCAGAGTAATGCTAGCTTCATAAAAAGAGTCTGGAAGTTTTCCTTCTGCTTCAATTTTTTGAAACAGCTTCAGGAGAATAGGTGTTATTTCTTCTTTTAAAGTTTGATAGAATTCCCCAGGGAATCCGTCAGGTCCTGGGCTCTTGTTTTTTGGGAGGTTTTTGATCACTGCTTCAATCTTGTTACTAGATATCGGTCTATTCAGGTTGTCAATTTCTTCCTGGTTCAATTTTGGGAGTTTATAGTTTTCCAGGAATGCATCCATTTCATCTAGGCTGCTTAGCTTATTGGCATATAACTGTTGATAATAACTTCTGATGATTGTTTCTACTTCCTTGGTGTTAGTCGTGATCTCTCCCTCTTCATTCATAATTTTATTAATTTGAGCTTTCTCTCTTTTCTTTTGGATTAGTGTGGCCAATGGTTTATTGATCTTATTGATTATTTCAAAAAACCAGCTTCTAGTTTCATTGATACTCTCTTCTGTATGTCTGGTTTCTACCTCATTGATCTCTGCTCTAATCTTGATTATTTCCCTTCTTACATGTAGAGTTAGTTTGATAATTTGTTGATTCTCCAGTTCTTTAAGGTGTAGAGACAGCTGGTGTATTCTGGATTTTTCAATTTTTTTGAGGGAGGCTTGGAAGGCTATGTATTTCCCCCTTAGGACCACTTTTTTGTATCCCTTAGGTTTTGGACCAAAGTGTCTTCATTCTCATTGGTTTCCATGAATTGTTTAAGTTCTTCTTTGATTTCCTGGTTGATCCAAGCATTCTTAAGCAAGGTGGTCTTTAGCTTCCAGGTGTTTGACTTCCTTCTGAACTTTTCCTTGTGATTAAGCTCCAGTTTCAAAGCATTGTGATCTGAGAATATGCAGGGAATAATCTCAGTCTTTTGGTATCAGTTGAGCCCTGATTTGTGACCCAGTATGTGTTCTATTCTGGAGAAGATTCCATGTGCACTTGAGAAGAATGAGTATTCTGTTGTTTTAGGGTGGAATGTTCTGTATCTATCTATGAGGTCCATCTGGTCCAATGTGTCATTCATTGCTCTTGTTTCTTTATTGATTTTCTGCTTTGATGATCTGTCTATTTCTGAGAGAGGCATGTTAAGATCTCCTACTATTAATGTATTCATATCAATAAGACTCTTTATCTTGATTAATAGTTTTCTTATGTATTTGGCTGCTCCCATATTGGGGGGGTAGGTAATTACAATTGTTAGATCATCTTGGTGGATAGTCTCTTTAAGAATGATGTAGTGTCCTTCTGTATCTCTGACTACTGTCTTTAGTTTAAAATCTAATTTATCTGATATGAGAATTGCTACCCCGGCCTTCTTTTGAGGCCCATTGGCATGAAAGATGCTTCTCCATCCCTTCACTTTCAGTCTGGGTGTATCTTTAGGTTCAAAATGGGTCTCTTGTAGACAACATATGGATGGGCCCTATTGTTTTATCCAATCTGCAACCCTGTGTCATTTTTTGGGCGCCTTTATGCCATTCACATTGAGAGTGATTATTGAGAGATACGTTTTTATTGACCTTGTGTTATCTTTGAAGTCTTTCTTTCTGTCGATTGTCTCTATATTTCTGTTCAATGCTATTCTTAGGATTTTCTCCTCTTTTATAGAACCCCCCTTAATATTTCCTGCAGTGTCGGCTTGGTGGTCGCATACTCTTTTAACCTTGCCGGTCTTGGAAACTCTTTATCTCTCCAACAACTTTGAGTGTCAGTCTTGCTGGATAAAGTATTCTTGGCTGCATGTTCTTCTCATTTAGTGCCCTGAATATATCTTGCCAGCCCTTTCTGGCTTGCCAGGTTTCTGTGGACAGGTCTGATGTTATTCTGATGGGCTTTCCTCTGTACGTAAGGAGCTTCTTTGTCCTAGCGGCTTTCAAGAGATTGTATCTACAATTATGATTTCTCAATTTTACTATGAGGTGCCTGGATGTTTTTTTGGAATTTATAATCTTGGAGGGAGACCGTTCTGCCTCTAGTACATGAACGCTTGTTCCATTCGCGAGATTGGGAAAATTTTCATGAAGAACTTGGTCCACTATATCTTTTAGACTTCTTTCTTTCTCCTCCCCTTCAGGGATTCCAATAATTCTGACATTGAAACGTTTCATGGCATCATTTATTTTCCTGATTCTGTTTTCATGGCTTCTAAGCTGTTTGTTCCAGGCTTCCTCCTGATCCTTTCCCTCTATCTGTTTGTCCTCCAGATCACTAATTCTATCTTCTGTCTCAGTGACCCTAGCTTTTAGAGAATTTAGATTAGATTGGAACTCATTGAGAGCATTGTGAACCTCATCCCTGGTGGCCTTCAGCTCTGCCCTAACATTATGAACATCATCCCTGGTGGCTTTTAATTCTGCCTTAATCAATTCCGTTTGGTCCTCCATGGCTTTCTCTAACCTAGCTATTGCCTGGATAATTGGTAGCCTGAATTCTCTTTCTGACATACTGTCTATTTGGTAGCCATTAGCTCTGTTGCAGAAGGCCCATCCTCTGTATTTTTCTTCTGTTGGGGTTTCCTCCTCCTAGTCATTTTGGTGAGAGATGACTGGACAGATGTAGCTGGATTTATCTGGAAGCCCCTGGAACGCTTCCGAGCACTCAGGATTCCCCACCCAAACGAGAGAAAAAAGAAAAGAAAAAGAAAAAAGAGAGAGAGAGAGAGACAGGAAAAAAAGGGAAGATAAAAGAGAAGGTTCAGTCCAAATGGGCCCTAGGGTAAGATTTATGACGTATACAATCAAAAACAGACAAACGAAAAGATTGATAAAAGTATATGACGAGAGGAAAAAAAAAATATATATATATATATATATATATATATATATATATAAGCAAAAAAAGTAAGAACCTCGTCAAAAAGAACCCCAAGTATAAGATTTATATACTATCAGGACAAACATAAATACACAGAGACACTGGCAGAAGAAAAAGATGGGAGCGTGGTTATAGATTCTCAGTGTGGGTGAGGAAGTTTATTTTGATGTATCTTGATATCTTTGTTAAAGGACTCAACTTTCCTAGGATAAAGGGGGATTAAAAATTGGTTTACCTATAGGGGTAGCATTGATTGGAGAAAGGGGGTTATCTTGAAGTTTAACTCTATATGAATATTAGAAAATAAATATAAAAAAGGAATAAACTGGACTAAACTAGACTAAAATTAAAAAAAATTAAAAAAATAGAAAAGCAAAAGAAAAACACAGGTGTATGTATCAAAAAGTTCAGGTTAGAAGTTTATCATGGAATTTGATGTACTGGACATCTCACTGTGATGGTAAATAGGCTAAAAAATTATCTATATAAAAAAAGAAAAAAAATGAACCAGAATAGTGGGAATGAGTTAAAAATAAAAGTTGTATCTATGAAGTAGTGGTGGTTGTTCTCTTGTAGTCTTTTTTATTTTTTTCTTTCCTGGTTTGTTTTCTGGGGGAGGGGGCTGCCACGTGGGTTTTCAGTCAATGATGTTCCCTGAGTTAAGTCCTCCCGCCCCCCCTCAAGGGGGTGGGCTCTGAGGAAACCGGTTTTTTCAGGCTTTTGTTCTCTGGAGGTTTTTATTTTTGTTCACTTCTTTTCTCTCGCCTTGACAGTTTTTGATGGTTTTTGGAGGTTTAGAGGAAAGCAAACTGCACCCTGACCTCCCCCTCAGAGAGAAACCTCAATCTGCTCCCCTGTGGGTGCTGCAGAGCCCATATAAATTCCCCCTTGGCCGCTGGCAGAGCAGGTTCCTAGTTGCTGTTCCTGGGGATGCAGGATCTCCTGCTTGTACGCAAAACCACGGCAGCGGCGGCTGTCTGGGCAGCTCCAGACCACTAGAGAGGTTCCAAGCAGTGATCGCACACTGAGATTTTCCCACTGGCCGGGGCTAGGGGTGCCTGGCCTTTCCGGGTCTAAGAGCGCCGGAATTGTGCGCACCTCTCCCGGGGGAGGGTGTGGGGCTAGTGTGTCTCAGGCTCACGTGTGTCTCAGGCTCTACCGAGGCGCAGGTCCTGGAGCACCAGGCTGGGTCTTCGTGCACCTCTCTCAGGGGAGGGTGTGGGTCGCGCGCATCTGAGGCTGGTAGTCTGTGCGCGTTCTGCCATCTGGCATCTGGCTTGGCTCCCAGCCCCTCACAGGAGCCGGACTCCATGCATTCTCGGGCGCGCTGGCGGCTCAGGGACCAAGACCTGGTTTCTCCACCGCACTCTCTCTGGCTCAGTGCCAGGGGAGGCTGTCCTGGGTCCGGGGACTTAAGCCCCTGTCCCTACCGCCCCGATTCCCGCAATTCCCCCTCCCCCCCACGATCCTTTGCTCTTTTTGAGGGCTTTCAACCAGACTCCAAGTTAATGCTGGTCCCCAGACGCAGGGCACTCTCGTACTGGGGTATTACTCCCAATTGGTCGCCTCTGGTGGCTCCCTCCCCCTTTTGTTTCTCTTTCGATATCAGTCCGAAGTTCCCACTCCGCTTTACCTGCCCACTGGCATCTTCTGCCCCTGTAGAGATCCAGACATGTATAATTCTGATCTCAGGCTGATTTCATGGGTGATCGGAGTTCTTTGGTAGGTAATCAGCTCACTTTAGGGTACAGGTTGAAACGGCGCCTCCTCCTACTTCCCCGCCATCTTGTCTCCCTACCTATTATTTCTTTTTTTAAAACAACTTTTTTGAAGTATAATTGATGTATAAAAAACTGCATGTATTTAATGTATACAATTTGATGTGTTTGGACATAGGCATATACTCATGAGACTTCACCACAATCAAGGTAGAAAACCTAATCCATCACATCCAAAAGTTTCCTTATGCCACTTTAGGTTTCTAAAAAATGTGGTAAGTGCTTAATTAACAGGAAACCTACCCTCTTAATAATTTTTTAAGTGCATAATACAGTATTGTTAACTATAAGCATTATGTTGTACAGCAGATCTCTAGAGTTTATTCATGTGCATAAACAAAAATTCATACCCATAAACAACTCCCTTTTCCCTGCCCCCTAGACCCTGATAAGCCCCATTCTATTCTCTACTTCTATGAGTTTTATTATTTATTTCCCTCACATAAATGAGATTACACAGTGTTTGTTCTTCTGTGACTGGCTTATTTTATTTAGGGTAATATCCTCCAGGTTCATCCATGTCATCCCATATGGCAGGTTTTCCTCCTCTTCCTCCTCCTCTATTGGTTTCAGGAGCAGAATTCAGTGGTTCATCACTTACAACATCCAGTGCTTTTCATAAATTCCCTCCTAAAACCCATCACCCATCTAGCCAATCTCTCACCCACCTTCTTCCATCAACCCGCAGTTTGTTCTCTATTTTCAAGAGTCATTTATGACTTGTTTCCTTTTCTCCTTTCTGTGCCTTTCTCATATGTTCATCTGTTTTATTTATTAAATTCCACATATGAGTGAAATCATATGGTATTTGTCTTTTTCTGACAGACTTATTTCACTTAGTGTAATACACTCTAGTTCCATCCACGTCATTGCAAAAGGTTAGAATTCATTCTCTCTGATGGCTGAGTAATATTTCATTGTATATATATGTATACACACATCTTTATTCATTCATCAGTTGGTGGACATTTGGGCTCTTTCCATAATTTGACTATTGTTGATAATGCTGCTATAAACATCAGGGTCCATGTGTCCCTTTGAATCACTATCCTTTGGGTAAATACCTAGTAGTGCAATTGCTGGATCATAGGCTAGTTCTATTTTTAAGTTTTTGAAGAATCTCCACAGTTTCCAGTTTCCATTACCACTAGCAGTGTAAGAGGATTCCCCCTTCTCTGCACCCTCACCAACATCTGTTGTTTCCTGTGTTATTAATTTTAGCCATTCTGACAGGTGTGAGGTGGTTTCTTATCATGATTCTTATTTGTATTTCCTTGATGTTGAGTGATATTGACCATCTTTTCATGTGTCTTGTAGCCATGTGTATGTCTTCTTTGGAAAAATATCTAACCATGTCTTCTGCCCATTTCTTAACTGGATTATTGATTTTTTGGTTTTTGAGATAAGTTCTTTTTTTTTTTTTAAAGATTTTCTTTAAATTTATTTATTTGTTAGAGAGAGAGAGAGAGTGAGAGAGCGAGCACAGGCAGACAGAGTGGTAGGCAGAGGCAGAGAGAGAAGCAGGCTCCCCGCTGAGCAAGGAGCCCGATGTGGGACTTGATCCCAGGACGCTGGGATCATGACCTGAGCTGAAGGCAGCCACTTAACCAACTGAGCCACCCAGGCATCCCAAGATATGTTCTTTATAGATCTTGGATACTAACCCTGTATCGTATGTCATTTACATATATCTTCTCCCATTCTATAGGATGCTTTTTAGTTTTGTTGATTGTTTTCTTTAGTGTGCAGAAGATTTTTATCTTTAAAAATTTTTTTAAATTTTTTCTATTTTTTCAGTGTTCCAAGATTCATTGTTTATGCACCACACCCAGTGCTCCATGAAATATGTACCATCCTTAGTACCCACCACCAGGCTCACCCAACCACCCATCCTCCTACACTCCAAAACCCTCAGTTTGTTTCTCCATTGAGGATGGTATTAGCTGTGGGTCTTCTTTAAATGTTTGGTAGAATGCTCCTGGGAAGACATCCAGCCCTGGACTTTTATTTCTTGGGAGATTTTTGATTCCTGATTCAATTTCTTTGCTGGTTATTCATCTGTTCAAATTTTCTATTTCTTCCTGTTTCAGTTTTGGTGGTTTATATGTTTCTAGGAATTTCTCCCTTTCTTCCAGATTCTTATACTTGGTGACCTAATTTTTCATAACATTCTCTTACAGTTGTTTGTGTTTCTGTGGTCTTGGTTGTGATCTCTCCCCTTTCATTCATGATTTTACTTATTTGGGTCATTTCTCTTTTCTTTTTGATAAGTCTGGCTAATGGTTTATTAATTTTATTAATTCTTTCAAAGAACCACCTTCTAGTTTTATTGATATCCTACTGTTTTGTTTGTTTCTATATTGTTTATTTCTGGTCTAATCTTATTATTTCCCTTCTTCTGCTGGCTTTAGGCTTTATTTGCTGATCTTTTTCTAGCTCCTTTAGGTGTAAGGTTAGATTGTGTATTTGAAATTTTCTTGCTTCTTGAGGTAGGCTTGTATTGCTATATACTTACCTCATAACCACTTTTGTTGCATCCCAAAGGTTTGGGGCTGTCATATTTTCATTTTCATGCATTTTTAAAATTTCTCCTTTAATTTCTTCATTTCCATTCATTTGTTCTAGGATGTTCTTTAACCTTCAGGTATTTGTGGTCTTTCCAATTTTTTCTCATGGTGGACTTTAAGTTTCATAGCATTGTGGTCTGAGAATATGCACGGTAGTGATTTCAGTCTTTTTGTACTTCTTGAGGCCTGATTGTGACCTAGTATGTGATCTATTCTGGAGAACGTCCCTTGTGCACTCAAAAAGATTGTGTGTTGCTATGAACATCAACAGATGAATGGATAAAGAAGATGTGGTCCATATATACAATGGAATATTATGCCTCTATCAGAAAGGATGAATACCCAACTTTTATATTAACATGGATGGGACAGGAGAAGATTATGCTGAGTGAAATAAGTCAAGCAGAGAGAGTCAATTATCATATGGTTTCACTTACTTGTGGAGTATAAGGAATAACATGGAGGACATTAGGAGAAGGAAAGGAAAAGTGAATTAGGGGAAATTGGAGGGGAAGACTGAAGCATGAGAGACTATGGACTCTGAGAAACAAACTGAGGGTTTTGGAGGGGTTGGGAGTGGGGGTTGGGTGAGGCTGGTGGTGGGTATTAAGGCGGTGGGTATTGCATGAAACACTGGGTGTGGTGCATGAACAGTGAATCTTGGAATACTGAAAAAAATAAAATTAAGATATTAAAAAAAATGAAAAGAATGTGTATTCTGCTATTTTAGGATGAAGTGTTCTGAATGTACCTGTTAAGTCCATCTGGTCCAAAGTGTCATTCAAAGCCATTATTTCCTTATGGATTTTCTGCTTAAATGATGTGTCCATTGCTTTAAGTGGGGGTGTTAGTCCCCTACTATTATTCTATTGTTATCAGTGCATTTCTTTGTGTTTGTTATTAATTGATTTATATATTTGGGTGTTCCCAAGTTGGGGCATAAATATTTACAATTGTTAGATATTCTTGTTGGACAGATTCCTTTATTATGATATAGTGCCCTTCTTCATCTTTTGTTGTAGTCTCTGTTTTAACATCAAATTTGTCCAATATAAATATGGCTACTCTGGCTTTCTTTTGACATCTGTTAGCATGATAGATGGTTAGTTCTTCATCCCCTCACTTTCAGTCTACAGGTGACTTTAGGTCTAAAATTAGCCTCTTATAGGGATCATATAGATGGGTCTTGTTTTTTTTTTAAATTTTTTTAAAGCTTTTATTTATTTATTTGACAGAGAGAGAGATCACAAGTAGTCAGAGAGGCAGGCAGAGAGAGAGGAAGGGAAGCAGGCTCCCCGCTCAGCAGAGAGCCCGATGCAGGGCTTGATCCCAGGACCCTGAGATCATGACCCGAGCCAAAGGCAGCGGCTTAACCCACTGAGCCACCCAGGTGCCCCTGGGTCTTGTTTTTTATCCATTTTCATACCCTGTGTCTTTTGATTGGAACATTTAGTCCATTTATATTCAGAGTGATTATTGGTAGAGGTTTTTAGTGCCATTGTTTTATCTATAAGGTCAGTGTTTCTGGAGATTTTCTCTGTTCCTTTCTAGTCTGTTGCCTATGGTCTTTCTTTCCCTCTCAAAGAGTCCCTTTGATATAACTTGCAGGGATGTCTTAGTTGTCATGAACTCCTTTAGTTTTCATTTGTCAAGGAAACTCTTTATCTCTCCTTCTATTCTGAATGATAGCTTTGCCTGAAAATATATTCTTGGGTGCATATTTTTTCCCTTCAGCACATTGAATATATCATGCCACTGCCTTCTGACCTGCCAAGTGTTTGTGGAGAGATCTGTGGCCAACCTTACTTGTCTTCCTTTGTAGGTTAGGGTTTTCTTTTCTCTTGCTGCTTTCAGGATTCTTTCCTTATCTCTGTAGTTTTCAAATTTTACTATAATATGTCTTGGGGTTGGCTTGTTTTAGTTGATTTTGATGGGAGTTCTGTGTGCTTCCTGGATTTGGATGTATTTTTCTTTCCCTCATTAGGGAAGTTCTCAGCTATAATTTGCTCAAATAAAATTCTGCTCCATTTCCCCTTTTTCTTCTGGGACTCCTATGATATGAATGTTATTTTTTTTTAAAGATTTTATTTATTTATTTGACAGACAGAGATCACAGGTAGGCAGAGAGGCAGGCAGAGAGAGGAGGAAGAAGGCTCCCTGCTGAGCAGACAGCCCAGTGCAGGGCTCAATCCCAGGACCCTGGGATCATGACCTGAGCTGAAGGCAGAGGCTTTAACTCACTGAGCCACCCAGGTGCCCTATGAATGTTATTTTTTTTAAAGATTTTATGTATTTATTTATTTGACAGACAGAGATCACAAGTAGGCAGAGAGGCAGGCATAGCGAGAGAGGAGGAAGCAGGCTCCCTGCCGAGCAGAGAGCCCGATGCGGGGCTTAATCCCAGGACCCTGAGATCATGACCGGAGCCGAAGGCAGAGGCTTTAACCCACTGAGCCACCCAGGCGCCCCTGAATGTTATGTTTTATGGAGTCATTGATTTCCCTAAGTCTACATTGGTGGTCCAATACTTTTCTTTTCCTCTTCTTTTTAGCTTCATAATAATGTTCAAAATGATGTTCCATAATTCTATGGACATATTATACATCACTTATTTGTTCTTCTGATTCTTCCATCCTTGTTGTTATTACATCCAGACGATTTTGCATCTCAGTTATAGCATTTTTTTTTAAATACCAGCCGGACTAATTTTTAGGTCTTTTATCTCTGTGTTAAAGGATTCTCTGGTATCTTCTATGTTTTTCTCTTGCCCAGCTAGTATCTTTATGATTGTTGTTTTAAATTCCAATTCAGGCATATTACTTATGTCTGTTTTGATTAGATCCCTGGCTGTGACCTCTTTTTGTTCTTTCTTGGCATTTTATCTAGGTCTCTGTTTTCCTAGTGTTGGAAAAGCCTGTTATATTCCTGCTCCTGAGAGTAATGGCTATATATATATATATATATTTTAAAGATTTTATTCATTTGACAGAGATCACAAGTAGGCAAAGAGGCAGGCAGAGAGAGAGGAGGAAGCAGGCTCCCTGTTGAGCAGAGAGCCCGATGCAGGACTCAGTCCCAGGACCCTGGGATCATGACCTGAGCCGAAAGCAGAGGCTTTAACCCACTGAGCCACCCAGGTTCCTGAGTAATGGCTATATTAAGAAGCAGTCACATACTATCCAAGGCCTGACACTTCAGGAAGTGTTTTTGGTGTGTGTTATGTGCAGTCTGCTGTTGTGTTTTGGCTGCTGTTTCCTGCAGGTTAGTCCTCTGCAGAATTTCTCCTTGCCTGCAGCAGGGAGCATCTGGATCTTGTCCACTGTGTGGTGAGTTTTAAATAGGTGTGCTTTGGTCTGCTTGATAAGAGGCTAGATTCTATTTTTCCTAGTGCTGAACTTCCAGAACTCTACGATCAGCAGACTTGGCTTGCACACGGGGTTTGTGCTGGTCTTCTGGGGGAGGGCTCCACTGCTGCTCTGAGTCTCAGGCACACTTGCCCTGGTTCAGAAGCACTCGCAGATTGCAGGGTGGTGGGGCTTGTATGTAAGTGACTCAAGTCTCCACTGTGGGGTGCTGTTATGCACACTGAGGTTTATCTATGCTTATGGGCAGGGGTTGGGTGGGAGAATGACATCATCCAGCTCTCTTGTCCCCAGAGAAGGGAGTCCATGCCCACTGCTGTTAATGATGCCGTCACAGAAGAGTGAAAAATGTCTCCTCATTTGTCCCAGGTTTCTCTCAGATCCCTGCCTCCAACCTCTCTGTGTATGAACTGTCTGCCACCTGGCAGCACAGTGCTCCTGTGTTTTATCTCAGGCATGCTGGCTGGGTTTCAAAACTCTAAATTTTAGAGACCTGACTGTGATCCTCTGAGGGACGGTTTTTCTGGGCTTTGGCTGGTGCCAGTTTGTCCCAGAAGAACAGTCACATGAATGTGCAGGGGCTTGGAATTTATGGTAATGTATGGGAAAAAGCTGGTATCCAGAGTAGTGCACTCAGCATGAGTCTCTGCTTTGAACTGTACAGGGCAATGGAACCCATTGGCTCTTTTGTTCTGAAAGGCAGTGCCACCTCTCCAAAATGCACTCCAAGAAGTGCTACTGTCTCGACCAGTGTGACCCAGGGAATCCTCAGACCACACTGTCTGCTCCCAGGACTCTACCCTCCTCCTCCACAGGAGAACCTCTGCACCACCAGGCTCTACTGCAGTGATGGTGTGTACTTCTAAAACTTCGGACTTTGAGCTCCACTGCTTGTAAAACTTGTGGTGATCATCCTCTCTCATTTTCCCTGTCAGTGGCTTTCGGGAAGTGTTTTTCTTGTGCAAGGCTCTGGGCTCTGCTCTCTTTCTCTCTCTATCATCTCTATCTATCTGTATCTGTATCTGTATCTCTATCTCTATCTATCTTTCTCTTCTCTCCTTCTGTCTTTCTCTTCATCAGCAGGGCTCCCTCCCCTGTCTAGCTCTAGCGACTTTTTTCTCCCCCCAAATCAATCTCTGCACCGTCTACCTTCCATGATGTGGCCTTTTTTCTCCCTCTAGTTGTGCAGTTTTTTCTCTCAGTCCTCAGATGAATTTTTTGGGTGTTCAGAATGATTTGATATTTATCTAGCTGTGTTCAAGGGATGAGGCAAGCATAAGGCCCACCTACTACTATGCCATCTTAACTCTCCAGGCCAAATTCACAATTTGGGTATCCAAAATATATGTTTATTCCAGGGAGCATGAATCTCTGCATTCTGTGGGATAGTATATATATTAATGTGATCATCTTTAGAGGATGTATAGCCTACTATATAGTCTAATTGTTAAAACTTTCAGTACTGGTGAACTGATGTGGTATATTCCCAGCAAGGGACATAAACCAGCTGGTGACATGTATCAGGTGTTTAAGAAATATGAAGTAAATGATTTCTATAAGGGCAATGGGATGGGACAATGTAGGGGTTAATAATATATGTCAGTTGGTTGGGCCATGATGCCCAGATATTTAGTGACACATTATTTTGGATGTTTCTGTGGATGTGTTTTTTTGGATGAGATTAATAATTAAATTAGTAGACTTTGAGTAAAGCAGATTACCCTCCATAATGTGGGTGGATTTAATCCAGCCAGTTGAAGGCCTTAATAGAACAAAGATTGACCTCTCTGAGCAAGAAGGAATGGTGTTAGCAGACTCCCTTCAGACTTGAATTGCAATTCTACCTGGAGTCTCCAGCTTGCTAGCTTACCCTTCAAATTTTGGACTTATCATACCTCCACAATTTGTGAGCCAATTCCTTATAATTAATCCCTCTCTCTCTATACACATCCTATTGCTTCTTTTTCTCTGGAGAACCCTAATGCACATGATATGGAAAACAGACCCTAGTATGGCACTCAATAATTTCCACCTCTTGCTGCCCATGCCTTTGTGTAGTTCCCTCTCTTTGAGTACAGAAAGAACCATTTACTTGATTCTAACCAACAGATATGAAAAATATAGTGGGACTGCTACTCCTTTGATTTGGTTGTGTTATGTAACAAAACTAATGGGATGCCACTCCCATGATTATGTTATATCATATAAGACTCTATCTTAACAGGCTGAAGCAAAATATTCTCCTGCTGGCCTTTAAGAAGGAAGCTGCGTCCAGACTGCTGACCCATAGAAACTGTGAGATAATAAATGTGTGCTGTATTAAGTTTAAAAAAGTTGTAATTTGCCTGAGAGACAAGGCCAAACCATCTTCACTGGAGAGTTACACACCTTTTGGAAAAAAACCCCTGGTGTGCTAATGGGCCTTGGTAGATACAGAGTATATGACCATGGGCTAGCAAGTGGTCATGCTTCTGGAATCACCAATCAAGAGCTGGGTTTGGACAGACCAACCATGTTTTAATGTTGAGGAGCCTGACAGCAATACATCATAAGATGCAAGTGCTGCATCTTGGATTGAGCAAGAGCTTCTCTTACACAAGAGGGGTCAGGGAAGACTGGATGACACTCATGTCCTTGATCGGGAGGGGTCATCTAATCAAATGGCAGGAATATAGGAGGAAGGTGTGGACAAATATTTTTTTCTCTTTTTCCTTTAACTTATTTCATTCCACATGTGGTTTCACCATTTGAGATACTTACTAAGTGTTGTGAATTTTAAATATATACTTTCTTACTTCCATAGCAGTCTTGAACTATGTTCTTTTCCCCACCTTACTATTGACATGTATAAAAGCTAGGTTAACTATATCTTAGCAGAGAGAATCACTAATCACTCATACATCAATAAATATTAGTGAAGAATAATTATAATATAATTAACATCAAGTTATCAATATTAATATTAAATTAATATTATATTATATTAATACACTAAAGTTATATCACTTTAACTTTAATTGCTTGGACAAGTTTCTCCATGGCTTTGGTAATACCATGAGACCTTTGTATTACCTGGGTTGGGGCTGGGGTGACAATGGTAGAGGCTATCTTCAGCTCAGTGGAAGAGGTACATGGAGTTTAACTCTATTTGAAATGCGGGTGGCAAGTAAAAGTAGACACAATCTTGGACTTTATGGAGTTTAGTATTTAGTGAAGGACAGACCCTAGTGTCTAGAGAAGGAGAAATCAATTAATAAAATAATAGGAACAAATATGTCATATGGTTAGGAGATTATTCATTCTCAAAGTTAGTTGAAAAAGATAAAAATATCATTATCTTCAGCTATACCTTTATTTTTATCTATCCTTAGCAAACTGAATATATCCTTTAAGTGCTCTTTTAGCTTGCTAATCTGACTTAAGAACCAAGCTTTGCTTAGTCCACAGTTCAGAATTCCCATAAATCTTTCTTTCTCATTTTATTTTAAAAAGCATTTTTTTCTGCATCTGGTGGGTGATTTCCAGTGGACAGACTGTGAATAGGATTGGGGGAATGAAGTTTCATTTCCCCTCATGTAATTTTTAGTATAAGATAAGACTCATTAATCGTTTACCTCTGGTACCAGAGCTGCTGTTCCATAAGGCCTAGCTTTTTAGTCTTATAAATCAGCATGGGACAGTGCCCCCAAATATAACTGGGAATTCTTTCCTGTTTTCTAGCTACCTTACTCCCCCAACTTATTCCATCCTGAAATAGGAAGGGATGAGGAAAGTTAAAAGATTTATCTGAAATGGTGGCAGTAAAAGCCTGGCTGCAACCTGGACTTCCTTATTCCTGGTACAACATGTATCTTTCTTAAGTGTCAGGTAAACAGAAAATTATGATGGAAGAAGGAGGTAGTGAGGAGAAGGCACTAGATTGAAAGGCAAAAACTGGGCCCTTAATTATTCTTTATTCATTGGTTCATTTTATAAGCTTTTGTGATTGAGTTTGAATTTTTTTGTACCTAGAAAAGTCATTATAGTGAATAACTTGGATTTCAAGAACAGAATGCAAGTATAAGCTGTCATTTACATTTTATGTGTTCCATCAATCTTTTTAAGCCTGTTAAGCTGACATTCTAAATATGGAAACAAATGCACATAGACATACACAGAGACACACAGATGATAAGAATATGAAATTTTATTTAGAAAAAGAACTTGTACAACTTTTAAGCAAATGGTATTAGAGGAAAGTTTTAGCCTATATTTATATCTCCCTGAAAAGTGGGAGAGATAGAATAATGGTTTTTATCCAGTAGAGTGATCATAAGGCCATTCCTGTAGACATAGATAATCCTCACTGATGTTCCTGGGAAATTCGGTACTCAGATCAGGACATATCAGTGCAAGAAGGGTAGCTGAGTACTAACATGGTAGTAAATTGATACCATCTAAATTTCTTGGTTCTGTAAGTAATAACAGGTGTGTTGTTAAAGTGTTTACTGCATATTTATTCCCATGTATTTCTGGGAATAGATTAAGCTAAAAATTTAATATGTGTATCATAGTGGGCACCAGGTGTAACAGAATGGGGGTGTGATATATGTAAAACTATGAACAAAATACAATTAGGGAAAAATAAAATGGAGATCAGGAATTCTTTTATAATTTGTCATTCTGTCCTCACTAGTCCTTTAGTTCTTTGAGATAGATACAACCCTTTTGATCATGTCTTTGAAAGCTTGTACCACTTGCTTGTTCCTCAGAGTATGAATGGAGGGATTCATCACTGGGGCAACTGAGGTGGTAAGCACTGACACCACCTTATTCATAGCACCCCCTTCTTTTGCATGAGGTTTGATATAAAGATGCAGCTTCCGTAAGTGTTTGAAACCACAATTACATGGGAAGAACAAGTAGAAAAAGACTTTTTCCTTTCTGGGGCAGAAGGGAATCTGAGAATGGTCCTGATGATGTATGTGTAGGACAGAATTACACACACCAAGGTGAAAATGAGTGTCAACACAGCCGGGAGCAAGACAAATCACTCTACAAACTCTATGTCTGAGCAGGTAATCTTTGGGATGGGAGCAGCACCACAGCCAAAGTGATCTATGACATTAGAGTCACAAAACTCGAGCTCAAAGCCCATGTCAAATGGCAGGATGTCAATGATTAGAGCAATCATGTAACATCCAATAAGGAAGTTGATGCAGACCCTGCTGTTCATGATGGTCACGTAATGGAAAGGTTTGCTGATGGCCACATAGCGGTCACAGGACATGACCTTCAGGAAAAAAAATTCAGTCACACCTGGGATGATAACAAAAAAATAATGGAGTGGCACATGCATTGTAGGTAGCAGTGTTGTCCCCAGATGCCATTGTGTAGAGGAATCTAGGAACGCAGACCATTGTAAATGACACTTCCAAGATGCAGAAATTCCGGAGGGAATAATACATGGGTGTTTTAAGTTGGGAATCCATCAAGGTGAGAGTGATGATGGTCAGATTCCCTACCACACTCAACAAGTAGGTTAGAAACAGAAAAATAAAAAGCAGAATCTATAGATTTGGGTCATCTGTTAGTCCCACCAGGATGAATGTTATTATTGCTGTGTAATTTTTCATCACTGATTCCTGACTATAGCCTCCTCTGTGTGTAAAAATAAGAGACAAATTAGATCAGAGAGAGAGAGAGAGAGAGACAGTCAGCATGTTAGCAGTGGGTTAAAATGCTAGCTAAGCCAAGATTTTATTGTATTTGTCACATGTTAATCAGGAATGTTATTGGTGTGGTAGTTGATTGATAATCAATAATGCTACTGCCTTCCCACAGTTGAGCATTATTTTGGATACCAGCGAGAAGGCTCTTATTAAAGATTTTTATTACTATCTTGATGCAGTGTTAAGTCAGTAGTGAAAGGATTCTTTAACAACCCCCCAAATGAGGCTATTTTATATTATCTGTGTTAATGAACAGAAAAACCCTCTCATAAAAATATTCTTGGTTTGCAATTTCATGATAATAACTCAAGTTGTGCTTGTCATCTTGGTTGCATGTGAGGCAAATGGGCTGACAATAGTTAAGTTTGTGAAGTTAAATTTTCCTCCTCTCAGCCTCTGGTTGTTACTAATGGTGGTAATTCATATTCTCCTCTAAAGTACCTCATGTCCTTCTGCTCTTTTCCCTTTCTAAACTACACAAAAACACTCTTGCAAGTCTATTTTAAAGACAGAACTGGTGATCTTTAAAAGAGTGATCTTTTTTAAAAAATTTATTTTCAGCATAACAGAATTCATTGTTTTTGCACCACACCCAGTGCTCCATGCAATACGTGCCCTCCTTAATACCCTCCACCTGGTTCCCCCACCCTCCCACCCCGCCCCTTCAAAACCCTCAGGTTGTTTTTCAGAGTCCATAGTCTCTCATGGTTCACCTCCCCTTCCAATTTCCCTCAACTCCCATCTCCTCTCCATCTCCCTATGTCCTCCAAGTTATTTGTTATGCTCCACAAATAAGTGAAACCATATGATACTTGACTCTCTCTGTTTGACTTATTTCGCTCAGCAGCATCTCTTCCAGTCCCGTCCATGTTGCTACAAAAGTTGGGTATTCATCCTTTCTGATGGAGGCATAATACTCCATAGTGTATATGGACCACATCTTCCTTATCCATTCATCCGTTGAAGGGCATCTTGGTTCTTTCGGCAGTTTGGCGACCGTGGCCATTGCTGCTATAAACATTGGGGTACAGATGGCCCTTCTTTTCACTACATCTGTATCTTTGGGGTAAATACCCAGTAGTACAATTGCAGGGTCATAGGGAAGCTCTATTTTTAATTTCTTAAGGAATCTCCACACTGTTCTCCAAAGTGGCTGCACCAACTTTCATTCCCACCAACAGTGTAAGAGGGTTCCCCGTTCTCCACATCCTCTCCAACACACGTTGTTTCCTGTCTTGCTAATTTTGGCCATTCTAACTGGTGTTAAGGTGGTATCTCAATGTGGTTTTGATTTGAATCTCCCTGATGGCTAGTGATGATGAACATTTTTTCATGTGTCTGATAGCCATTTGTATGTCTTCTTTGGAGAAGTGTTTGTTCAGGTCTTCTGCCCATTTTTTGATATGATCATCTGTTTTGTGTGTGTTGAGTTTGAGAAGTTCTTTATAGATCCTGGATATCAATCTTTTGTCTGTATTGTCATTTGCAAATATCTTCTCCCATTCCGTGGGTTGCCTCTTTGTTTTGTTGACTGTTTCCTTTGCTGTGCAGAAGCTTTTGATCTTGATGAAGTCTCAAAAGTTCATTTTCGCTTTTGTTTCCTTTGCCTTTGGAGACATATCTTGAAAGTTGCTGTGGCTGATATCGAAGAGGTTATTGCCTATGTTCTCCAAAAGAGTGATCTTTTAAAACCATACATGAGGGGCACCTGGTTGGCTCAGTCAGTTGAGCATGTCACTCTTGGTCTTGGGGTTGTGAGTTCAAACTCCATATTGGGTGTAGAGTTTATTTATAAAACAAACAAACAAACCCCAAAAACCATGTATGGGATCCATTTCTGTGTTTAAAGTCACTGAATAGGGTTCCATTTCCTGTGGAATAAAATTCAAACCCCTTACTCTCTTTTATATGGTCCTTTATGACTTCATGGCTGTGTAATTCTTTTTTTTTTTTAAAGATTTTATTATTTATTTGACAGAGAGATAGAGAGAGCACAAGTAGACAGAGTGGCAGGCAGAGGGAGAGGGAGAAGCAGGCTTTCTGCTGAGCAGGAAGCCAATGCAAGTCTTGATCCCAGGACCATTGGGATCATGCCTGAGCCAAAGGCAGCTGTTTAACTGACTGAGCCACCCAGGCTACCCTGTCTGTGTAATTCTAATTCATCTCTTGTTTATTCCGCTGTATTGGTCTTCTTCAGTTCCTTGAATATGTCAAGTTTTTCCCACCCCAGGGCTTTTGCAATGTTTTCTCTCTTCTTGAAATGCTCTGCTTGCATTCTGTCATGGCTGGATCTTATTTTTCAGGTGCCAACTTAAATATAATCCCTTCAAAGATACTTTCCTGGGAAATCCTATCTATGTTCTCTCCATCCCCCACACTGTGAAAAGAAATGATCCATTTATTTCACTCAGAGTACTTATTATAATCGGTAATTATAAATTCTTTTACTTTTTACCTCCATCTCCTAATCAGTAACAAGTTCCATGAGAACACAGACCATATCTATTTTGTAAAACACTGTAAATCCAGGACTAGAGCTTTGTCTGGTACATAGTAGATAATAAGTTTTCACTGAATGAATAAGACCAGGCATTTTGTCCTTGACACCAATTGTCTAACTATATTTAAAGTGTAATCTAAAGCTTACATCACCTGTCTATTTACATTTTAGGATTTAAAGTTTCATTTAAGGACCTCAATGTATTGAGGCAATTTTAGGAATTAGGATGATAGATGGTCACTTTTAATCATAATCCCCCATAATTACAGTAAGCTATTTTATCTGTACCTAAAAATAAATAAGAATTAATCTTAAGAGCTAGTTGGGGTTAAGAGTAGTATGGAGGGGAGTTGTAGATGGAAAGGGTAACCTGGAAGTAAGGTTTCCATTTTTATTCATCTCTTTACACTATTTTATCTGAAGGAGCTTGGCTGACACTATTTTGATCCTTAGGTCTCCTCTGAGAGGGCCCATCTGGGTAAACTGTAAGTGGTACAGGGTAAGAGTATGGGCTCTGGAATAATAGATCAGGACTCGAGACTTGGGTAAAACATTTAATGGCTGTGAAACCTTGGGAAGTTAAGTAATAGGTTGTTTCTTGGTCTATGAAATGAAAATAATAAGCGTTATGTTTATCACAGGTTAGAATAAAGATTAAACAAATGAATTATTTTAGGCTGTTAGCATCATGCCTCGTACAGGACAGATATTATGTACATTCTGTTTGCTTCTTCTATCTCTTCTCCCAGGACCTGCTCCCTACATGAAGGAGTTCATATATTCTATATCTTTTTTTACGTTTCCGAGATTTGCCTCTTCCCCCTATATTTCACATATGTATTTTAAGTTTTCTGCTGTCCTTGAAGTTAGATACAAAATTAATGGTTCTCTTACATTCTAAAAAAGTAATATTTGTTTATAGGTCTTTTCATCATGGATGAACAACTACATACAACATAGAACTTGTTCTTTCTGAATCTCTTTTGTATTTTCTAACATGATTCCCTGGCAAATCTCTTAGTTCAAACATTGGTCCTTGAGATGTTCTTTTCCTATCTGCTCAGTAACCACAGCTTTCTTTCATAGTCTCTTCTGAGTTTGTCTTAGGGCTCTCTTTCATCATGTTGTATTACTTTAGAATACTGCCATGCAATTCTTTCTTTTAATTTATAAGAAATCTCTTTTATGCCCTAGACATGTTGCCCTGTCTCTCAAAAAAGAAACAAACAAGAAATGAACAAGAAAGAAGCAAATCTTAGCCAAATGGTTTTCAGGTTACTATGAATAAAATGATCAGGACTTAAGAGAACTATATAAATGGAGAGAGAAAGCTTAGTAGATTATTTTAGCCAATCTCCTAGTTTTGAAGATGGAAATCAGAGGGTCAGCTGTCAGTAAGCTTGTTAGGAACAAAGTCTAAGGAAGAATCCACATTTCCTAAATCCTAATTCCATGCTTTTCCTCCCACTCTGCCAAGTTAGGGGAGAGTTTTAGGAATTTTTTCTTGGTTTCCACTTGTCCATTAGGAAGTTTGCCATTCCTACTGCATTTCTTTGTCTTTAAAGATAACCAGTCTGTTCCAACTCTTCTCTTAGCCTCTGTATTACTTCTGGGTAAGCTTCCCATCACTGCTGTAGGAGATCTGGAAAATACATTCACCTATGATCTTAGAGGGTGATAATCACATTTATGTTATTCGTCACAGATATATTTCTTTTTTAAATTGAAGAATACATTCTAATGAGTAATTTCCTGGGATAAGAATAAGTTTTCAGGGGAGATAGTAGGACAAAGAATCCCCTTTGATTGTATTCAACTTAATTCACAAAACTTTCCAGGATGTTAATGATCATAGGTAACATTTTTAAGGCAGTTACTAAATGTCAGATACAATGTTAAACACTTAGATGAACTCCTTTAATTCTCAAAGCAACTCTCTAAGACTGGCTGTTATTTAATATTCATTTCACAATCGAGGAAACTGAGTCCAGAAATATTAAGAATTGTGCCTGAGGTCATTGACTTAGGATGTTGTGAAGCAGGAATATGAATCTGAGCAGTCTAACTACAGAAACTCAGCTCCTGAGTACTACAAACACAGCCATCTCAACTATTTATTTGACTGATTTATTTCTCTCTTTATCTTTTGAGAAAATGACTGACCTCTTCTTGGGTGGCCCTATCTGTCAAGTAACTTCTTTAGGGAACTAGAAAAATCAATGCCCAGGGCTGCCTTATTTCTGAGTTAGGGGCTCTAGTAGGTAGTCTTCAACAATAATAATTACATTTGTAGCACCTGAAGTCTTTCCCATTTGCAGTCACTGTCTCTAGGATTGACTGTATCCCAATGATTGACCCAAAAGGACTGAACTGTTTCTAAATAACCTAATTGTATCATAGAACAAACCTCAAGAATATTTATAGAAACACAAAAATATTGAGGACCCAACAAGGTAAAACTCAAAATGTCTAGAATTCAATAAAAGTTATCATACATGATTGTCTGTTTTGTGTGTGTTGAGTTTGAGGAGTTCTTTATAGATCCTGGATATCAACCTTTGTCTGTACTGTCATTTGCAAATATCTTCTCCCATTCCGTGGGTTGCCTCTTTGTTTTGATGACTGTTTCTTTTGCTATGCAGAAGCTTTTGATCTTGATGAAGTCCCAAAAGTTCATCTTTGCCTTTGTTTCCTTTGCCTTTGGAGACATATCTTGAAAGAAGTTGCTGTGGCTGATATCAAAGAGGTTACTCCCTATCTTCTCCTCGAGGATTCTGATAGATTCCTGTCTCACGTTGAGGTCTTTTATCCATTTCGAGTTTATCTTTGTGTACGGTGTAAGAAAATGGTCAAGTTTCATTCTTCTACATATAGCTGTCCAGTTTTCCCAGCACCATTTATTGAAGAGACTGTCTTTTTTCCACTGGATATTTTTTCCTGTTTTGTCAAAGATTATTTGACCATAGAGTTGAGGGTCCATATCTGGGCTCTCTACTCTGTTCCACTGGTCCATGTGTCTGTTTTTATGCCAGTACCATGCTGTCTTGGTGATCACAGCTTTGTAGTAAAGCTTGAAATTAGGTAACGTGATGCCACCAGTTTTATTTTTGTTTTTCAACATTTCCTTAGCAATTTGGGGTCTCTTCTGATTCCATACAAATTTTAGTATTATTTGCTCCAGCTCTTTGAAAAATACTGGTGGAATTTTGATCGGAATGGCATTAAAAGTATAGATTGCTCTGGGCAGTATAGACATTTTAACGATATGAACAGACACTTCTCCAATGAAGACATACAAATGGCTACCAGACACATGAAAAAATGTTCATCATCACTAGCCATCAGGGAGATTCAAATCAAAACCACATTGAGATACCACCTTACATCAGTTAGAATGGCTAAAATTAGCAAGACAGGAAACAACGTGTGTTGGAGAGGATGTGGAGAAAGGGGAACCCTCTTACACTGTTGGTGGGAATGCAAACTGGTGCAGCCACTTTGGAGAACAGTGTGGAGATTCCTCAGGAAATTAAAAATAGAGGTTCCCTATGACCCTGCAATTGCACTGCTGGGTATTTACCCCAAAGATACAGATGTAGTGAAAAGAAGGGCCATCTGTACCCCAATGTTTATAGCAGCAATGGCCACGGTCGCCAAACTGTGGAAAGAACCAAGATGCCCTTCAACGGATGAATGGATAAGGAAGATGTGGTCCATATACACTATGGAGTATTATGCCTCCATCAGAAAGGACGAATACCCAACTTTTGTAGCAACATGGACAGGACTGGAAGAGATTATGCTGAGCGAAATAAGTCAAACAGAGAGAGTCAAGTATCATATGGTTTCACTTATTGGTGGAGCATAACAAATAATATAGAGGACAAGGGTAGATGGAGAGGAGAAGGGAGTTGAGGGAAATTGGAAGGGGAGGTGAACCATGAGAGACTATGGACTCTGAAAAACAACCTGAGGGTTTTGAAGGGGCGGGGTGGGAGGGTGGGGGAACCAGGTGGTGGGTATTAGGGAGGGCACAGATTGCATGGAGCACTGGGTGTGGTAAAAAAAACAATGAATACTGTTACGCTGACAATAAATAAAAAATTTAATTAAAAAATAAATAAATAAATAAATAAATAAAAAGACCATTAAAAAAAGTTATCATACATGCAAAGAAGCAAAATATGTGTGTGTGTATAAAATATGCACGTTTTATTTTATATATATATATATAAAATATAAATTTACATATGTAAAACATGAATAAATAAATTAGTCAGTTGAAAGTGACCCTAACAGAAACATGTTAGAACTGGCAAACAAGAACATTGAAACAGCTATTATAATTTCACTCCAGACATTCAAAAAATTAAGTAGAAGCAAGAAAAATATAAAGACCCAAACCAAATTTAGAGATGAAAACTATAGTGTGTGAAATAAAAAAAAAATATACTGGATGGGTTTAAACACAGATTAAACCTTGCAGAAGAAAATATTGGTAATCTTGAAGGCATACTAATAGAAGTTATCCAAAATGAAACAGAGAGAAAAAAGAATTTTTAGAAAAGATCATCAGTGAGCTGTGTGACAACTTTGAGTGACCTAAAACATGTAATTGGAGTCCATGGGGGATTGGATTAAGGGCAGAAAAATGTTTAAAAAAATGGCTGAAAAATTTCCGAATTTTATGAAAACTATAAAACCCTAACCAAGAATGTCAACGAATACTAAGCAGAAGAAGCATAATTAAAACTCCACCAAGGCACATCATAATCAATTTGTATCTACAGATGCAAAATGAAGCAACTCAGGGTTGATAAGTATGTGGGTAAATATACAAGATATTTTTTGTTCATTTAAAGATCTCTTTAAAGATAATTGCTCATTTAAAATGAGAAGTTTTTGGGGGGTTTATATCATATGTACAATAAAATGTGTTACAACAATAGCACAAAATGTGTGGAAAACAGAAGGGACAAAATCAAAGTATACTGTTATAAGATTCTTACACTATATTTAAGATGGTGTAACATTATTTGAATGTAAACTGTCATAAGTTAAGTATGTATTAACCCTAAAGATGTGCTGATTCTAGAGTGCCCAATTAATAATTAAAACAAAATCTTGAATGCATATTGGTAAGTTAAAGAAGCCAATCTGAAAAGACTACATACCACATGACTCCACCTAAATGACAATCTGGAAAAGGCAAAACTATGGAGACAAAAAAATGAACAGTGGTTGTCAGAGGTGGGCAGAGGAATTTTTGGGCATTGAAAATAGTGATCAGTGAAATAAGGAAGGAAAATACAAAAACCATATGAATTGGACGAAGCACTAAAATAGTTTTATTTTCAGATGACATAATCATCAAAAGAAAGTTAAAGGGAAATATAAAATTAATGCTACAACTAATAAATGAGCTTAGCACAGTAGCAAGACACAAGGTCAATATATAAACATCAATAGCATTTCTATATATTTATAATGACGATTATAATTCAAGAATAAAAAGTACAGTTTACATAAAAATGTGGATTAGGATAAATCTAACAAAAGTTGTGTGGTTTTTGAATGCTTAAAACTATAAATCAGGGGCACCTGGGTGGCTCAGTGGGTTAAGCCACTGCCTTCGGCTCAGGTCATGATCTCAGGGTCCTGGAATCGAGCCCCACATTGGGCTCTCTGCTCAGTGGGGAGCCTGATTCCCCCTCTCTCTCTTCCTGCCTATCTGCCTACTTGTGATCTTTCTCTCTGTCAATTAAATAAATAAAATCTTTAACAACAAAACAACAAAAACAACAACGACAACAACAACAACAACAACAACACACACACACAGAACTATAAATCATTGTAGGAGGATTACAGAAGGCCTAAGTGAATGGAGAGATGAAACTTGTTCATGGATCCAAAGACTTAATAGTGTTAGGATTACAATTTTACCCAAATTGATATATGGAATCATCACAGTCCCAATCAAAATTCTAACAGGGTCTCTTTTCAAGGAGAATTTAACAAGCTGGATTTTAAAATTCATAAAAGCAAAGGCCCTAGATACACAAAACAATTTTGAAGAAGTGTGAAATTGGAGGGCTTAAGATTCTCCACATTATCTATTTGTGTCAAGAGCAGTGCATTTCCAGTCATCTAGATTTAAACTCTACAAGTGACTTAGACTTTGCTTTCTTCTCACCTAGTCAGTAAATACCACTAACTAGTTCTAATTTTTATATTTACTTTAAGTATTTTGCTTAGATAGAAAAATTTACCCTAGAGTTTTGAAGCACATTCTTGGTTTTTTTTTTTTTTTTCTTTTTTGGTAAGAAATGCTCTCTGCTTACTTTTTACATTTTTAAGTTTTTTTTTTCTGGGTCTAAGGAGCATTCTCTCTTCTCATGGGGCCTGCCAAATGGGTAGCAATATTGTGTTCTGGTCTTCTATGGACTCTGGATCCAGATTACTTGGGTTCAAATCTCAGCTTTTCTATCTACTAGTTGTGTGTGTCAGGTTCTGTGCCTGAGTTCCCTTATTTGCAATACAGGAATGATAATGGTAGTTCGTTAATAGTAATTAATAATATATGGATGATAATGAGATATAATATATAGGGATTTTAGTCTATTATTACTATATATACTTAGAATGATGTTTGGCACCTAGTAAATAGCATAAATGCAGTTACTATTTCCCTTGACCACAGGGAACTCTCTTCTGTGTTGTAAGCACACATGATCTGTGTCACTTATGTGGGACTTCAGTATATGTTGCCTCATGCATTTCTTGTATTGTCAACTTTTCATGGCTGTATATTTTATATACTGTTTTGCTGTCCTGGGGGCAGATTTACTTTGCTGTATTCTGTATACTGCATAGCAAGATGTTGGACATACGTTCAAACATTTATTAAAATATACAAAACTTGTGTTGAAGGCCAGAGAATTCCTAGAGCTCTTTCTCTTCTTAGGAGAAGCGATGACCTGAATAAGAGACATTAGCTTTTGGGGGAGCCTTTTCTTTCTTTTTGGAGGTTTTTTTTTTTTTTTTAATTTTTCTCTCTTCAGAGCATCCACTTTGGGATCAATTGTGCTAACAAACAATATGTCCCTGGGGGTCCTGGTTCTGAGAGGCTAATAAAGATCCTTTGTTGCCATCTTTAAGAACAAAAGTTAAAGAGATGTTTAAGGGAGGTCATCCCAGAGGGACTGGTGAGGATGGTGAGGAAGTTGCAATGGGAGATCAAACACAGGTCATCAGCAGGCTAAAGAAAAGAATGAGAGAAATCAAACAATGGGGTGAATGGCATCTTTGTGTTCAGTAGCCTGCAAGAGAGATCTTAAAATTTTCTTTCAAATCCGTCACTTAAGTAGCTGTACATTTTTTCAGCATGAAGAAAACAGGTGTCATTTAACTTGAGGACAGTATTTACTTTTTAATAAACCCTTTTTTTTAAGAGCAGTTTTAGACTTACAGAAAAATTGAGTTGGTAGTGTAGGTGGTTCCCATACATCATTTGACCAGTTTCCCCTCTTATTAACACCTCACATTAGTACAATGCATTTGTTACAATTAATAAACCAATACTGATACATTATTATTAAGTAAAATCCATACTTAATAATTACTCAGATTTTTTTGAGTTTTCACCTTTCAAAATCTTTTTTCTATTCCAGGATTCCATTTAGGATATCATATTTAGTTGTTATATTATCTTAGTTGTTTCTATTATCTTTTGTTATATATTACTATAGTTACATTATCTTAGGCTCCTCTTGATTGTGACAGTTTCTCGGACTTTCCTTATATTTGGAGACCTTAACTATTTTGAGGATTACTGGTCAGATATTTCCATAGAATGTCCCACTATTGGAATTAGTCTGATGTTATAGGGAAGAAGACCACAGAAGTAAAGTGGTATTTTTATCACATCCTGTCAAAGATACATACCGTCAAAATCACTTAACTATTGCTATTGACCTTGATCACCTGACTGAGAGATTGTTTGTTTTTCTGCTGTAAAGTTTTCCCTTTCTTTAGGATGGAGTCTGCTAAATTATTAGGAATACTTCTGCAGAGGAGATTTGTCTCTTCTCCCTCATTTATTAATTTATTCAATCATTTATTTATATCACTATGAATCTTAGATATTCATTTTATTCTTTGGGTTATAATCTACTACTATATTATTTATTTTGTTACCCAAATTGTTTCAACTTTGGCCATTGGAAGCTCTCTCAGTTGCTTTCTCTGTTCTTGGACATATCTCATCAATGTGATTGTATTTATTTTTATTTTTCAAGAAGCCCATGCTTAAAGAAGCATTCTGAGAGACCAAGGGAAGGAGTGAATCTGGGAGGTTCTGTTTACATATAAGCATCATCTTTTTCTTTCTTGAGGGTGGATTACAAGTTCCTTGAGGCGAGAAACCATGTCCCATCTGTTCATAAAGAGTACCTGGCACATTGTAGTTACTCAGTAATTGTTAAATGAATAAATGAAAGGATGAGGACAGGTCTTGGATGGAAGTAAAAGAAATAGTGTGAGCAACTGTAGTGTGTGGTTTGATGCCAGATCAGACTATGTCTAATCAGGAAGGGAGAATGTGGTTTATTAGAATTGTTGGAGCAAAGTTAAGGCAAACAGTGAGGAAATAAATTATAAATATTAAAAGCATTCAGTGTCATATATTATTGAACTATATGACACTTGGTATAAAAAGAGTTCAGGTTAGGCAGTCATATCTGTACAACTGATACCTAGTGTAGAGGTGATAAACTGGCATTTATTAAAAAAAAATTAAAATACTTCCTTTGTCAAAGATATTTATTTGCCCTTCAAGAATTATAGAGACAAGATAAAACACATAGAACATAATGCAAACCAGTTGGGGAATAATGACAAAATATGTGGAGTTAACAAGAATTCTTATGGGGTGTATGGAAATAGAAAATAATTTTGGGAAGAAAGGATGAAAGAAGGAAAATGGAAGATGAATTTGAGCTGGGCCCTTAAAAAATCACTTAAGTTTGAATGGTGTATAATCAGGTTTGATTAGGGGAAAAAATGAAGGATATTTCATGTAAGTGATTATCCTGTGAAAAGCTTAGATTTTGGATTAAAGTTAATGCTGAGGGTTGTAGGAAATGTTTGGATTAGTGAGGTTGAACATAGATGGCATCTATGAACATAGTTTGGCAACTCCGGATTGCTAAGAGAATGAGTTTCAAATAAAGAACTAAAGGCTCTAGAAGATTTAAAGCAAGAAGCACACTAATTAAAATAGTGTTTTAGGAAAATATATGTTGTGATATTGCTTAGGCTGACTAATTCAGAGAAGAGATTAGAAATAGGATATCAGTAGGTAGTTGTCAAGATAATTCTGGTTGAGAGATATAATTTCAGATTAGATGTATGACAGGAATATGAGATGTGTTAACTTTTTATTTTTGAGACATAAATAAGAAATTTTTGATGGAGGAAACTGATAACACCAAATGACTGAAATAGGGGACCTAGAAGGAAGAGCTGAGGGAGAGCAGGCTGGTGCAAAAATTTGTCCCTTCCATGTCAATGTACACAAAATTAAGTTTCAACAAAGTTGTAAGTTCAACAAAGTTCGGAATATTTTCATTGTTGAAGCTGGGCCAAGTGAAAAGCCATGATCAATTTCAGTAATATATTGAGTTATGTTTAGGAACTGGAGTTGGGTCAAATTGTGACCTGTTATTTGATGCACTACCTCCAGCTCCAAAGACCTGACACAACGCAATCCTTTTCCATTTTCTCTTATGGAGTAAGTGAGGAGGAGACTATCTCAGTATCCAAATCAGAGGTAGAGGATTACCTTTCATCAACCTACTGAATTTCCAGTGTTGGATTTATCCAGATGCACTTGGTGTTTGAATAGGAAATTAGGGAGGATATTTCTTTTTGAATCTATAATATTCTTAATTTTCTCATCATCATCCAAAGTAAGTGATGGGATTCCTAGACAAACTCTGCTTGCTAAGGATTCACAGTTCAAGTGAAGTAATCAACCCAACTACTAAGTAAATACATACCACATATAGATGCATGCTTAAATTAATTATCAGAAGAGAAGCTGGTGAACATGTAGTAGGATTTTATAGGTTTTTTAGAAATTTTAAATGAAAAAAAAGAAATCTTATTTATTTGTTTTAAATTTTTTATTTTTTATTAACATATAATGTATTATCAGCCCCAGGGGTACAGGTCTGTGAATCGTCAGGCTTACACACCTCCCAGCACTCACCATAGCACATACCTTCCCCAATGTCCATAACCTAACCACCCCCTCCCACAACCCTCAGTTTGTTTTATGAGATTAAGAGTCTCTTATGGTTTGTCTCCCTCCCAATCCCATCTTGTTTCATTAAAAAAAAAAAGAAAGAAATTTTAAATGAAAAAAAGAATAAAGGCCTTGGAGAATAGATTTCTATTTTCCCTGAATATTTTTGAAGTATAAAAGAAACTTATATGAGGGCCATTACCTTGTATGAACAATTAACAATAAAGAATACAAAATAAAAAATACATTTGAGCAACTGGATGATGTTTACGAAGCATAGATAATGGTTGTATATGTACTATGAAAGCGCACAACTTTACTTTTACAATTAATGTTTCTGCCATTTAATAGAAAAAAATTCCAATTATTTGCTCCAAGGTTCCTGAATGACTGTTACTTCTTTCCCCATGTCTCTCCCTTTTTTCTGTCTATTATTTTTTTTCACACTATACCTGAATTTTATCTTCAGTAGTCAGTCTGCACTAACCAGATGTTCCTTCTCAATTTAGCAACATTTTTGATGTTTTGATTAGGACTCCTAGTCTCTAACATTCTTCTTTTTAAAAATATTGAGGAAAAATTGGTGTATAACATTATATAAGTTCAGATATACAGCATTATGCTTGACATCTGTATATGTTACAAAGGGATCACTACCACAAATCTAGTTACCATCTACCACCATTCACCTGACCCCCTTCACCTATTTCGCCAATTGCTCACTAACATTCTTCTTAAATTAAGTCTAGATATTGAAGATATCTATGTAGGACTTAGTTGTTCTACCCCTAAATTCAGTCTTGCTCTCCTTGAGTCTACGTTTAAGCACCATCAATGGCAATGTCAGTAGAACACATTCAGTACTTGGAGGTCTTGTTCTTTCTCTTCTGCAGTCATACCATATTTCATGAGACAGTACACTCAAAAAAAAAAATCTCCAGAATGGGCAGTAGAAACATTTCTGTGGGTAAATTGGCTTAAAGGAAAAAATTCAGTTAACTTAAACCACTTATTTGGCAAATTCATGAATGCTGCTCATGGGGTATTCTGATGTAAATTTAATTTAACTTAACCTCAAAAAACATCAATGGTCTCTTACTTCTTTGTGAGAAATACAATGCGCTTTACTGTGTCTTTGAAGGCATCTTTCACTTGTTTGTTTCGAAGCGTATAAATGAATGGATTAAGCAAAGGGGCTACTGAAGTAGTGAGCACAGACACTACTTTATTAATTGCTACTCCTTCCTTTGCTAAAGGTTTGATGTAGATGAAGATACAGCTGCCATAAGTGATGGAAACCACAATCATATGGGAAGAGCAGGTGGAAAAGGCCTTTTTCTTCTGTTGGGCAGAAGGGAATCTTAGAATGGTCTTAATGATGTAGGTATAGGAGAGGACCACACACACTAAGGTAACAATGAGTGTCAGCACGGCAAAACTCAAAACAATTCTCTCTATTAACACTGTGTCTGAGCAGGTGATCTGTAAAATAGGAGATGCATCACAGCCAAAATGATCAATCACATTGGAGTCACAGAATTCCAGCTGGAGGCCCATGCCAAGAGGTGGGAGGATGATTAACAGGCCTGCAATCCAACAGCCAAGAACAAGGGTAGTGCAGACTCTGCTGTTCATGATGGTTGTGTAATGCAGGGGCTTACAAATGGCCACATAGCGGTCATAGGACATGGCAGCAAGGAGAAAAAATTCTGTTGCTCCAAAGAGGACAACAAAAAATAATTGGGTGGCACAAGCATTATAGGTAACAGTATTATCTCCAGTTGTCATAGTATACAGGAATCTGGGAATACAGACAGTAGTGAATGAAACTTCTAAGAAAGAGAAATTTCGGAGGAGAAAATACATGGGAGTTTTAAGATGGGAATCCAAAAGCGTGAGGGTGATAATGATGAGGTTTCCAGTCACACTCAACATGTAGGTGAGAAACAAAAATACAAAAAGCAGAACTTGTATTTTTGGGTCATCTGTCAATCCCAGCAGGATGAATGTTGTTATTGCTGTATGATTTCTCATCACTGCCTTGCACCAGGTCAAGAGGGATTCTGTCTGGAGAGAGAAGTGTCATAAGAAGCTAGTATTGGACAGTAACAGTCACCTTACAGGCAATACAATGGCAATAAATTTATATCTCTCAATAGTTACCCTGAATGTTAATGGGCTAAATGCCCCAATCAAAAGACACAGGGTATCAGAATGGATAAAAAAACAAAACCCATCAATATGCTGCCTACAAGAAACTCATTTTAGACCCGAAGACACCTCCAGATTTCAAGTGAGGGGGTGGAAAACAATGTACCATGCTAATGGACATCAGAAGAAAGCTGGGGTGGCAAACATATCAGATCAATTAGATTTTAAGGCAAAGACTATAATAAGAGATGAGGAAGGACACTATATCATACTCAAAGGGTCTGTCCAACAAGAAGACCTAACAATTTTAAATATCTACACCCCTAACATGGGAGCAGCCAACTATATAAACCAATTAATAACAAAATCAAAGAAATACATTGACACTAATACAATAATAGCAGGGGACTTGAAAACTACCCTCACTGAAATGGACAGATCATCCAAGCAAAAGATCAACAAGGAAATCAAGGCCTTAAATGACACACTGGACCAGATGGACATCACAGATATATTCAGAACATTCCATCCCAAAGCAACAGAATATACATTCTTCTCTAGTGCACATGGAACATTCTCCAGAATAGACCACGTCCTGGGTCATAAATCAGGTCTCAACCGGTATCAAAAGATTGGGATCATTCCCTGCCTATTTACAGACCACAATGCTCTGAAGCTAGAACTCAATCACAAGAGGAAATTTGGAAAGAACGCAAATACATGGAGACTAAACAGCATCCTTCTAAAAAATGAATGGGTCAACCAGTAAATTAAAGAATAATTGAAAAAAATTCATGGAAACAATGATAATGAAAACACAACAGTTCAAAATCTGTGGGACACAGCAAAGGCAGTCCTGAGAGGAAAATATATAGTGGTACAAGCCTTTCTCAAGAAACAAGAAAGGTCTCAAATACACAACCTAACCCTACACCTAAAGGAGCTGGAGAGAGAACAACAAAGAAAGCGTAAACCCAGCAGGAGAAGAGAAATCATCAAGATCAGAGCAGAAATTAATGAAATAGAAACTAAAAAACCAATAGAACAAATCAACAAAACTAGGAGCTGGTTCTTTGAAAGAATTAATAAGATTGACAAACCCCTGGCCAGACTTATCAAAAAGAAAAGAGAAAGGACCCAAATAAATAAAATCATGAATGAAAGAGGAGAGATCACAACTAACACCAAAGAAATACAAACAATTATAAGAACATACTATGAGCGACTCTACGCCAACAAATTCAACAATCTGGAAGAAATGGACACATTTCTAGAGACATATAAACTACCACAACTGAACCAGGAAGAAATAGAAAGCCTGAACAGACCCCTAACCAGTAAGGAAATTGAAACAGTCATCAAAAATCTCCAAACAAACAAAAGTCCAGGACCAGATGGCTTCCCAGGGGAATTCTACCAAACATTTAAAGAAGAATTAATTCTTATTCTCCTGAAACTGTTCCAAAAAACAGAAATGGAAGGAAAACTTCCAAACTCATTTTATGAGGCCAGCATCACCTTGATCCCAAAACCAGACAAGGATCCCACCAAAAAAGAGAATTATAGACCCATATCCTTGATGAACACAGATGCGAAAATTCTCACCAAAATACTGGCCAATAGGATCCAACAGTACATTAAAAGGATTATTCACCACGACCAAGTGGGATTTATTCCAGGGCTGCAATGTCCGCAAATCCATCAATGTGATACAATACATTAATAAAAGAAAGAGTAAGAACCCTATGATCCTCTCAATAGATGCTGAAAAAGCATTTGACAAAGTGAAGTATCCCGTCCTGATTAAAACTCTTCAAAGTGTAGGGATAGAAGGCACATACCTCAATATTATCAAAGCCATCTATGAAAAACCCACTGCAAATATCATCCTCAATGGAGAAAAACTGAAAGTTTTTCCGCTAAGGTCAGAACACGGCAAGGATGTCCGCTATCACCACTGCTGTTCAACATAGTACTAGAAGTCCTAGCCTCAGCAATCAGACAACAAAAAGAAATTAAAGGCATCCAAATCGGCAAAGAAGAAGTCAAACTATCACTCTTTGCAGATGATATGATACTATATGTGGAAAACCCAAAAGGCTCCACTCCAAAAGTGCTAGAACTTGCACAGGAATTCAGTAAAGTGCCAGGATATAAAGCCAATGCACAGAAATCAGTCACATTTCTTTACACTAACAACAAGACAGAAGAAAGAGAAATTGAAGAGTCAGTCCCATTTACAATTTCACCCCAAACCATAAGATACCTAGGAATAAATCTAACCAAAGAGGCAAAGAATCCATACTCAGAAAACTATAAAGTACTCATGAAAGAAATGGAGGAAGGCACAAAGAAATGGAAGAATGTTCCATGCTCATGGATTGGAAGAACAAATATTGTGAAATACCTAAAGCAATCTACACATTTAATGCAATCCCTATCAAAATCCCAACCATTTTTTTCAAAGAAATAGAACAAATAATCCTCAAATTTATATGGAACCAGAAAAGACCTAGAATAGCGAAAGGAATATTGAAAAAGAAAGCCAAAGTTGGTGGCATCACAATTCCAGACTTCAAGCTCTATTACAAAGCTGTCATCATCAAGGCAGTATGGTACTGGCATAAAAACAGACACATAGATCAATGGAACAGAATAGAGAGCCCAGAAATATACCCTCAACTCTATGGTCAACTAATTTTTTTTTTTTTATTTTCAGCATAACAGTATTCATTGTTTTTTCACCACACCCAGTGCTCCGTGCAATCTGTGCCCTCCCTAATACCCACCACCTGGTTCCCCCAACCTCCCACACCCACCCCTTCAAAACCCTCAGGTTGTTTTTCAGAGTCCGTAGTCTCTCATGGTTCACCTCCCCTTCCAATTTCCCTCAACTCCCTTCTCCTCTCCATCTCCCCTTGTCCTCTATATTATTTGTTATGCTCCACAAATAAGTGAAACCATATGATACTTGACTCTCTCTGTTTGACTTATTTCACTCAGCATAATCTCTTCCAGTCCTGTCCATGTCAACTAATTTTTGACAAAGCAGGAAGGAATGTCCAATGGAACAAGACAGCCTCTTCAACAAATGGTGCTGGGAAAATTGGACAGCCACATGCAGAAAAATGAAATTGAACTATTTCCTTACACCACACCCGAAGATAGACTCAAAATAGATGAAGGACCTCAATGTGAGAAAGGAATCCATCAAAATCCTTGAGGAGAATGCAGGCAGCAACCTCTTTGACCTCAACCACAGCAACTTCTTCCTAGGAACATCGCCAAAGGCAACAGAAGCAAGGGCAAAAATGAACTATTGGGATTTCATCAAGATCAAAACTTTTGCACAACAAAGGAAACAGTTAACAAAACCAAAAGACAACTGACAGAATAGGAGAAGATATTTGCAAATGACATATCAGATAAAGGACTAGTATCCAAAATCTATAAAGAGCTTAGAAAATTCAACATCCAGAGAACAAATATTCCAATCAAGAAATGGGCAGAAGACATGAACAAACATTTCTGTAAAGAAGACATCCAGATGGCCAACAGACACATGAAAAAATGCTCCACAACACTCGGCATCAGGGAAATACAAATCAAAACCACAATGAGATACCACCTCACACCAGTCAGAATGGCTAAAATTAACAAGTCAAGAAATGACAGATGCTGGCGAGGATGCGGGGAAAGGGGAACCCGCCTACACTGTTGGTGGGAATGCAAGCTGGTGCAACCGCTCTGGAAAACAGTGTGGAGGTTCCTCAAAAAACTGAAAATAGAGCTACCCTATGACCCAGCGATTGCACTACTGGGTATATATCTCCTAAAGATACAAACGTGGTGCTCCGAAGGGGCACATGCACCCGAATGTTTATAGCAGCAATGTCCACAATAGCCAAACTATGGAAAGAACCTAGATGTCCATCAACAGATGAATGGATAAAGAAGATATGGTATATATACACAATGGAATACTATGCAGCCATCAAAAGACATGAAATCTTGCCATTTGTGACGACGTGGATGGAACTAGAGGTTATTATGCTTAGCGAAATAAGTGAATCGGAGAAAGACAACTATCATATGATCTCTTTGATATGAGGAAGTGGAGATGCAATGTGAGGGGGTTGGTGGGAGGTAAGAAAAGAAAAAATGAAAGAAGATGGGATCGGGAGGGAGACAAACCACAAAAAACTCAATCTCAAAAAACAGACTGAGGGTTGCTGGGGGGAGGGGGGACGGGAGAGGGTGGTGGGCATATGGACACTGGGGAGGGTATGGGCTATGATGAGTGCTGTGAACCTGGCGATTCACAGACCTGTACCCCTGAGGGTAAAAATACATTATATGTTTATTAAAATAAATAAATTAATTAAAAAAAAAGAAGCTAGTATTGGAAACTGCAGGAAAAATCCTGGCAAGCTGCTCACATGCACTTTTCTTCTTTTATTTAATTCCATTTGTTAACACAGAGACATCTATAGGAAATATCTAATATGGATCTTGTGCTTATAACTCTCTAACTAGAAAGCATATTTACAGAAGTGTTAAATAAAAACAAAACAAAACAAAACAAAATGTAAATCCTATATCTGATTTGCAGTTTTTCAGCAATATTGCCTGTACAGATTTTACTTGTCCTTATCCTGGAAACAGTTGTGTCAGTTTTCAACCCCCCGCCCCACCATCCTTATTTTCCTTTGTTTTTCCACACCATACTGAAATGGTCCATTTTCAAAATTAAGAAGGATCTGTTAATTAGTATTTTTGGTGTGTTTTAAAATTAAAACAATTTTTTAAGAGCACTCATAGGATCAATGAAAATTGAGGGGAACGTACAGAGATATCCCATATACCTCCTGCCCTTACAAATGCATAACCTCCTGTGTTATCAACATCCCCCACCAGAGTGTTTGTACTTTTGTTACAAATGATGAACCTTCATTGACACATCAGAGTCCATAATTTATGTTTTTAAAAAAATTTTTATTATTATTTTTTTAATTTGACAGAGAGAGAGCACAAGTAGGCAAAGAGGCAGGCAGAGAGAAGGGGGAGAAACAGGCTCCCTGCTGAGCAGAGAGCCTGATGCAGGGCTTGATCTCAGGACCCTGACATCATGACCTGCCCCAAAGGCAGAGGCTTAACCCACTGAGCCACCCAGGCAACCCCAGAGTCCATAATTTATATCACGTTTCACTCTTGTACGTTCTATGGGTATGGACAGAGTTTAACTAGTATTTTATATTGATCATCTTATGTCATTATGTAGAATTTTAACAGCAGCACATTCATTTGTAGTTCTGTTCTTTTCCCTTCAAATTATTTCTAAATAGGGAGATAAAGAGTTTAAAATACAAAGATGTAGTTTTGTTTTTCACCCTTTGTTCAGGCAAATGAAAGTATTTTTAAGCCAGTTTGGGACCGCTTAGGCCAAAGTTTCCTGAAGTAATAAAATAAATTTTTTCTGGAACTTGAATATAAACCCAATTTATATATACTTTGTATATAAGTCCCATTGTGGAGCTCTGGGTCATGAATGGGGTACAGAGGGAGTGATCTGTGGAATTTGTTTCCTTGCTAGCCTGATCAGCCTGACCAACCCTGTGCTCTTCACAGCATTTAGCCTTCAGAATCTGTCTTAGGGTTTATCTTAGTGACCTCTTTGAGCAACTTCTGCTGATTCCCACTTCAAATCAACTCTCCTCACTAATAAACCAGCTCCCTAAACCTGTTGCTTATGTTTTCTGGCTTTTGATATACGTAACTTTGCCAAGCAATATCCAGAAACAAATGGACACACGTGAGGCAATCTTCATAAGTGCATTATTAAGTATCTTACCTTTCTCAGTGACATTTGTCACTGTTTACTTCTGCACCTCCCATGAGCGTTAAGCCTCCCTGTACTCCAGTTTACGTTTTTTTTTCCAAGAAATCCCTTTAGATCGGTGCTCAGAAAATTCCCTTGCTCCTTCATGTCAAAATAGCCTCATTGAGATTCATATTTCAAGCCGCTGCTCTCAGGAATCCATCCTGTAAAAGAAGACTCAGTAAATGCATTCTCACTGGAGATATCAATAGTTAATAATAACTTAATATATGAGTCTATAATAAGGTTTATTAGGGGGAATTGATTGTTACATGAGCAAATTTAGGCTTAACTCAAGTGTTTATAGGGAAATCTAATACACTTCTACATGAGAGTAAAAACTAATTTCTTATGTTTTAAACAATTGTCCCTGTTGTATCCAGTGTGTTTTCTGAATAGAGAATCAAAATTACATTAGGTTACTCTTGTATTGCTCAAGTAAATAACTGACATTTATTCATTCATTTAGTTGAATGAATTTTTAGACTAAATGTCTAAAAAGTCTATTGTTTAAAGAACATAATATCAGAACATAACATCATCTTTAAAGATCACAAACTGACTGGAGCTCCAGTCATTAACAAGTTGCTTCCTCAAGGAGCTTTCAGGTTACCAGTAGGAGATAATATTTCATTTTGGTGCACAGTATTAACAGTGAAAATAGAGCTGTGGATTTCAGATAACTACTCCATGCTTGTTCCTTGGCAATCACTCTTAGTTATTAGTAACTATTTATTAGTTACGAATAGCTATCTATATTTTCCTATATTCACTCATTTTCTCTAGGTTTTTTTCTTTTTACTGCAGTTTGTTGTGATATTTGTCAACATAAACTGAGTTAGCAAGGTGCACTGCTAAAGGTTCCCAGACATGATTTGGAAACAGAGATAGCCCCCTCCCCATTTAGCTAGTGGGAGAAATGACTTACTGGAGAGATGGTGCCTTGCCATATACTTGCCAGGGGAAGATTCTGATAGACCAAACAGGATGATGGGTCAGGTTCATTTCTGAATTGCTAATTTTCTTCCCTCTCTCCCTTACACTGCAGAAGAGTTTAAATCCTTGTGCTGGCTCTTGACATTTAACTCCAGTTCTCTCTCTCTTATGAAGTTCTTAGGATCTAAAATTATTCCCTTCGTCTTATCAAAACATGAATTCTTCTATATTGGTAGGAAAGACTGATGAACTCAGTCATATTAACACGTGACTGATCATGAATTTAATATTTAAAATGCTTAATATAATATGTGTTAATCTTCAGTGACACTGTGTTTTTAATTCAGGAAGCTTGTTAAATAAACATTACTTTTGATAATGCAGTTAAGCCTATGGGGGCAGATCCTTTGGATAGAAGACTGCTTTGTTTTGGCTTTTATCAGCAATCATACTGATGTTCTCTGTTATATTGGGAAGATTTCTACGGGAGACTAAAACTTATTTACTTAAGTTTGAAGTTGGATCAATTAAAATTTGAAACAATTTCATCAAATAAATAATAAAATTCACCACCTCTTCATGTGTTCTCTCTCTCTCTCTCTTTTTTTTAAGATTTTATTTATTTATTTGACAGACAGGGATCACAATCAGGCAGAGAGGCTGGGAGAGAAGCAGTCTCCCTGCTGAGCAGAGAGCCCAATGCGGGACTTGATCCCAGGACCCTGGGATCATGACCTGAGCCGAAGGCAGAGGCTTTAACCCACTGAGCCACCCAGGCGCCCCCCTCTCTCTCTTTTTAAAAGATTTTATTTACTTATTTGACAGATAGAGATCACAAGTAGGCAGAGAGGCAGGCAGAGAGAGAGAGAGAGAGGAGGAAGTAGGCTCTCTGCTAAGCAGAGAGCCTGATGCGGGGCTCAATCCCAGGACCTTGAGATCACAACCTGAGCCGAAGGCAGAGACTTTAACCCACTGAGCCACCCAGGCACCCCTTCATGTGTTTTCAATTAACATTCACAGGTAAGCCCTGAAGACTTACCTGTGCAAAACCACCTACTCTCACTGGCATTTTGGAAATTAGATGAGTGACTGTGAGTCAGTTTATTCTTTCATCGACTCCCTATGTAGTGAATATATTTGAGACACTTTGACCCTCCTTATGTTTGGAACGAACCTCATTCAGTCTTCATTCGGGACAGAGGGTGCCCATGGACTAGATGAAAGAGATGCAAGAAGAGTAAATGCTGCTATCACTTTCCCTTGCCCCCCCAAAGAAAAGTGGTGAAAAGGAACTTATTATTTAGGATAAAGGGGGGTTCCCTGAAAGGTAATTGATAATTCTGATATTATTTGATTTCTGTGACACTAGTGGATATTATTGGCTGGCAGTGTCTTTCCTGTTGCTCTTAATTTTTCTATCTCTTAAGTTCCTCAATGTGGGGTGTCTGGGTGGTCCAGTTGTGTGAGATTCTGACTCTTGGTTTCCACTTGGGTCATGATCTCAGTGTCGTAAGACAGAGCCCCGTGTCAGGCTTGGCACTGGATGTGGAACCTGCTTAAGATTCTCTCTCCCTCTCTTTCTGCCCTCCCCCAAACCCCACTCTCTCTCTCTCTCTCAAAAAAAAAAAATGAGGTTCCTTAACTCATAGTTGTAAAATAACCATGACAGAAAATTCTAGTCTTATATTCTTCAGAAAAACAACCTATCAGAAATGACTGCTAAATACTTTTCTGCAGTATCAATTATAATGAACTGAATTCCAGATTTTAAAAACTGACGGTGGTTACCTTCTGCCCATGTTTGGAAAATTTGGAAAAATATGTCAGGACAATTACTTACTTTTCTGACAGTTCTTTTTCAGAGGCCCTTGAGGGAACCACAATTTGAGCAGCATTTAGTTGGTGCAGACTTGTGTGTGTACTCCTGTTCCCACTCTCATATCACCTATCACAGCCCCCCCGCCTCAGCCTCCATGTGTGCACACACAGCCTCACACTCTCAAGGCTGACAGACAGACCCTTCCTATATGTCTGTGGCTCTTGACATAATGAGCCCAGCTTTAGTCTCCGCTTCTCTCACCAAGGCTATAAAATGGCACTAGATTTCACAGTTGCTCTGTTCATTTAAAGGAAGAAAAGATGTAGATGTAAGAAAGTGTCTCTCTACTTTTGTCAGAGGACAGGGAGGCAGGCTTCCCTGCAAGTTCTATTATAGCAACATTTCTTTTATACCTTTGGTTTGTTACCAGTGCACAGGGAACATCCCCGTGAACAACAAAATGGTCCTTGGTGACCCAGTGTCAAATGAATTGGTGGCAGTCTAATCAACAATGTAAAAACACATGTAGCTTTGGGAACAATGTCTTCAGAGACAGTGAGGATGGTCTGATGCCCTCTGAATTTTTTTTTTTTATTTCTCTGTTGAATCTCTATATTTCTCCTAGAATTAGACATTCTGGCATTTTGGATATATTATGTATTATTTATCTTTGACATAAATATTAAATTTAAAAAGCCCCAAACTACCCTCCTTTTACAGAAGAAGTAACTGAGGAGCATAGAAATCACTGGTCAGAATGCCCTACAGAGGTGGCACAGGTTTTGGATAAAAGTTTATCCAAATACAAAGATCCTTCCTCTTCCTCCATGCTATCCTAGCTACTTGTCCCCATATTTAAGAGATGTGACCACATTTAATTTTCAAACCTGATGATCTTTTAGTGCTACCTGGCCTCTATTTTCATCGTTTCTCCTTCTACTTAAGACTTTTGAGGTAGGCAATGAAACGGCTTTTGGTATTTGAAGCAATGGAGTTTTGCATCCCAAATACTGAATAAAATATTACCTGGTTCTGGGATATGTTTCTGGTTTTGCTATGGTTTATTACTGCCCAGTGAACTTGAATAGAGCTTTTTCTTTGATTATCTCTGCTGTCGTTTCTGGACATTCTTACTGTTGCTGCTCATATTGATCCTGGTGTCAAGTGATGGAGCAGAGGTGTATTCCTGCTGCCCCCAGTGAGGCAGGTGTCTTTGCTCAGTCCAACGGGTGCTCCTGTCCTGAGGTTTTGCACACTGACTAGCCACATCTCATCCCACTTCTGTCATCCCACTGTTGGCTGAGAGGGATTGAAAATCTTCCCCGGCAGAGGGGTAGGTTAGGCTGTGGAGAAAGGAGATCACTCTCTCTATTTATAGTAAAATTTGGAAGAATGTCCTGATGAGCTATGGTAGGGACTGGTAATGTCCTGTCTGGTATTTCTCTTCCCTTATCCACAGCAACTGAACTTCTATTTTATACAAAGTGCAAAGTGCCCAGATAAAATACTACCCAGCCTCTCTTACACCTCATATGGCTATGTGACTAAGATTATGGCCAAAGATACACATTACAATTATTTTAATCACTATTATTGCTACAGAGCCATTAATTTCCTGACAAATAGTGTTTTAGCTGCATCCCACAAATTTTGATATTTGTTTCCCAGCCATGGGTGTTTCTCAGGAAAAATTGTCACTGATTTCTGATTTAATTCCATTTGGCCAGAGAATCTACTTTGTATAATTTGAATCATTTAAAATTTAACAAGGCTTGCTTCAGAGTCCTGAATATTGCCTAACTTGATAAATATTAATTGTGAATCTTAGAACAGTTCTGCTCTTTGTTTTTGACCTTAAAGTGTTCTGTAAATGTCAGATCATGGTGATAGATGATGTTGTCTTCTGTATACTTACTGGATTTCTGGATAATAATTCAGTTAATTATTGAGACAGACATGTTGACATTTCTTATTATAATTGTGTTCTTTTTCTTCTTATTGTTTTATCAGCTTTTATGGCATGTATTTTGAAGCTCTTTATTATATGCATAAGCATTTATAGTAATTTTTTATTAATTTATAATTTTTATTTCATTTTTAAATTTTTTAAATTAAAAAAAATTTCTTTTCAGTGTTCCAGAATTCATTGTTTATGCACTGCACCCAGTGCTCCATGCAGTAAATGTCCTCCATAATATCCACCACCAGCATCACCCAACCCCCCCACCCCTCCAAAACCCTCAATTTGTTTTTTGGAGTCCACAGTCTCTCATGGTTCATCTCCCCCTCCAATTTCCCTCAACTCCCTTCTCCTCTCCATCTCCCCATGTCCTCTGTTATTTCTTATGCTCCACAAATAAGGGAAACCGTATGATAATTGATTCTCTCTTCTTGACTTATTTCACTCAGCATCATCTCTTCTAGTCCTGTCCATGTTAAAACAAAGTTGGGTATTCATCCTTTCTAATGGAGGCATATTACTCCATAGTATATATGGACCATACCTTCTTTATCCATTTGTCCGTTGAAGAGCATCTTGATTCTTTCCACACTTTGGCGACTGTGGCTATTGCTGCTATGAACTTTTGGGTACAGATGGCCCTTCTTTTCACTACATCTGTATCTTTGGGGTAAATACCTAATAGTGCAATTGCAGGGTCATAGGGAACCTCTGTTTTTTTTTCTTTTTAAGATTTTATTTATGTATTTGACAGACAAAAATCACACGTAGGCAGAGAGGCAGGCAGGGAGAGGCAGGCAGGCAGGCTCCCTGCTGAGCAGGGAGCCCTATGTGGGGCTCGATCCTAGGACCCTGAGATCATGACCTGAGCCGAAGGCAGAGGCTTTAACCCACTGAGCCACCCAGGTGCCCCTTAACTTGGATCTTTTAAATAATTTTTATGTTTTTCTTATCATGTTCAATCTTTCTTCTCTCTTCTTCAGCATATGAAGTATAGTTATTGTTACTGTTTTAACTGTATTTTGTTTTAATTATATTATCTGTTCCAATTTGGGTCTATTTGTACAGATCACTATCATAGGTTGCTTTTCCTGCTTCTTTGCATACCTGGTGAATTTTAATTTTGTCAAGCCTTATGATTTTTACCTTCTTGAATGCTGGATATATTTGTATTCTTATAAAGATTCTTTAGGTTTGTTCTGGTATCACTTGAATCACTTGGAAACAGTTTTGTCCTTTCAGGTTTTGTGTTAATCTGTATTAGACTGGACTAGAGCAGAGTTTAACCTAGTAATTTCTTTCCCCCAAACTGAGGCAAATCTTTATGAATAATACAGTAAATTATGAGATTTTTAAATTATTTTTGGTGTGAATAGAATTTTCATCCTCCTGTGAGCTCAGAAGATTTTTTCTGCAATCCTTTTGGGTGGTCTTTATCTCAGTCTGGTAATTTTCTTACATGTATATGCTGATCAATACTTAGGTGAATGCTCATGATGGGGCCATATGTAGATCACCAGATATCTCTTCTATGCCTCTTCTACCTCCTGGTATTCTTTCTCATGAATTTAGAGTAGAACCTCTTGGTACTCCCTGGAGTACCACCTACATCTTCTCAACACTGGCAGACTGATGGGCTTCGCACGGGTCCCCCACCACTGTCTTGAGGAAATAAGCTGAAGTAATCACTTTTCAGGTATCAATTCCCTTCATTGCCCCATGTCAGTTTTCTGAAAAATAGTGACTTGAATTTTTAGCAGTGTGAACTGGGAGATCATATATGCTCCCAGTTACTCCATATTATCTTTTTGTGCTCTTTTCCTGAATATAAAACACTTTCTAAAGTTCTAGATTTTGGAAAATCTGGAGTGATTAATAATCATAACTTGCTTCTTTGCTTATTCTAAATATTCCTGTAAATATGTTTTTTCTTTAGTTATGATTAAATTTTTTCTTCTCTTAAAACTCTTTTTTTTAAAAAGATTTTTTATTTATTTGACAGAGATCACAAGTAGGCAGAGAGGCAGGCAGAGAGAGGAGGAAGCAGGCTCCCTGTTGAGCAGAGATCCCAATGCAGGGCTTGATCCCAGGACCCTGAGATCATGACCTGAGCCGAAGGCAGAGGCTTAACCCACTGAGCCACCCAGGCGCCCCTTAAAACTCTTTTTATTTGGCTGCATTGTATGTTTGGTCCCTCACCTTACAAAATGAGCAGTACTCTTTGTTACCTAATAGAAGTTTATTATCATTTGGGGTGGATGTTGGTGGCAGGAATAGCAGGGAAGGTAGGAATGAGGTGCAACCCAAGATCTTGCAGTCTAGCTGAGACATGAGTCAAGTCCCCATTAAATGTTTGTTTGTAGAAATATCCATAATGCTTTGCAGCACATCTATAAGTAGATGGGTTTGTCACCCCTTGAATGTATGCGGCCACATATATCATTGAATATTTTAGTGGAAAATGAAGAATATAAGAACTGCAACTTTGGTTGGTTGTTTTGAAGTATCTGGAGAACTTGGAGAAAGAGAAATGATTATCTCAGTATTTTAAAGTTCCATCTCAAGGTATGAAAAAGGTGTTAGAAAACTATGACTTCCCTAAAAATATCCTGTATCTCCAGTAACTACAGGATTGAAACTTTTGGAAACCAAACCAAGTCTAATCTGTGGATGCAAATTGAATTCACAATCTCTGAGGGTTACCAGTAGACACGTATAAGTAGATTTTATTGAAGCTCCAGAGAAGCAGACAATTATTATCCTGCTCAAGGGCATGATCTCTTTTTGCCTAAAAAATGTGTAATGGCCTCTTTTGAAGTAATTTTCTTGCAAGATAACGCTGAACTTGTTCAAGACTCACTCCACCTTATCTCACACTGGATTTCTATCTAATAGAAACACATTTTTAAACTTTTACTTGATTGTCAGTAATCTGATGTGGAAGTGATTGCACTGGGCTTCATTTCCCTGGACTCTGCTTTACCTTGGTCTTCAGAATGTGGTTTATAGAAAATATCCCTCTGAAGTTTCATTTCCTCTCCAGTTATAGGACCAGTTTTAAAGTAGATAGAAAAATGCCACAAGGATTTCACAGTCCCCTGAGATTAGGGCAGCCATCATGGTATCTCCAGTCCTCAGTGTAGAGAAGGAGATCCATAAATGTTAATAAATAGAAAAAATGCCCAGGAGGAGTCAAGATGGTGGAGTAGTAACAGGCTGAGACTACATCAGGTAGCAGGAGATCAGCTAGATAGCTTATATAACCATTGTGAACACCTACACATCCAATGGGAGATTGAAGAGGAGAAGAGCAACAATTCTAGAAACAGAAAATCAATCACTTTCTGAAAGGCAGGGCTGGCAGAAAAGTGAATCCAAAGCAACAGGAAGATAGACCGTGGGGGACGGTCTGGCTCCCAGCAAGCGGCGGAGCAATGGAGCACAAAATCAGGACTTTTTAAAAGTCTGCTCCACTGAGGGACATCACTCCAGAGGCTAAACCAGGGTGAAGCCCACGCGAGGTCAGCATAGCCCCAGGTCCTGCGGGGTCACAGAAGGACTGGGGGAATCTGAGTGTCACAGAGCTCGCATGTATTAGAGCGGGGAAGCCGGCTACAGAGACAAAGCTGAGGAGTGAGCTCTCAGCCCAGGGTTACCTTGTGCCGGTCGCAGGCTGGGTGGGCTCGGAGCACAGCTGGAGGCCAGGTAGACGGGAGTGATTGAATGCTTTTCTCTAAGCGTGGCCAGAGGCCAGGGAGACTGGAGTGACCGAGCGCTTTTCTCCAAGCGGGAGTGATGGAGTGCTTTTCTCTAAGCGTGACCAGAGGCCAGGGAGTCGGGTGTGATTGAGGTCTTTTCTCTGAGGGTGCACTGAGGAGCAGGGCCCCGAGCTCTCGGCTCCTCCGGGCTGGAGACTGGGAGGCTGCCATTATCATTCCCGTCTTCCAGAACTCTATGGAAAGCCTTCAGGGAACAAAAGCTCCCAAAAGCAAACCAGAGCAGATTACTTAGCCTGGCCCCTGATAAGGATGGGGCAATTCCGCCTCAGGCAAAGACACTTGAGAATCATTACAACAGGCCCCTCCCCCAGAAGACCAACAGGAACATTCAGCCATGACCAAGTTCACTTACCAAGGAGAACAGCGGAATTCCAGAGGAGGAGAAAGCAAAGCAAGGAATTCATGCCTTTCTCCCCATGATTCTTTAGTCTTGCAGTTAATTTTTTTTCTTTCTGCTAAATTTTTTTAACATTTACCCTTTCATCTTTTAATGTTTTTTTTAAACTAGTTTATCTTAACAATACCTTCATTATTAACCTTCATTATTATAGTCATATTTTATCCTCCATTGTATCTAACAATATTTTTTGTATACACACAGGGTATTTTCTTCTAAAAAACTCAGGTACAACTTCTCCTAATAGATCAAAATATACCCTAAATCTAGCTCTGGGCTTGTTCTCGTCTCCAACCTGAGCAAATTCTCTCCACTTTCTTTTTCTTTATTCTCCCAACCAACTTGCTTTTTCAACTAATTTTTTAGAAATTAAAAAAAGAATTCTCATCTTTATAGGCTTATTTGATCCCTTCATTGTGTCTACCCTTATATATGTTTTTCATCCTTTAAAATTTTGGGAGGTAGTTTCTTCTAAGAGACCAAAATACTCCCCAAATTAAGTGAGTGACCCTGTTCTAGTCACCAGTCTAATATATACATATATATATTTTTTCTTTTTAAATATGTTTTCTTTATTTGTCTTCTTTTAACTTTTTTCTTCTGAACTTCTTTTTTATCCCGTTTCTCCCTCCCATGATGTGGGGACTCTTCTGATTTGGTGAAAGCACATTTTCCTGGGGCCTTTGCCACACTTTTAGTATTTTATTTGCTCCTTCATGTATTCTTATCTGGACAAAATGACAAGGTGGAAAAACTCACCACAAAAAAAAAGAACAAGAGGCAGTACTGAAGGCTAGGGACCTAATCAACAGCGACATTGGTAATATGACAGATCTAGAGTTCAGAATGACGATTCTCAAGGTTCTAGCCGGGCTCGAAAAGGGCATGGAAGATATTAGAGAAACCCTGTCTGGAGACATAAAAGCCCTTTCTGGAGAAATAAAAGAACTAAAATCTAACCAAGTTGAAATAAAAAAAAAAAGCTACTAATGAGGTCCAATTAAAAATGGAGGCTCTTGCTGCCAGGATAAATGAGGCAGAAGAAAGAATTAGTGACATAGAAGACCAAATGACAGAGAATAAAGAAGTTGAGCAAAAGAGAGACAAACAAATACTGGATCACGAGGAGAGAATTCGAGAGATAAGCGACACCATAAGACGACACAACATTAGAATAATTGGGATTCCAGAAGAAGAAGAAAGAGAGAGGGGAGCAGAAGGTATATTGAAGAGAATGATTGGAGAGAATTTCCCTAATATGGCAAAGGGAACAAACATCAAAATCCAGGAGATGCTAAGAACGCCCTTAAATCAGTAAAAATAGGTCCACACCTCGTCACCCGATAGTAAAATTTACAAGTCTTAGCGACAAAGAGAAAATCCTGAAAGCAGCCCGGGAAAAGAAGTCTGTAAAATACAAGGGTAAAAACATTAGATTGGCAGTGGACTTATCCACAGAGACCTGGCAGGCCAGAAAGAACTGGAATGATATATTCAGAGCACTAAACGAGAAAAACATGTAGCCAAAAATACTATATCCAGCTAGGCTATCATTGAAAATAGAAAGAGAGATAAAAACCTTCCAGGACAAACAAAAGCTGAAAGAATTTGCAAACACCAAACCAGCTCTACAGGAAATATTGAAAGGGGTCCTCTAAGCAAAGAGAGACCCTAAAAGTAGTAGATCAGAAAGAAACAGAGACAATATATTGTAACAGTCACCTTACAGGCAATACAATGGCAATAAATTCATATCTCTCAATAGTTACCCTGAATGTTAATGGGCTAAATGCCCCAATCAAAAGACACAGGGTATCAGAATGGATAAAAAAACAAAACCCATCAATATGCTGCCTACAAGAAACTCATTTTAGACCCGAAGACACCTCCAGGTTTAAAGTGAGGGGATGGAAAAAGATTTACCATGCTAATGGACATCAGAAGAAAGCTGGGGTGGCAATGCTTATATCAGATCAATTAGATTTTAAGCCAAAGACTGTAATAAGAGCCTCCATCAGAAAGGACGAATACCCAACTTTTGTAGCAACATGGACAGGACTGGAAGAGATTATGCTGAGTGAAATAAGTCAAACAGAGAGAGTCAAGTATCATATGGTTTCACTTATTTGTGGAGCATAACAAATAATATGGAGGACAAGGGTAGATGGAGAGGAGAAGGGAGTTGAGGGAAATTGGAAGGGGAGGTAAACCATGAGACACTATGGACTCTGAAAAACAACCTGAGGGTTTTGAAGGGGCGGGGGGTGGGAGGGTGGGAGAACCAGGTGGTGGGTATTGGGGAAGGCACAGATTGCATGGAGCACTGGGTGTGGCGAAAAAACAATGAATACTGTTACGCTGAAAATAAATAAAAATTTTAATTAAAAAAAAAAGAGATGAGGAAGGACACTATATCATACTCAAAGGGTCTGTCCAACAAGAAGACCTAACAATTTTAAATATCTACACCCCTAACATGGGAGCAGCCAACTATATAAACCAATTAATAACAGAAACAAAGAAACACATTGACAATAATACAATAATAGTAGGGAACTTTAACATTCCCCTCACTGAAATGGACAGATCATCCAAGCAAAAAGATCAATAAGGAAACAAAGGCTTTAAATGACACACTGGACCAGATGGACATCACAGATATATTCAGAACATTCCATCCCAAAGCAACAGAATATACATTCTTCTCTAGTGCACACGGAACATTCTCCAGAATAGACCACGTTCTGGGTCATAAATCAGGTCTCAACCGGTATCAAAAGATTGGGATCATTCCCTGCATATTTTCAGACCACAATGCTCTGAAGCTAGAACTCAATCACAAGAGGAAATTTGGAAAGAACCCAGATACATGGAGACTAAACAGCATCCTCCTAAAGAATGAATGGGTCAACCAGGAAATTAAAGAAGAATTGAAAAAATTCATGGAAACAAATGATAATGAAAACACAACGATTCAAAATCTGTGGGACACAGCAAAGGCAGTCCTGAGAGGAAAATATATAGCGGTACAAACCTTTCTCAAGAAACAAGAAAGGTCTCAAATACACAACCTAACCCTACACCTAAAGGAGTTGGAGAAAGAACAACAAAGAAAGCTTAGACCCACCATTTATGATTTCTCATTTATGATTTCTCATTTCTCATTTATGAGAATTCATAAAGTTCAGAGCAGAAATCAATGAAATAGAAACTAAAAAAACAATAGAACAAATCAACGAAACTAGGAGCTGGTTCTTTGAAAGAGTTAATAAGATTGATAAGCCCCTGGCCAGACTTATCAAAAAGAAAAGAGAAAGGACCCAAATAAATAAAATCATGAATGAAAGAGGAGCGATCACAACTAACACCAAAGAAATACAAACAATTATAAGAACATACTATGAGCAACTCTACGCCAACAAATATGACAATCTGGAAGAAATGGATGCATTCCTAGAGACATATAAACTACCACAACTGAACCAGGAAGAAATAGAAAACCCTAACAGACCCATAACCAGTAAGGAAATTGAAACAGTCATCAAAAATCTCCAAATGAAGGGAGTTGAGGGAAATTGGAAGGGGAGGTGAACCATGAGAGACTATGGACTCTGAAAAACAACCTGAGGGTTTTGAAGGGGCGGGGTGGGAGGGTGGGGGAACCAGGGGGTGGGTATTAGGGAGGGCACAGATTGCATGGAGCACTGGGTGTGGTGAAAAAACAATGAATACTGTTACGCTGAAAATAAATAAAAAATTAAAAAAAAAAAAATCTCCAAATGAACAAAAGCCCAGGGCCGGACGGCTTCCCAGGGGAATTCTACCAAACATTTAAAGAGAATTAATTCCTATTCTCCTGAAACTGTTCCAAAAAATAGAAATGGAAGGAAAACTTCCAAACTCATTCTATGAGGCCAGCATCACCTTGATCCCAAAACCAGACAAGGATCCCATCAAAAAAGAGAATTACAGACCAATATCCTTGATGAACACAGATGCGAAAATTCTCACCAAAATACTGGCCAATAGGATCCAACAGCACATTAAAAGGATTATTCACCACAACCAAGTGGGATTTATTCCAGGGCTGCAAGTTTGGTTCAACATCCGCAAATCCATAAGAACCCTATGATCCTCTCAATAGATGCTGAAAAAGCATTTGACAAGGTGCAACATCCCTTCCTGATTAAAACTCTTCAAAGTGTAGGGATAGAGGGCACATACCTCAATATTATCAAAGCCATCTATGAAAAACCCACTGCAAATATCATCCTCAATGGAGAAAAACTGAAAGCTTTTCCGCTAAGGTCAGGAACACGGCAAGGATGTCCGTTATCACCACTGCTGTTCAACATAGTACTAGAAGTCCTAGCCTCAGCAATCAGACAACAAAAAGAAATGAAAGGCTTCCAAATTGGCAAAGAAGTCAAACTATCACTCTTTGCAGATGATAGGATACTATATGTGGAAAACCCAAAAGGCTCCACTCCAAAAGTGCTAGAACTTGCACAGGAATTCAGTAAAGTGCCAGGATATAAAGTCAATGCACAGAAATCAGTTGCATTTCTTTACACCAACAACAACACAGAAGAAAGAGAAATTAAGGAGTCAATAACATTTACAGTTACACCCAAAACCATAAGATACCTAGGAATAGACCTAACCAAAGAGGCAAAGAATCTATACTCAGAAAACTATAAAGTACTCATGAAAGAAATGGAGGAAGGCACAAAGTAATGGAAAAATGTTCCATGTTCATGGATTGGAAGAACAAATACTGTGAAAATGTCTATTCCACCTAAAGCAATCTACACATTTAATGCAATCCCTATCAAAATCCCATCCATTTTTTTTCAAAGAAATGGAACAAATAATCCTCAAATTTATATGGAACCAGAAAAGACCTCGAATAGCCAAAGGAATATTGAAAAAGAAAGCCAAAGTTGGTGGCATCACAATTCCGGACTTCCAGCTCTATTACAAAGCTGTCATCATCAAGAAAGCATGGTACTGGCACAAAAACAGACACATAGATCAGTGGAACAGAATAGAGAGCCCAGAAATAGATGCTGAACTCTATCGTCAACTCATCTTCGACAAAGCAGGAAAGAATGTCCAATGGAAAAAAGACAGCCTCTTCAACCAATGGTGCTTGGAAAATTGGACAGCCACATGCAGAAAAATGAAATTGGACTATTTCCTTACACCACACACAAAAATACTCAAAATGGATGAAGGACCTCAATGTGAGAAAGTAATCCATCAAAATCCTTGAGGAGAATGCAGGCAGCAACCTCTTTGACCTCAACCACAGCAACTTCTTCCTAGGAACATCACCAAAGACAACAGAAGCAAGGGCAAAAATGAACTATTGGGATTTCATCAAGATCAAAAGCTTTTGCACAGCAAAGGAAACAGTTAACAAAACCAAAAGACAACTGACAGAATGGGAGAAGATATTTGCAAATGACATATCAGATAAAGGACTAGTATCCAAAATCTATAAAGAGCTTAGCAAACTCAACCCCCAAAGAACAAATAATCCAATCAAGAAATGGGCAGAAGACATGAACAAACATTTCTGTAAAGAAGACATCCAGATGGCCAACAGACACATGAAAAAATGCTCCACATCACTCGGCATCAGGGAAATACAAATTAAAGCACAATGAGATACCATCTTACACCAGTCAGAATGGCTAAAATTAACAAGTCAAGAAATGACAGATGCTGGTGAGGATGCGGGGAAAGGGGAACCCTCCTACACTGTTGGTGGGAAGGCAAGCTGGTGCAACCACTCTGGAAAACAGTGTGGAGGTTCCTCAAAAAGTTGAAAATAGAGCTACCCTATGACCCAGAGATTTCCCTACTGGGTATTTACCCTAAAGATACAAACGTGGTGCTCCGAAGGGGCAAGTGCACTCGCATGTTTATAGCAGCAATGTCCACAATAGCCAAACTATGGAAAGAACCTAGATGTCCTTCAACAGATGAATGGATAAAGAAGAGGTGGTGTGTATACACAATGGAATACTATGCAGCCATCAAAAGAAATGAAATCTTGCCATTTGCGACGATGTAGATGGAACTAGAAGGCATTATGCTTAGCACAATAAGTCAATCAGAGAAAGACAACTATCACATGATCTCCCTGATATGAGGAAGTGGAGATGCAACATGGGAGTCGGGGGGCAGGAAAAGAAAAAATGAAAAGATGGGATTGGGAGGGAGACAAACCATAAAAGACTCAATCTCACAAAACAGACTGAGGGTTGCTGGGGGGTGGGGGAACGGGAGAGGGTGGTGGGGTTTTGGACATTGGGGAGGGTATGTGCTATGATGAGTGCTATGAAATGTGTATACCTGGCGATTCACAGACCTGTACCCCTGGGGATAAAAATACATTATATGTTTATTAAAATAAATAAATTAATTTTTTAAAAAGATAACAAAAAATTAACTAAAGAAGTATTTTATATTACTATCATTTTGCTTCTCCATACAATCTTTTTTTAAGATCTTATTTATTTACTTGAAGGAGAAAGCACACAGGAGTGAGAGGGCAAGGGAGAAGCAGAGTTCCCACTGAGCAGAGAGCCTGACGTGGGGCTCCATCCCAGGACCTTATCATGACCTGAGCTGAAGGCAAATGCATAACCAACTGAACCACCCAGGCACCCCTGTAAAAGATATTCTTATCAATCAGGAAATTCCAAACTGTTCATAGTATTTCCTTGTTATCCTTTTTTTCAGCTTTATTAATGTATAATTAACAAATAGAACTTTGTATATTTAAAATGTACAGAGTGATGATTTGATATATGTGCACCAGGTGAACTGATTACTACAATAAGATTAATGAACACATCCATCACCTCACATAGTTACCATCTCTTTTTCTCTGTGTGTGGTTAGGATGCTTAAGGTCTACTTTCTTAACATTTCAACACAGTATTGAATACTGTGTGCACAATACAACACAGCATTATTAACTATAGTCCCATGCTGAACATCAGATCTGCAAGCTTATTCATCTTATAATTGAAGGTATGAGGGATGTCAGCATCATGGTGGCATAAGATGTCATTACTTTTTGTCCTCCTTTTTCTAACACCTAATTAGGCACCATCCAGGAATGAAGGTACCTCTGTGGGAGTTGTGGGATCCAGCAACATGGGTCAACAGACCCAGAAGTTTCACCCACCTCTTCATCCAGTAACAGGCAGAGAGACTGCAGTATGAGCAGCAGAACCAGTGAAGCCAAAGAACCTGTCCCAGTCCCTCTCAGCCACAATCAGGGGAAAGCCTGGAAAGTGCTGACTCAAGCAAAGACCCATGGACAGGAGAAAATATGTAACACTGCACCCCTCTTATGGGAAAATTCCACCACATCACTGGCAAAAAGAAAGACAAACATAAGTTTGGACACAGGACAGGGAAAGACAAACTTTGCCAGTACTTTGCCAGTTACTATAGCAACACAGTGTGGAACTGAACTATCAGACCAAAAACTGCTCTCATGGGGCAAAGGGAAGAAGTGACTCAGTTCCTAGGTCCCTCAGCTGTATGGGATGTTGCTGGACAAGCCCAGAGAATTGAGTTGGGATCTTTATGATTGGTGGGAGTAAGAAGATCATGAAACAAGTTTGTAAAAATATCAAAGGACATTAAAAAAATGGTTCTTGCTAACTGCACTAAGGCTACCAGGAGGTCCATCTTTAAGCCTCTAAGAGAACTTCACCCAAGGAACTCCCCACGGCCCTATGGACACTTCTAACACCCCAAGTACTAAAATCATACTTCTCAGCATTCTGCAACCAGTTCTCTGTGCATGCTTCTAAGTACAGCAGTGAGGGGGAGAGTCCAGTAAAGCTAGTGCTATCTAAAAAACAGACTAGGATCTGTAAGCAAGGAGGAAACCACAAACAAATGATAGCACCACCTTCTGGGAAGCCAAAAAAAAAAAAAAAAAAAGATTTCCAGTAGCCAGTCAGGTAGTTTTAAGAACAAAAGAAGACATAAAAGCTTAAGAATTTTGCCACAATAGAGAGCAAGACTTATGGTGTGGTTGCATAAATATGAGGTTTGAGAGAACTCCAGATTAGCAGGATCAATGAGAAAATACCCCATCTGAAGGCAACTAGTAAAGATTTGAGGAGGTGTCCAATAAGGATGACTAATATCAAAAAGAAAAGAAATGACAAGTGTTGGTAAGGATGTAGAGAAAAATGAACCCTCATGCACTGTTGGTGGGAATGTAAACTGGTGCAACCACTATGAAAAACAGTGTGGAAATTCCTCAAAAAATTAAAAATATAACTACCATATGATCCAAATTCCACTACTGGGTTTTTATCAAAAGAAAATGAAAACATTAATTCAAAAAGATATATGCACCCCTATGTTTACTGCAGCATTATTCCAATTGCCAAGATATGGAAGTAACCTAAGTGTCCACTTACAGATGATTGGATAAAAAAGATGTGGTACACACACACACACACACACACACACACACGAATATTACTTACCCATAAAAACGAAAGCTTATGCTATTTCAACAACATGGATGGACCTAGAGGGTATTATGCTGAGTGAATTAAGTCAGACAAAGAAAAACAAATACTAGATGGTTTCACTCATATCTGGAATTTAAAAAACAAAACAAAACAAAACAAAACAAATGAATAAACAAACAAAAAAGGCAGACAAGTCTCATTTATACAGAAAACAAAATGGTGGTTGCCAGGAAGGAGATGGGCAAAATAGGTGAAGGGGAGTGGGAGGTATAGGTTTCCAGCTATAGAATGGATAAGTCATGGGAACAAAAGGTACAGCACAGATAATATAGTCAATGATATTGTAATAGGATTGTACAGTAACAGATAGTAGCTACTCTTATGTTGAGCATAGCATAACATATAGAGTTGTTGAATCACTATGTTGTACATCTGAAACCAGTGTAGCATTATATATCAACTACATTTCAATAAAACAAAAATTTTTGAGGTGTCTGCCACTTCAAATGCAAAAAAAAATCTATGCAAAAAGACAAGGAACATAAAGTATCAAGAAAGCATGTCATCACAAAAAGATAACAATAACTATTTGGTAACTGAGCTGAAAGGCATTGAATCTAGTAATCTAGCAGATAAAGAATTCAAAATACCTGTTTTAAGGAAAATCAATGAGCTATAAGAAAACATAGATAATTCACTGAAATCAGTAAAAAATGCATGAACACAATAAGAAATTAACAAAGAGATAGAAATCATTAAAAAAAGAAGCATTTAAAAAAACTGAAACTCAGGATCTGAAGAATTCAGTGAATGAAATGAAAAAGGCAATTGAGATCATCCACAGAAAGTAGATCATGTAGAAGACATAATAGGTGACCTAGAGAAAAGGAGTTTTGAAATAACCCAATCAGAAGTGAACAGAGAGAAAAGAATTTAAAGAATTTAAAAAGAGTAAAGAAAGTCTACATGATCTATGAGATGTAATCACATGTACAAGATTCGAATAAATGGGGTTCCCGAAGAAGAGAGGGACAAGGAAGCAGAAAGTTTATTTAAAGAAATAATAGCTGAGAACTTCCTAAACCTGGAGACATACATAGACATCTAAGCTCCTGAAGCTAACAGATTACCCTATTATCTCAGTGCAAAAAGACCTGCTCCTAAGATACATTATAATAAAACTATCAAAAATAAAACGTAAAGAGAGAATCCTGAAAGCAAGCAGAGATAAAAAGATTATGACCTATAGAGGAAACCTTATTGGGCTATCAGCAGATTTCTCAGCAGAAACCCTACAGGCAAAGAGAGAAATGACACATTCAAAGGGTTGGGGAAAAAAATTTGCCAGCCAAGAACACTCTTTCCAGCAAAGATACCCTTCAAATATGAAGGAGAAATACAGACTTTCCCAAAGAAACAAAAGGTGAGGGAGTTCATCACCACTAGATCTCCTTTGCAAGAAATGCTAAAAGGTGATATTCAAGGAAATGAAAATACACTAATTAGTGACATGAAACAACATACTAGTAAAGGTAAATATACACTCAGATTTAGAAAACTCTAATTCTGTAACAGGATGGTGTATTACCCACTCAGCTGTAGTATAAAGGTTAAAGGAAAAGAGTATTGAAAATAACTGTAACTATTATAATCTGTCAACAATATACAGTATGAAAAGAGGTAAACTGCAATATCAAAAATATAAAACAAGGAGGAGTAAAAGAATGGGGATTTTATATGCAACAGAAGTTAAGTTGCTATCAGCTTAAAATGGACTTTTTAATCTAGAGGATGTTCTATGTAAGCTTTGGTTTCACCACAAAGCAAAAACCTAGAGTAGAATCACAAAAGATAAAGAAAAAGGACACAGAACCTAACACACTGGAAAACAAACAATTTGCAAACATCGGCAGAAACAGAAAAAAAAAAAAAAGAAAAGAAATACAAAACAACTAAAAATAATAAGATGGCAATAGTAAGTCCTTACATGTCAGCAATTAGCCTGAACATAAATGGTTTCAATTCACCAATCAAAAGGTATGAAGTCACTGGATGGATTAAAAAAAAAAACAAAAACCCAGACTCAAATGTATTCACTCAGCTTTAAGGACACATATGGTGCTCAAAGTGAAGGTATGAGAAAAAGATATTCCATGCAAGTAGAAACCAAAAGAAAGCAGATAACTATATTTATATCAGAATAAAATACTTTAAGCCAAAGTCAATATTTAATTTTAAAGGGGCCAATCCATCAGGAAGAAATAACAATTGTAAATATATACACACAAAACACTGGAGCACCTAAATATATTAAATAAATACTAACATATCTGAAGTGAAAAACAGACAGCAATGCAATAATCATAGTTGACTTCAATGCCCTCCTTTCAGCAATGGAGAGATCTTCCAGACAGATAATCAGCAAAAAAACTTTGGACTTGAACCATATATTACACCTAATGTACCTAACAGACATCCATAGAATATTTTATCCAACAGCAGCAGAATACTCTTTTCTCTCAGGGGTATATAGCACATTCTATAGGAAAGGTCTCATGTTAGGGCTAAGAGCCACCAAGTCAGTTACATGCACATGTCGATTCTCTAACTTCAGTTCAGATTTCTTAGTTCTCAGCTACCAGGCTTTTTGAAAAGCTGGCACTGCTGAGCATCGCAGAAGGTTAAGGGTGATCCCTAGACTTATGATAAAATACTGAGCACAAAACACTCATATCCTGCATTCTTTTTTTTTCTTAATTAACATATAATGTGTTACTTATTTCAGGGGTACAGGTCTGTCATTTATCAGTCTTACACAATATACATTACTCACTATAGCACATACCCTCCCCAGGGTCCATCACCCAGCCACTCCTCCCTCCCACCTCCTTCCACCAGCAATCCTCAGTTTGTTTCCTGATATTAAGAGTCTTCTATGGTTTTGTCTCCCTCTCTGGTTTCATCCATTTCATTTTTCCCTCTCTTCCACCATGATCCTTCGCCTTGTTTCTCAAATTCCACATGTCAGTGAGATCATATGACAATTGTTTTTCTCTGATGGACTTATTTCACTTAGCATAATACCCTCTAGTTCTACCCACATCATTACAAAGGGCAAGACTTCATTTTTTGATGGCTGAATAATATTCTATTGTACATATGTATACCACATCTTTATCCATTCATCTGTTGGTGGACATCTAGGCTCTTTCCATAGTTTGGACATTGCTACTATAAATATTGGGGTGCATGTGACCCTTTGAATCACATTTGTATCTTTGGGGTAAATGCCTCATAGTGTAATTGCTGGGTCATAGCATAGCTCTATTCTCAACTTTTTGAGAAACCTCCATACTGTTTTCCAGAGTGGCTGCACCAGCTTGCATTCCCACCAACAGTGTAGGAGGGTTCCCCCTTCTCTTCATCCTTGCCAACATCTGTCATTTCCTGACTTGTTAATTTTAGCCCATCTGACTGGTGTGAGGTGGTACTTCATTGTGTTTTTGATTTGTATTTCCCTGATGCCAAGTGAGGTTGAACTTTTTTTCATGTGTCTGTTGGCCACTTGGATGTCTTCTTTGCAGAAATGTCTGTTCATGTCTTCTTCCCATTTCTTGATTCATATCCTGCATTTTTTTTTCATCAGCCCTGATTTTATTTAATTTCGCGTCTGATTTGGAGATTCAACTGGTCATTAACACCCTTTATCAACTTCAGTTATTCTCATTCTGTTTTCCTGCTTAAGGCTTACCATGCACCCTGGTTAGATTTCACACAAATGGATATTACTTTACATTCTTCTCCTCTCTGGATAGTGCTAAATTTAGTTTGGAAATCAAGATGTTTCTTGCGTCCAAACTTGTTACCTATATGGTGCAACTCATTCCAGAGCTTTTGATCTTTCTTCTTATTAGGATAAAAATTAAATTCATGATGTCAGATAGGTTGTCTCATGCATGCCAACTCCAATGCAGAGCTGATGAGGACTCTGAGAATTTGTTAAGCTTAAAAGGAAAAAGTGTGGCTATCAACTAGCAATGGCCACCATGTTTATGGACAAGGAGGATGGTGACCCAGATTTCAAATGTCTGAGGATCCTAGAAACATTTCCTTCTTTGCTGACAATAGCTTTTGAGAAGTAAGCTTTTGTTATGGTAATTCACTCACCTATGAATCCAAGGGTTAACTTCTTTAAAAAAATTTTTTTTTAAATTAACATATAATGTATTATTAGCCCCAGGGGTACACATCTGTGAAGCGCCAGGTTTACACAGTCTTACACAATTCACATCACTGACCATAGCACATACCTTCCCCAATGTCCATAACCCAACCACCCTCAGCCTACACCCCTCCCCCTGGCAACCCTCAGTTTGTTTTGTGAGATTAAGAGTCTCTTATGGTTTATCTATCTCCCTCCCAATCCCATCTTGTTTCATTTATTCTTTTCCTACCCTTCAAACCCCCCATGATGCCTCTCAACTTCCTTATACTCTTCTATTGGTTGTAGATGAATATAGCAATGAATATCTACTCATTTTATCATGGAGGATTGGAACAACTAATGTTATTATCCTTAAAGGGAGAAATAATGGGACACCTGGGTGTCTCAGTTGGTTAGGCATCTGACCCTTGATTTTTGCTCAGGTTATGATCTTGGGGTCCTAGGATCAAGCCCTGCATAGGGCTCCATGCTCAGCAGGGAGTCTGTTTGAGAATTCTCTCTCTCCCTTGCTAGCCCTTCCCCCTCAAATAAATAAATAAATCTTTTAAAAACATAAGTAAAGGGAAAAATAATAAATAGCAACTCCTCATAATTTAGAATTATCCTTGATAGCAAGAAGTAAAATAGTCATGGCCTAGAACTTCAGTATTTAATATAATTTCTTCTTTCTTTCCTTTTATAGTAATCATCCAACAATATGAAGTTATTTACAAATCTCATTTCAGACATTTCTTCTGAGTTGAGGACACAAGATTATTTATTTTTATGATATGTAATGGTGTACCATCCAGTCATATTAATTGGAGGTTAGTATACTGGCCAACATGAAAATATGTGTGGCTCTAAGGAAACTTTCATGTCTAAGTCCAGGAAAGCAATCTCTGCATGAGCATGCATTATTTATTTGCCAACACCCTTTATCCCATAAGCCTAGGTCAGCAGCCTTTTCCTATGATGCTTCTGTAAATCCTGTCACACTGTGGCAACTCTCCTCAATGGAAAAGAAATGATGCCTTCCCTAAGCACAGAAGGAAACAACACTTAAGGTATTTTATTGGGAAAATCTTCAGGCAACACATTAAAAAAAATTCATATTATAAAATAATTGGTATCTCATGAGATTTCATTTGAGTCATTTATTAAAGAAACCTAGATGCCCCAGACACACTGTTTCTGGCTAGGAAATATTCAAAAAGCTTACATTTTAATTAATTTGTGATTACTAGAATTCACTAAGTATAAACAATTGCCCAAAATCCTAAAATAATAGATTTTCTGGAAACACTTTGATTTTAATCCAGTTAAATTCCTATCATGGGTCAAATTCCATCTCTGACACTTCTTAGAAGAATAGTATTGCCACAGTTGCTGGGAAGGATGCATGAACAGGTAGGAAATGTGAAAAATGAGAAAGCACTCAATGGCTTCCTGGAAAGTGATGACAATGGTTTCTTTGACAGGATCCTCAGAAGAAGCAACATGGTGAGGCAGTTTTGTAGGCAAATTCATAAGGGTGGTGATTTTTCAGTTTTTAAGAATATCCACACCTAATAACAAGGTTTATTTATTCTCCATGTCATATTTAACCCTTTTTAAGTATTAATGCCTAACAATAACTGTTCTGTGGAGAAACAAGCACAGGCTGAGCCTATCCTTAGGCCAGAGTGCTGAGGAGCAATGCTAGGGGAAGCAATGATTAGTAGCATTCCCAAGGGCAAAGTGAGCCTTCAGAGAATTGAACCATGACAAAGAAGTCAATTCCTTACTCAATGGTATTCCCTTATGTCCGCCCATCTTGAAGGATCTAGATTTTATGTTATTAAGGGAGATAGCAAGTAGTCTTAGAAGGCATTTAGAACCCGAAATGTCTATGTGTAAACTACAGAACCCCAATATGGATCATGGAAGCCTAAGGACAGGTGTGTGTTCTCTGGGAAGGACATCAGAACATCCCACTTGTCAGTATTCTGGCAAGGCTTGGAATGGGTGGAATGCTAGACAACAGATGGATGTTGAAATAGGAATTCAGGAAAGGAAACAACAGAGGATGATCAAATTGATACATTGGAGGGACAGAGAATCAAATGTTTTAGCCAAATATAAGAGGAGAGCAAAGAAGAAATTCTAGAGGAACATGGGACTCAAGAAATTTCATGGTAACTCTGTAATACTGCTCCCAGTTCACCCACACAGTAGAAGCTTTTCTAGGATGTAGGAGAGATTAAGGATTTGTTTGAAGGGAACAAGTCCTTCAATTGTTTGGAGTGTTGCAAAGCATGGAAAATAATACAATTAAGCCACTGGTAGTATAATATTATGATAGGGTGTGAGAATGATTTGCTGATATGCTGTCCTGAATGGGGGGAAATAAAAATTGTATATATATATATTTTCCTATTTTTTTAAATTAATTAAAAAAATTTTTTTATAAACATATAATGTATTTTTATCCCCAGAGGTACAGGTCTGTGAATCACCAGGTATACACATTTCACAGCACTCACCATAGCACATACCCTCCCCAATGTCCATAACCCCACCATCCTCTCCCAACCCCCCTCCCCCAACAACCCTCAGCCTATTTTGTGAGATTGAGTCTTTTATGGTTTGTCTCCCTCCCGATCCCATCTTCTTTCATTTTTTCTTTTCCTACCCCCCGACTCCCACGTTGCATCTCCACTTCCTCATATCAGGGAGATCATGTGATAGTTGTCTTTCTCTGATTGACTTATTGTGCTAAGCATAATACCTTCTAGTTCCATCCACATTGTCGCAAATGGCAAGATTTCATTTCTTTTGATGGCTGCATAGTATTCCATTGTGTATACATACCACCTCTTCTTTATCCATTCATCTGTTGAAGGACATCTAGGTTCTTTCCGTAGTTTGGCTATTGTGGACATTGCTGCTATAAACATTCAGGTGCACGGGCCCCTTTGGATCACTACGCTTGTATCTTTAGGGTAAATACCCAGCAGTGCAATCGCTGGGTCATAGGGTAGCTCTATTTGCAACTTTTTGAGGAAACTCCATGCTGTTTTCCAGAGTGGTTGCACCAGCTTGCCTTCCCACCAACAGTGTAGGAGGGTTCCCCTTTCTGTGCATCCTCACCAGCATCTGTCATTTCCTGACTTGTTAATTTTAGCCATTCTAACTGGTGTGAGGTGGTATCTCATTGTGCTTTTTTTTTTTAAGATTTTATTTATTTATTTGATAGACAGATCACAAGTAGGCAGAGAGGCAGGCAGAGAGAGAAGGGAGGAAGCAGGCTCCCCGCTGAGCAGAGAGCTCGATGCGGGGCTCGATCCCAGGACCCTGGGATCATGACCTGAGCCGAAGGCAGAGGCTTTAACCCACTGAGCCACCCAGGCGCCCCTCATTGTGCTTTGATTTGTATTTCCCTGATGCCGAGTGATGTGGAGCACTTTTTCATGTCTGTTGGCCATCTGGATGTCTTCTTTGCAGAAATATCTGTTCATATCCTCTGCCCAATTCTTGATTGGATTATTTGTTCTTTGGGTGTTGAGTTTGATAAGTTCTTTATAGATTTTGGACACTAGCCCTTTATCTGATATGTCGTTTGCAAATATCTTCTCCCATTCTGTCAGTTGTCTTTTGGTTTTGTTAACTGTTTCCTTTGCTGTGCAAAAGTTTTGATCTTGATGAAATCCCAATAGTTCATTTTTGCCCTTGTTTCCCTTGCCTTTGGAGATGTTCCTAGGAAGAAGTTGGTGCGGCTGAGGTCAAAGAGGTTGTTGCTTGTGTTCTCCTCATGGATTTTGATGGATTCCTTTCTCACATTGAGGTCTTTCATCCATTTTGAGTCTATTTTTGTGTGTGGTGTAAGGAAATGGTCCACTTTCATTTTTCTTCATGTGACCATCCAATTTTCCCAACACCATTGGTTGAAAAGGCTGTCTTTTTTCCATTGGACATTCTTTCCTGCTTTGTCGAAGATGAGTTGATGATAGAGTTGAGCATCTATTTCTGGGCTCTCTATTCTGTTCCATTGATCTATGTGTCTGTTTTTATGCCAGTCCCATGCTGTCTTGATGATGACAGCTTTGTAATAGAGCTGGAAGTCCGGAATTGTGATGCCACCAACTTTGGCTTTCTTTTTCAATATTCCTTTGGCTATTCGAGGTCTTTTCTGGTTCCATATAAATTTGAGGATTATTTGTTCCATTTCTTTGAAAAAAAATGGATGGGATTTTGATAGGGATTGCATTAAATGTGTAGATTGCTTTAGGTGGAATAGACATTTTCACAGTATTTGTTCTTCCAATCCATGAACATGGAACATTTTTCCATTACTTTGTGCCTTCCTCCATTTCTTTCATGAGTACTTTATAGTTTTCTGAGTATAGATTCTTTGCCTCTTTGGTTAGGTCTATTCCTAGGTATCTTATGGTTTTGGGTGTAACTGTAAATGTTATTGACTCCTTAATTTCTCTTTCTTCTGTGTTGTTGTTGGTGTAAAGAAATGCAACTGATTTCTGTGCATTGACTTTATATCCTGGCACTTTACTGAATTCCTGTGCAAGTTCTAGCACTTTTGGAGTGGAGCCTTTTGGGTTTTCCACATATAGTATCCTATCATCTGCAAAGAGTGATAGTTTGACTTCTTTGCCAATTTGGAAGCCTTTCATTTCTTTTTGTTGTCTGATTGCTGAGGCTAGGACTTCTAGTACTATGTTGAACAGCAGTGGTGATAACGGACATCCTTGCCGTGTTCCTGACCTTAGCGGAAAAGCTTTCAGTTTTTCTCCATTGAGGATGATATTTGCAGTGGGTTTTTCATAGATGGCTTTGATAATATTGAGGTATGTGCCCTCTATCCCTACACTTTGAAGAGTTTTAATCAGGAAGGGATGTTGCACCTTGTCAAATGCTTTTTCAGCATCTATTGAGAGGATCATAGGGTTCTTATGGATTTGCGGATGTTGAACCAAACTTGCAGCCCTGGAATAAATCCCACTTGGTTGTGGTGAATAATCCTTTTAATGTGCTGTTGGATCCTATTGGCCAGTATTTTGGTGAGAATTTTCGCATCTGTGTTCATCAAGGATATTGGTCTGTAATTCTCTTTTTTGATGGGATCCTTGTCTGGTTTTGGGATCAAGGTGATGCTGGCCTCATAGAATGAGTTTGGAAGTTTTCCTTCCATTTCTATTTTTTGGAACAGTTTCAGGAGAATAGGAATTAATTCTTCTTTAAATGTTTGGTAGAATTCCCCTGGGAAGCCGTCCGGCCCTGGGCTTTTGTTCATTTGGAGATTTTTTTTTTTTTAATTTTTTATTTATTTTCAGCGTAACAGTATTCATTGTTTTTTCACCACACCCAGTGCTCCATGCAATCTGTGCCCTCCCTAATACCCACCCCCTGGTTCCCCCACCCTCCCACCCCGCCCCTTCAAAACCCTCAGGTTGTTTTTCAGAGTCCATAGTCTCTCATGGTTCACCTCCCCTTCCAATTTCCCTCAACTCCCTTCATTTGGAGATTTTTGATGACTGTTTCAATTTCCTTACTGGTTATGGGTCTGTTAGGGTTTTCTATTTCTTCCTGGTTCAGTTGTGGTAGTTTATATGTCTCTAGGAATGCATCCATTTCTTCCAGATTGTCATATTTGTTGGCGTAGAGTTGCTCATAGTATGTTCTTATAATTGTTTGTATTTCTTTGGTGTTAGTTGTGATCGCTCCTCTTTCATTCATGATTTTATTTATTTGGGTCCTTTCTCTTTTCTTTTTGATAAGTCTGGCCAGGGGCTTATCAATCTTATTAACTCTTTCAAAGAACCAGCTCCTAGTTTCGTTGATTTGTTCTATTGTTTTTTTAGTTTCTATTTCATTGATTTCTGCTCTGAACTTTATGAATTCTCATAAATGAGAAATGAGAAATCATAAATGAGAAATCATAAATGGTGGGTCTAAGCTTTCTTTGTTGTTCTTTCTCCAACTCCTTTAGGTGTAGGGTTAGGTTGTGTATTTGAGACCTTTCTTGTTTCTTGAGAAAGGTTTGTACCGCTATATATTTTCCTCTCAGGACTGCCTTTGCTGTGTCCCACAGATTTTGAATCGTTGTGTTTTCATTATCATTTGTTTCCATGAATTTTTTCAATTCTTCTTTAATTTCCTGGTTGACCCATTCATTCTTTAGGAGGATGCTGTTTAGTCTCCATGTATCTGGGTTCTTTCCAAATTTCCTCTTGTGATTGAGTTCTAGCTTCAGAGCATTGTGGTCTGAAAATATGCAGGGAATGATCCCAATCTTTTGATACCGGTTGAGACCTGATTTATGACCCAGAACGTGGTCTATTCTGGAGAATGTTCCGTGTGCACTAGAGAAGAATGTATATTCTGTTGCTTTGGGATGGAATGTTCTGAATATATCTGTGATGTCCATCTGGTCCAGTGTGTCATTTAAAGCCTTTGTTTCCTTATTGATCTTTTTGCTTGGATGATCTGTCCATTTCAGTGAGGGGAATGTTAAAGTTCCCTACTATTATTGTATTATTGTCAATGTGTTTCTTTGTTTCTGTTATTAATTGGTTTATATAGTTGGCTGCTCCCATGTTAGGGGTGTAGATATTTAAAATTGTTAGGTCTTCTTGTTGGACAGACCCTTTGAGTATGATATAGTGTCCTTCCTCATCTCTTTTTTTTTTAATTAAAATTTTTATTTATTTTCAGCGTAACAGTATTCATTGTTTTTTCGCCACACCCAGTGCTCCATGCAATCTGTGCCTTCCCCAATACCCACCACCTGGTTCTCCCACCCTCCCACCCCCCGCCCCTTCAAAACCCTCAGGTTGTTTTTCAGAGTCCATAGTGTCTCATGGTTTACCTCCCCTTCCAATTTCCCTCAACTCCCTTCTCCTCTCCATCTACCCTTGTCCTCCATATTATTTGTTATGCTCCACAAATAAGTGAAACCATATGATACTTGACTCTCTCTGTTTGACTTATTTCACTCAGCATAATCTCTTCCAGTCCTGTCCATGTTGCTACAAAAGTTGGGTATTCGTCCTTTCTGATGGAGGCTCTTATTACAGTCTTTGGCTTAAAATCTAATTGATCTGATATAAGCATTGCCACCCCAGCTTTCTTCTGATGTCCATTAGCATGGTAAATCTTTTTCCATCCCCTCACTTTAAACCTGGAGGTGTCTTCGGGTCTAAAATGAGTTTCTTGTAGGCAGCATATTGATGGGTTTTGTTTTTTTATCCATTCTGATACCCTGTGTCTTTTGATTGGGGCATTTAGCCCATTAACATTCAGGGTAACTATTGAGAGATATGAATTTATTGCCATTGTATTGCCTGTAAGGTGACTGTTACAATATATTGTCTCTGTTTCTTTCTGATCTACTACTTTTAGGGTCTCTCTTTGCTTAGAGGACCCCTTTCAATATTTCCTGTAGAGCTGGTTTGGTGTTTGCAAATTCTTTCAGCTTTTGTTTGTCCTGGAAGGTTTTTATCTCTCTTTCTATTTTCAATGATAGCCTAGCTGGATATAGTATTTTTGGCTACATGTTTTTCTCGTTTAGTGCTCTGAATATATCATTCCAGTTCTTTCTGGCCTGCCAGGTCTCTGTGGATAAGTCCACTGCCAATCTAATGTTTTTACCCTTGTATTTTACAGACTTCTTTTCCCGGGCTGCTTTCAGGATTTTCTCTTTGTCGCTAAGACTTGTAAATTTTACTATCGGCTGACAAGGTGTGGACCTATTTTTATTGATTTAGGGGCGTTCTTAGCATCTCCTGGATTTTGATGTTTGTTCCCTTTGCCATATTAGGGAAATTCTCTCCAATCATTCTCTCCAATATACCTTCTGCTCCCCTCTCTCTTTCTTCTTCTTCTGGAATCCCAATTATTCTAATGTTGTGTCGTCTTATGGTGTCGTTTATCTCTCGAATTCTCTCCTCATGGTCCAGTATTTGTTTGTCTCTCTTTTGCTCAACTTCTTTATTCTCTGTCATTTGGTCTTCTATGTCACTAATTCTTTCTTCTGCCTTATTTATCCTGGCAGTAAGAGCTTCCATTTTTGATTGCACCTCATTAATAGCTTTTTTGATTTCAACTTGGTTAGATTTTAGTTCTTTTAATTCTCCAGAAAGGCCTTTTATCTCTCCGGAGAGGGTTTCTCTAATATCTTCGATGCCTTTTTCGAGCCCGGCTAGAACCTTGAGAATCATCATTCTGAACTCTAGATCTGTCATATTACCAATGTCTATATTGATTAGGTCCCCAGCCTCAGTACTGCCTCTTGTTCTTTTTTTGTGGTGAGTTTTTCTGCCTTGTCATTTTGTCCAGGTAAGATTTGATTTCTCCTCCTCTGGAATTTAGCTGTTTTTGGTGATTGAAGTTGGTCTTGGCTGGGTTTCTTGTTGATCTTCTGAGGGAGGGGCCTGTTGTAGTGATTCTCAAGTGTTTTTGTCCCAGGCAGATTTGCACCACCCTTACCAGGGGCCGGGCTAAGTAATGCACTCGGGTTCGCTTTTGGGAGCTTTTGTTCCCTGAGCGCTTTCCTTAGAGTTCCAGGAGAAGGGAATGAAGGTGGCGGCCTCCCAATCTCCTGCTCAGAGGAGCCGGGAGCTCAGGGTCTCGCTCCTCAGTGTGCCCTCAGAGAAAGGCGACCAACCTCCCCCGTCTCCCTGGCCTCTATTCACACTTGGAGAAAAGCGCCCGGTCGCTTCCGACTCTGTAGCCTCTGGCCACACTCTGAGCTCACCCAGCCTGCGACTGGTTCAAGGTAACCCCGAGCTGAGAGTTCACTCCTCAGCTCTGTCTCTGTAGCTGGCCTCCCCGCTCTAATACCTGCGAACTCTGGGACACTCAGACACCCCCGTTCCTTCTGTGACCCCGCTGGACCTGGGGTTATGCTGTCCCCGCGTGGGCTTCCCCCCGGTTTAGCCTTCAGAGCGATGTCCCTCCATGGAGCAGACTTTTGAAAGTCCTGATTTTGTGCTCCGTTGCTCCGCCTCTTGCCGGGAGCCAGCCCCTCCCCTGCAGTCTATCTTCCCGTTGCTTTGGATTCACTTCTCTGCAGGTCCTACCTTTCCGAAAGTGATTGATTTTCTGTTTCTAGAATTGTTGCTCTTCTCTTCGATTTCCCGTTGGATTTGTAGGTGTTCACAATGGTTAGATAAGCTATCTAGCTGATGTCCTGCTACATGATGTCGTCTCAGCCTGCTACTTCTCCACCATCTTGACTCCTCCTCCTTCTTTAGTTAATTATTAATAAATAAATAAAGAATATTAATTAAAGGAATGATTCTACATACTATGAATTATCAGGAATTCATCAGGAATTATCAGGAAGTATAAATATCAGATTATTATTTTATTATCCATTCAGAAGAGAGAATCACAATTGGGCAGTGGTCATAAGTGGAAAATTTATTCTACAAAGCAATTGACTTTTGCAAAAAACATTCTTAATTCAAGTTTTAATAATTTTTAATATTGAAATATTTTAAGGATTGAAAATACTTAAAGTAATTGGAATTTAAAGAACTGAAAATAGTGATTGAATAATATAATCAAGTATAATCAAGAAAAGAATGATCATTATGCTAAAATTTTAGAACAGGTAACTTTTCTGAATGCAAAGAAAGAGAAAGTAGACAAATAAGAAACAAAAGTTGTGCCATAACAAATGGATCATTAATCCTAATATCCATACAGTGTGCTATCCAAGGAAAGAATGGTTGGAAAATGAAATCAGATGAAATTATAGAAAAAATTTTCTTTGTGGTCAATAAGACTTTATTGACTGAGTGTGAATCAAGATAAAAAAATAGAAATGAATTAAATACATAGCCGTACACTTAAGAATAGTATAAATAAATAGAAAAATCTGAAACACTTCCCAAGAATAATCATGTCTCAACGTACAAACATATAAAAACAGACACTTCATTGGAAGTGCTCGATATAAGATAAAATTACCCCAGGGAAATTATTTCTAGTAGAGACTTATGCATCTGGGAAAGGAATCATTCAAGTGTGATTCAAAAAATCAATATAATTTAAGAAATTAAAGGACTCAAAAAGTTTAGCTTTTATTATACCTGAAAAATTATTAAATGGCATGCAAGAAAAAGAAAAGTGTTTTAATCCAAGACAGAAAAATATCTGTAGGTTACAGGAGTAGAATAATGATAGATGAGTAACACATATTCTTAAATCTGAAGTGGTATTGACAATAAAAAGAAAAATAATTACCATCTCAAAATAAAACTCTAGATAATAGTATCTTATAAAATGGTCCAAAACAAGAGGAAGAGGGGAACAAAATCAGAGTGATATGCCCTAATGGGAATAAATGTCTAGATATAATCAATTCTTGGGTTATACAATAAAAAAACCAGAATTAAATTTCTGTTCTAAAGTATTAAGGATAATACACAAAATAACACTACTGAACTATACTCTTCAAGTGGTTGAGATGGTATATTTTGTTACATATATTTTTGTAAAATTATAAAAAATGAAATGAAGTATAAACAAAGCAAAAAAAATATTGAGTATAACCACAAATAATACAAAACCAGGTAAATTTCTGAGAAGTCAAACATAATGAGCAATTTGAAAGAAAACAATTAAAGTTACTATAGCAATATTTAACTGTTATTAAACAAGTTTGAAAAATAAAACAACATGGCTCATTTTAAAAGCATATAGAATGAAGAATAGATACGAAAAATATGAAAGACCTATTCACATAAACATAAATTTTTTCTGAAATATATCGTGAGATTCTATGTCAAAAAAATAGTATGGTGAGGAGACAAGATGGCGGGGAAGTAGGAGGAGGCGCCGTTTCAACCTGTACCCTGAAGTGAGCTGATTACCAACCAAAGAACTCTGATCACCCATGAAATCAGCCTGAGATCAGAATTATACATGTCTGGATCTCTAGGGGGGTAGAAGACACCAGTAGGCAGGTAAAGCAGAGTGGGAACATCGGACTGGTATCGGAAGATAAACAAAAGGGGGAGGGAGCCACCAGAGGTGACCCATTGGAAAGTAACACCCCAATACAAGAGTGCCCTGAGTCTGGGGACCAGCATTAACTTGGAGTCTGTTTGAAAGCCCTCAAAAAGAGGAAAGGATCACGGGGGAAATTTTGGGAATTGGGGCAGTTAGGGACAGGGGCTTAAGTCCCCAGACCCAGGACAGCCTCCCCTGGTGCTGAGCCAGAGAGAGTGCGGCAGAGAAACCAGGTCTTGGTCCCTGAGCCGCCAGCGTGCCTGAGAGTGCGTGGGGTCTGGCTCCTGTGAGGGGCTGGGAGCCTCACCAGCCAGCAGAAGCACAGCCTTTTGCACTTTCCACACGAGCACCCTGCCGTGCTATCAGAGTCTGAGACACGCGTGCCCCACACCCTCCCCTGAGAGAGGTGCACACAGGCACCAGCCCTGTGCTCTCAGACCCGGAAAGACCAGGCACTCCCAGCCCGGGCCAGTGGGAAAATCTCAGTGTGTGATCGCTGCTTGGAATCTCTCTGGCAGTCTGGAGCTGCCCAGACAGCCACCACTGTCATGGGTTTGGGTACAAGCAGGAGTTCCTGTGTCCTCAGGGACCGCGACTCAGAATGTGCTCTGCCAGTGGCTAAGGGGGAACTTAGGTGTTCTGCAGCACCCAGAGGGGAACAGACTGAGGCTGCTCTCTGAGAGGGAGGTCGGGGTGCAGTTTGCTTTCCTCTAAACCTCCAAAAACCATCAAAAGCTGTCAAGGCGAGAGAAAAAAAAAAAAAGAACAAACAAACATAAAAACCTCCAGAGAACAAAAGCCTGAAAAACTGGTTTCCTCAGAGCCCACCCCCTTAAGGGGGACGGGAGGACTTAACTCAGGGAACATTGTCTGAAAACCCACGCCGCAGGCCCCTCCCTCAGAAAACCAACCAGGAAAAAAAAGAAAAAAAAAAAGATGACAAGAGAACAACCACCACTACTTCATAGATACAACTTTTATTTTTAATTCATTCCCACTATTCTGGTTCATTTTTTTTATATATAGATAATTTTTTAAACCTATTTACCATCACAGTGAGATGTCCAGTACATCAAATTCCATAATAACCTTTTAACCTGAACTTTTTGATACATATACCAGTGTTTTTCTTTTGCTTTTCTATTTTTTAATTTTTTAAAATTTTAGTTCAGTTTAGTTTATTCTTTTTTTATTTTTATTTTTTAATATTCATATAGAGTTAAACTTCAAGGTAACCCCCTTTCCCCAATCAATGCTTCCCCTATAGGTAAACCAATTTTTAATCCCCCTTTATCTTAGGAAAGTTGAGTCCCTTAACAAAGATATCAAGATACATCCAGGAAGAATCAAAATAACCTTCCTCACCCACACTGAGAATTTATAACCACTCTCCCATCTCTTTCTTCCACCAGTGTTTCTGTGTATTTGTGTTTGTCCTAATAGTATTCAAATCTTATACTTGGGGTTCCTTTTGATGAGGTTCCTTTTTTTTTTTGCATACATATATATATATACATACATATATATTAAATTTTTATTTCTTTTCAGCATAACAGTATTCATTGTTTTTGCACCACACCCAGTGCTCCATGCAATCCGTGCCCTCCCTAATTGTATGTATATATTTTTTCTCTTGTCATATAATTTTATTAGTCTTCTTGTTTGTCTGTTTTTGTTTGTATACTTCATAAATCTTACCTTGGGGCTCATTTGGGCTGAGCCTTATCTTTTATCTTTCTTTTTTTCCCCTGTCTCTCTCTCTCTCTCTCGCTCTCTCTTTTCTTTTTTCTCTCTTTCTTTTTTCTTTCATTTTGGTGGGGACTCCTGATTGCTCAGAAGTGTTCCAGGGTGCACGTTGACTGCACCATGGTCAATACATCCAGCTACATCCGTTCAGCCATCTCTCACCAAAATGACTAGGAGGAGGAATGCCCAACAGAAGAAAAATTCAGAGGATGGGCCTTATGCAACAGAGCTAATGGCTATCGACATAGACAATATGTCGGAAAGGGAATTCAGGCTTACAGTTATCCAGGCAATAACTAGGTTGGGGAAAGCCATGGATGACCAAATGGGATTGATTAGGGCAGAACTGGGAGCCACCAGGGATGAGGTTCACAATGCTCTCAATGAGTTCCAATCTAATCTAAATTCTCTAAAAGCTAGGGTAACTGAGACAGAAAATAGAATTAGTGATCTGGAGGACAAACAGATAGAGAGAAAGGAACAGGAGGAAGCCTGGGACAAACAGCTTAGAAGCTATAAAAACAGAAACAGGAAAATAAATGATGCCATGAAATATTCCAACATCAGAATTATTGGAATCCGTGAAGGGGAGGAGAAAGAAAGAAGTCTGTAAGATATAGTGGAACAAGTTCTCCATGAAAATTTTCCCAATCTCGTGAATGGAACTAGCGTTCATGTACTAGAGGCAGAACAGTCTTCCACCAAGATTATAGATTCTTGAAAGTCCTCGAGACACGTAATAGTAAGGATGAAGAATTATAATTGCAGGCAGGCCCTCTTGAAGGCAGCTAGGACAAAGAGGCTCCTTATGCACAGAGGAAAGCCCATCAGAATAACGTCAGACCTGTCCACAGAAACCTGGCACGCCAGAAAGGACTGGTAAGATGTATTCAGGGCACTAAATGGGAAGAACATGCAGCCAAGAATACTTTATCCAGCAAGACTGACATTCAAAATGGATGGAGAGATAAAGAGTTTCCAAGACCGGTAAGGTTAAAAGAGTATGCGACCACCAAGCCGACACTGTAGGAAATATTAAGGGGGGTTCCATAAAAGAGGAAAAATCCTAAGAAGAGCATTGAACAGAAATATAGAGACAATCTACAGAAAGAAAGACTTCAAAGGTAACATGATGTCAATAAAAACGTATCTATCAATAATCACTCTCAATGTGAATGGCCTAAATGTGCCCATAAAATGACACAGGGTTGCAGATTGGATAAAACGACAGGACCCATCCATATGTTGTCTACAAGAGACCCATTTTGAACCTAAGGATACACCCAGACTGAAAGTGAAGGGATGAAGAACCATCTTTCATGCCAATGGGCCTCAAAAGAAGGCCGGGGTAGCAATTCTCATATCAGATAAATTAGATTTTAGATAAAGACGGTAGTCAGAGATACAGAAGGACACTACATCAAATGTAGTGTTAGATCAAGATGATCTAACAATTGTAAATATCTATGTCCCCAATATGGGAGCAGCCGATTACATAAGAAAACTATTAATGAAGATAAAGAGTCATATAGATATGAATACATTAATAGTAGGAGATCTTAACATGCCTCTCTCAGTAATAGACAGATCATCCAAGCAGAAACTCAATAAAGAAATAAGAGCATTGAATGACACATTGGACCAGATGGACCTCATAGATAGTTACAGAACATTCCACCCTAAAACAACAGAATACTCATTCTTCTCAAGTGCACATGGAACCTTCTCCAGAATAGACCACATACTGGGTCACAAATCAGGGCTCAACCGATACCAAAAGACTGAGATTATTCCCTGCATATTCTCAGATCACAATGCTTTGAAACTGGAGCTCAATCACGAGGAAAAGTTCGGAAGGAACTCAAACACCTGGAAGCTAAAGACCACCTTGCTTAAGAATGCTTGGATCAACCAGGAGATCAAAGAAGAACTTAAACAATTCATGGAAACCAATGAGAATGAAGACACTTCACTCCAAAACCTATGGGATACAGCAAAGGCGGTCCTAAGGGGGAAATTCATAGCCATCCAAGCCTCCCTCAACAAAAATTGAAAAATCCAGAATACACCAGCTGTCTCTAGACCTTAAGGAACTGGAGTATCAACAACAAATTAAACCAACTCCACACACAAGAAGAGAAATAATCAAGATTAGAACAGAGATCAATGAGAGAGAAACTAGAGATCCAGTAGAACGTATCAATGAAACTAGAAGCTGTGTTTTTGAAAGAATCAATATTGATAAACCATTGGTCACACTAATCCAAAATAAAGAGAAAGCTCAAATTAATAAAATTATGAATGAAAAGGGAGAGATCACAACTAACACCAAGGAAGTAGAAACAATCATCAGAAGTTATTATCGACAGTTGTTGCCAATAAGTTAAGCAACCTAGATGAAATGGGTGTATTCCTGGAAAACTATAAAGTCCCAAAATTGAACCAGGAAGAAATTGACAACCTGAATAGGCCGATATCTAGTCATAAGATTGAAGCAGTGATCAAAAACCTCCCAAAAAACAAGAGCCCTGGACCTGACGGATTCCCTGGGGAATTCGATCAAACTTTCAAAGAAGAAATAACACCTATTCTCCTGAAGCTGTTTCAAAAAAATTGAAGCAGAAGGAAAACTTCCAGACACTTTTTATGAAGCTAGCATTACCCTGATCCCCAAACCAGGCAAAGAACCTACCAAAAAGGAGAATTTCAGACCAATATCACTGATGAATATGGATGTTAGGATTCTCAACAAGATCCTAGCAAACAGGATCCAACAGCACATGAAAAAGATTATCCACCATGACCAGTTGGGATTCATCCCTGGGTAACAAGGATGGTTTAACATTCGCAAATCAATCAATGTCATAGAACAAATCAATGAGAGAAGAGAGAAGAACCACATGGTCCTCTCAATTAATTCAGAAAAAGCATTTGACAAAATCCAGCATCCGTTCCTGATTAAAACGCTTCAAAGTATAGGGATAGAGGGAACATTCCTGAACTTCATCAAGTCTATCTATGAAAGACCCACAGCAAATATCATCCTCAATGGGAAAAAGTTCACAGCCTTCCTGTTGACATCAGGAACACGACCAGGATGTCCACTCTCACCACTGTAGTTCAACATAGTATTAGAAATCCTAGCAACAGCAATCAGACAACAAAGAGAAATTAAAGGTATCCAAATTGGCAAGGAAGAAGTCAAACTCTCTCTCTTTGCAGATGACATGATTCTTTATATGGAACACCCAAAAGACCCCACCCCCAAACTACTAGAACTCATACAGCAATTCAGTAATGTGGCAGGATACAAAGTCAATGTCCAGAAATCAGTGGCTTTCTTATACACTAACAATGAAAATACAGAAAGGGAAATTAGAGAACAGATTCCATTTACTATAGCACTGAGAACCATAAGATACCTCGGAATAAACCTAACCAAAGAGGTAAAGGATCTGTACTCGAAGAACTACAGAACACTTATGAAAGAAATTGAAGAAGACTCAAAAAGATGGAAGACCATTCCATGCTCTTGGATTGGAAGAATAACATCGTTAAAATGTCTATACTGCCCAGAGCAATCTATACTTTTAATGCCATTCCGATCAAAATTCCACCAGTATTTTTCAGAGAGCTGGAGCAAATAATCCTAAAATTTGTTTGGAATCAGAAGAGACCCCGAATTGCTAAGGAAATGTTGAAAAAGTAAAATAAAACTGGCGGCATCACGTTACCTGATTTCAAGCTTTACTACAAAGCTGTAGTCACCAAGACAGCATGGTACTGGGATAAAAACAGACACGTAGTCCAGAGGAACAGAGTAGAGAGCCCAGATATGGACTCTCAACTCTATAGTCAAATAATCTTTGACAAAACAGGAAAAAATATCCAGTGGAAAAAAGACAGTCTCTTCAATAAATGGTACTGGGAAAATTGGACAGCTATATGTAGAAGAATGAAACTCGACCATTTTCTTACACCGTACACAAAGATAAACTCGAAATGGATAAAAGACCTCAACATGAGAGAGGAATCCATGAACGTCCTAGAGGAGAACACAGGCAGTAACCTCTCTGATATCAGCTACAGCAACTTCTTTCAAGATATGTCTCCAGGGGCACCTGGGTGGCTCAGTGGGTTAAAGCCTCTGCTTTCAGCTCAGGTCATGGTCCCAGGGTCCTGGGATCGAGCCCCACATCGGGCTCTCTGCTCAGCGTGGAGCCTGCTTACCCCCCCCCCCCAAGCCTCTCTGACTGCTTGTCATCTCTGTCTGTCAAATAAATACATTAAAAAAATAAAAAGATATGTTTCCAAAGGCGAAGGAAAGAAAAGTGAAAATGAACTTTTGGGACTTCATCAAGATCAAAAGCTTCTGCACAGCAAAGGAAACAGTCAACAAAACAAAGAGACAACCCACGGAATGGGAGAAGATATTTGCAAATGACAGGACAGACAAAAGGTTGATATCCAGGATCTATAAGGAACTTCTCAAAATCAACACACACAAAACAGATAATTATATCAAAAAATGGGCAGAAGATATGAACAGACACTTCTCCCATGGAGACATACAAATGGCTATCAGACACATGAAAAAATATTCATCATCACTAGCTATCAGGGAGATTCAAATCAAAACCACATTGAGATACCACCTTACACCAGTTAGAATGGCCAAAATTAGCAAGACAGGAAACAACGTGTGTTGGAGAAGATGTGGAGAAAGGGGAACCCTCTTCCACTGTTGGTGGGAATGCAAGTTGGTGCAGCCACTTTGGAGAACAGTGTGGAGATTCCTCAGGAAATTAAAAATAGAGCTTCCCTATGACTCTGCAATTGCACTACTGGGTATTTACCCCAAAGATTCAGATGTAGTGAAAAGAAGGGCCATCTGTACCCCAATGTTTATAGCAGCAATGGCCATGGTCGCCAAACTGTGGAAAGAACCAAGATACCCTTCAACAGACGAATGGAATAAGGAAGATGCGTCCATATACACTATGGAGATTTATGCCTCCATCAGAAAGGATGAATACCCAACTTTTGTAGCAACATGAATGGGACTGGAAGAGATTATGCTGAGTGAAATAAGTCAAGCAGAGATAGTCAAGTATCATATGGTTTCACTTATTTGTGGAGCATAGCAAATAACATGGAGGACATGGGGAGATGGAGAGGAGAAGGCAGTTGAGGGAAATTGGAAGGGGAGGTGAACCATGAGAGACTATGGACTCTGAAAAACAACCTGAGGGTTTGAAGGGGCGGGGGTGGGAGGTTTGGGGAGTCAGGTGGTGGGTATTAAGGTGGGTACATATTGCATGGAGCACTGGGTGTGGTGCAAAAACAATGAATACTGTTACGCTTAGAAGAAATTTAAAAAAAAAGAAAAAATAGTATGGCATAAACACAAAGACTAACAAAAAGTGGGGTAAATATTTGCCACACACACAGCAAACACATTGTTAATATCCATACATGTAATAACAATAATACCCAATTCTAGGACATACTGTAAAAAGACAATGATATTTGTACAGAAACGCATTTTGTGTCAGAGCTGATAGTTGATTTAAAAAGAGATAACAGAAATTTGTAATGAAAATTTAGGACCGTATGATCAGGTCAAAGTAGTCATTTTTTACAACAGTGAAAAAATTTTTTTTAGAAATCACAATCAAAGTTTCAACTATTAGGACTAATTTCAAATTATGATGGAATGCTCCATAAAAAAATATATCACATAGTTCCCAAATGATGATGCAAATTTATAATTATTGAGATAAAAAGTTTTTTTAAATTATGAAAGTAATTAGATAAACAGCATGTAAAGAATGTTTTATATTTGAAAATATAACAATATGAATATATTTATATAGAAAATTTCTGGAAATGTGTAATCTGAGCTAATAAAGGTAATTATTACATTTAAGTTAATTTGTCTCTTTTCGTTGTCTTAATTTTGGTTCATAATAACTAATAATTGCTTAGGGTAATAATATGTCACAGAGGAAGAAAAGGGATTACTTGTTCTCTCAGCAGCTATAGAAGTTATAGGTGTTATTGAGTAAAAGGAATAAATGGTAGGCTTGTTCTTTTTAATTTGGTTTTTACTTTGTGTAAAAATCCTGTGTTGAATGTCTTTGTGGAATCTTCAGTCCTCTGAGGACTCTGTCCCCAGTGTGCATGTTTTAGGATCTTTGCCAAAAGATTACACAAAGGATTCATTAATAACTTTGGAACCTAATTCACCTAGGATTTGTATTTATTCACTTGGTTTCATGTTTGGAACATAAAACAAACATCAATCTTGTTATTGTAAAAAATTCTCATTTTGTCTAGGAAGGGCCAAGTTTCAGGTCTCTCTAAACCAGAGAGAGTTCCTGGTTTATTCCCCCAGATTTTGGAGTAGCAAGTCCCTTTCAAAATAAGACAAATACCTTGGAGCAAAATCTTGGCCATATGTTAGAAATGAAGTGATCAGATATGTCAATGCCATCTCAGAGCTGTTTGTGAGGTGAGTGTGGGTCCATGAGTTAGAGTGACCAGAAGTCCACATAGAAGCTCATGTACATATACTCTTCCTCATTTTTCTAATCCTCGGGATGCTCAGGAATAAGCAATCAACTGAAACCATTATGTCTGTGGTTTTTGAGAGACTTCAAAAATCATTCTCTTTTAGAAACAGTTTCCTATGTCTTGCCAAAATTAGTGAATAGTCAATTGAATTATAGTTAAAAGAAACAAGATTGAAGATATTGATAAAGCTGTGTTTGTGTATCACTGAGTATCAGGTCATCTAAAAATATGTGAAATAAAGGACTTCTAGAAGCATCCCTGAATTGGAAATTATCTGCTGATATAATTAAGATTACCTCTCACTCTTTAAAATGTTCAGTTGTCTAAAAGACCTAAGAAGTAAACAGATATCTGTGTTAATGAGAGTGCCAATTCATTTTTTCCTTTTTTTATTATGTTCAGTTACCTAACATATAATACACCATTAGTTTTTGATGTAGTGTTCAACAATTCATTAGTTTTGAATTACATCAAGTGCTCATCACAACATATGCATTTTTCAAGATTTTGGGAGCAAGGACATTGGTTAGTTTCCAGAGTTGTGTAAACATCAATTAGATGTCTCAAGACTGAAGAAAAGAGAGGTAGGTGGGTTGTATGTGTAATGTTTTTCTATATCTGGAGTCTAATATTCTTTTTTTTTAAAAAAGATTTTATTTATTTATTTGACAGAGAGAGATCACAAGTAGGCAGAGAGCCAGGCAGAGAGAGAGGGGGAAGCAGGCTCCCTGCTGAGCAGAGAGCCCAATGCAGGGCTTGATCCCAGGACCCTGAAACCATGACCTGAGCCAAAGGCAGAGGCTTAACCCACTGAGCCATCCAGGTGCCCCTGGAGTCTAATATTCTATTTAATATTTTAGTTAATCTACTGTTAATATTTATTTTATTGTTACTTATGTGATATCACATTCTTAGAACTGTCCCCAGCTCATTGTAAAACATTACACCACTCCTCCATCTCTTTAATGGAGCCTGTAAATACTGGGAGATTTACTCTGGGAAATGGGCAGATGGTGAGTATAGGGTATTTCCCACTTTTGGAGGAAAAGAATATTTTATTTTATTTTATTTATTTATTTATTTTAAAATTTATTTGACAGAGAGAGATCACAAGTAGGCAGAGAGGCAAGCAGAGAGAGAGGAGGAAGCAGGCTCCCCGCCAAGCAGAGAGCCCGATGCGGGACTCGATCCCAGGACCCTGAGATCATGACCTGAGCTGAAGGCAGAGGCTTTAACCCACTGAGTCATCCAGGCGCCCCGGATGAAAAGAATATTTTAAAGCAATCTAGTGAAACTTTCATGTAGTTACTTGGCATTTCTAAAAGAAATTATGGTTTTTAAAAATTTATTGATGGCTTTGAACAAGCATTGGAGAGTGAAATCATTTCAGCTGATGTCTGTGTAGTTAATTGGTATTGGTTGAGGAACAATTCCAGAGCAACTATTGGTCCCAATCCAGAATTTAAGAGTCTTTAATCTCTGGTATCAGTATGTTTCTGATAAGTGGATTGAGGAAGCATGAATGGAAACCATAAAAGGAAAACTATTTCTGTGTCAGACATAGTGATAACAACTTTTGCCTTTATGTAAGGTATATATGGGCTGACAGATAGGTTATAGTATGATTTAAGAGTCACTCAGCATATTTCCTCCATGAAATATAAAAGCCAACAAATTAGAGTCAGAGATATGGAAAAAGTAAGAGGTGTCAGATTAGTTTTAATACTGAATCAACATAATAAACAATATAACTTGATCTAGGTCGAGGGCAAAAAAAATACTGTCGAATTAACTCTATATCTCAGACTCTTTCAGCTTTGTGGTTATTACATTAAACAACATAAAATCCCATTTCCAACAATTTTTTTTTACATCATCTGTTAAGCATAGGATATAACAAAAACACATAGAAGAGTCCTAATGTGGTTTGTCCTAATTTGGGAAGACTCCTTTAAACATCTAAGCAGAAAACAGGAAGGAGTCACTAAGAACCAGGTACAAAATCAGCAAGCAGATGGAGTAATTAAGAAGGGAAAACCACAGATGAATAGAAGACAATTTTTTCCAGACAGGTAGTCCATGTAAGATGACCACCGCATACTTGTCTCTTGTTATACTGTATCTTTAGAGTCACTCTTCATAACTCTACCCAACCAACCAGACAAACAAAACTTCCAGTTGTTAGAGTCAGGGAAATAACAAAATTATGTAGAGGTACTGACAATGTCAATAGAATTTCAAGATAGGGCTGGGGGTGCCTGGGTGGCTCCCTTAGTTCCGCATCTGCATCCGAATCTTGATTTAGGCTCAGGTCACAATCTCAGTATTAGAAGGTCAAGCCTCAATGGGCTCTGTGCTCAGCAGGGAGTCTGCTTGAAATTTTTTCTCTCCTTCTGCCCCTCCCCTGGCTTGTGCACACATGCTCTCTCTTAAATAAATGAAAAAATAAAATCTTTAAAAAAAGGAATTTCAAGATAGGGCTAACCTAGGAAACAATAAAGCTTGATATCAGTGAATATTGGGTTTGGTTTTAGTACTGTAAACAAGAAGGAATGCGAGAATCAATAGACATGCAGAAGATGGGGCAATCCATTTTAAATAAATTCATTTAGAGGGAATGTAAAATTGCCAGGGGTATATGTTTAACATTCAAAGAGATCTTATCAAAAATGCACATTTTGAAATATCAAATTTTACATGCTAAATTGAAGTCACGGGATTTAATCAGTTTCCAGGAAAACACATAGAGAAGCAGGGAAGAGGATTTAGGGGTGAAGTGTGAGAAATATCAGTGGAATAAAAGTGAGTAGGGGAAGAGATAATTTTAAAGGAGAAAACAGAAGGGCAAAACAAAAACCAGATTGTGGATTTCGTGCAAACAATGTGTCAAGAAGATTGTAAAAAGAAAGGGGTGATTGATAAAAAATGCAAATAAAATGACTACACTTCACTGATACTTAAAGAAATAACAGGTAAACTTGCCAAGAATAGTTTCAGTCAAGTGCTGTGTTCAGAAACCATATCATAAGCAGCTAAGGATAGAAATCAGATTGGTGAATGCACCTAATACAGAACTGATGATAACATCAGTGACTTGATAAGAATGTGTCTAAATGTGTCAGTCAGACAAATATCAGACTGCATTACAAAACATTAAGGTTAATATTCTTCAGTTGTGTATAGAACATTTTCTCACTTATTAGTGAATTTGGTGTGTACTAAAATGGTTGTTGTTCTGCACCAAAGTGGGCAATCAGTACAAATCAGATAAAGGCAATAACAATGTGAGAAAGTCATGGGAAAGATGTAGGAAGGGATTTTTTATATTTAAGATGTCTTTTGCAGTATAGGTTGTTCATGGCGGTGGAATAGCGACCTCAGTTTCTTTGGTAGATGGATATAGAAACACCTTGTGCCATAACCACTCCTTATGTGCTTCCAATTTCTCCAGGAAAAAAAGCTTCAAGGAGATAATGAAACTGAGTAAAATTTCAGTAAGTGATAAGAGAAATATTCTTCGAAAAAAAGGATACCCTAAAGTTTATGATTTCATTGCCCTGAGGGGTGGAAGTGTGTCATGAATAAATCTATTCCAAAGTGTAAAGTACAAGGATAGTGTACCCTTAAAAATCATAAATAATTATGTTTTACTTGGGCTATATTACTTAACAATCCCTAAAAAATTTATTTTTTTCAAATACGGTCATGATCATTTAGTAGAGTATAAAGTCAATTGGGTGATATTTACATTTATTTTTCATAAGTTAGAATAGAAAGCATCAGAGAGCAAAGTGGATAAGTATTTTATTTTTTGGAAAGTTTTTGTTTCACTAATATGCAAGTGTGCATTTGTGTGTATATTTGTGTGTGTGTGTTTGTGTATATGTGTGTGCATGTACATTAGACTGCAATATAAAATGTATATCTTGCCATATATTGTGGTCAAAACATCTGAAAGCTAAGTTTCAAAACTATCAGATGACATGTCAGCAGAGCTGAGAGCATGAATTATTAAGAAATATTCATTATCAAGAAATATATGTAAAATACATTACTAGGTTTTTCTAAGCAAGTCCATTGTAACACATTTTTTCCCACCTTCTTCTCAGATCTTGAGTCCCTCAGTTTTATATGCAAATTGGGCAGAAGTCAGGACCCAGGAATGAGAAACCATACGTCACTAACCAGTTTCATCCTTCTGGGATTGACAGATGACCCTCAACTACAGATTCTGATTTTTATATTTCTACTTATTACCTACATGTTGAGTATAACTGGAAACCTGACCATCATCATTCTCATATTAATGGATTCTCACCTTAAAACTGCAATGTACTTTTTTCTCCAAAATTTTTCCTTCTTAGAAATCTCATTCACTTCTGCCTGTATTCCTAGATTCTTGTACAGTTTAGCAACAGGTGATAGGACTATTACCTATAATGCTTGTGCATGCCAACTTTTTTTTACATATCTTTTTGGAGTAACAGAATTTTTTCTCCTTGCCGCCATGTCCTTCGATCGATACATAGCCATCTGCAAACCCCTGTATTACATGACTATCATGAACCACAGGGTCTGCAAAAGGCTAATCTTCTGCTGTTGGATGACTACTTTGTTGGTCATACTCCCACCACTTAGCTTAGGACTGGACCTGGATTTCTGTGACTCTAATGCCATTGACCACTTTGCCTGTGATGCTAATCCTATCCTGAAGATCTCATGCTCAGATACATGGTTCATTGAGCAGATGATTATTGTGTGCTCTGTGTTAATCTTCATTATGACTCTCGTGTGTGTGATTTTGTCCTACCTGTATATCATCAGAACAATTCTAAGATTCCCCTCTGCCCAGCAAAGGACTAAAGCTTTTTCTACCTGTTCTTCCCACATGATTGTCGTTTCTATCACCTATGGAAGCTGTATCTTTGTCTATATCAAACCTTCGGCAAAAGATGAAATGGCCATTAATAAGGGAGTATTTATGCTCACTACTTCCATTTCCCCCATGTTAAATCCATTTATTTATACCCTGAGGAACAAACAAGTGAAACAAGCCTTTAATGACTTAGTCAAAAGAATTATATTGCTCTCAAAGAACTAGGGGAATGTTGATCCCTAAGCATGTTTTCTTTAGTTTTTATACTATTTTGTCTTGATGTAGATTTGGGTTTCCATTCAGTACTGTCGCTGATCAAGTCACCCTTTTCACCTCCTTATAAGCCAACTTTTTTTGAGAATGATAATCTTTATTAAGAAAAAAATGAGAATAGTTGTTTCAGGAAATCTAAGCGTGACTTCACTCTCAACCTTCCCTTACCAATGCTGAAAGGATTGGGAAACTATTCATAAAATACTGGTGCAATAGTGTACATTATTCCTCCACAAAAAAAACATACTCAAGAAGAGAAATAATGTTAAAAAGAATCAATGCTTTTTCTAAGTGTAACAGCAAAAATAAATTTCAAAAATTCAAAATGAATTTTAAAACAAGGAATAAGCATAAAGATTTAAAATTTCAAAAAAGCATGTACTGATAAAGCTTTAAAACCACAAGATTCACATATTTTACTGAATGAATCCAATCCAATATCAAAGTTATTTAAAAATTGCCAAAATTGGCATGAATTAAATTAAGATGAAGGGAGAAATGCACTGGTACTCCCTGTTAAAGAATTAAAGCTGACATTGAAACTACATAAAACAGATTGATACTGATGTACTACATGAAATGTTAAATCTTGAATGTAGGGTATTTAAATTAAGCAAGCAGAAGGCAGGAGGTGGAAGAGAACTAATTGGGCTAGAAAAGTGATAAGTAAATAACCAGCAAGCCAAATATACTAGGAATAGAGAAAAGAGAAACAGACTACAATGTGAATATTAATATCAATGAAATGATTTGCTTTTAAAAAATAAAATCTTTAGACATTTCTAGAGTCCAAAATATATACCTAATGATAACTCTCAAAGAACGATCAGCATTTAATTACTTGTTACATTATTCATCAACTTCCACTTCTGCACTCCAACATATTAAAACTTCCTTAGATACTTTTTCTTTTGCTTCAGGCCATTGCTCATATTGCGGTGTCTATAAGCAGGAATTCCCCCCACCTCCCTGCCCCACCTTTTCAACTACCCAGTCTCCGGAGTCCTCCAGTTGAAATGCCATTTTCACAAGGAATCTTTTGCTTACTTTGTTTTACTGTTCCAACAACACCACTACACCACGCCTGGTTGGTCTTACCCATTAGACTCCTATCACCACTAAATTCCTGCACTCAGAACTCTCATCAAACTGCAATGTCATCTTTACTTGTCTTTATTCTACTCTAAATGTTAAATGCCTTAGAGAACGTCTCTCTGTATGCCAACTTCTAGAATGCTTTATGCCTGGCACGTAGACAAATATTAGTTAACATAATAGATAATCTCCCAATATGGTGATTTGGTACTTCTGACAATGCAAAAGGAGAATTTTTATGTGAAGATAAAAAAATTCAAAGGTAACATTTGGCATGAATCTGTGAACAAAGAATGAAAGAAAGTCATGGCTATCCTGTTAAAATGTTTATTTTTAAGTTTCTGAATGAAATAGAATGAAAGCCGAAATTTATTGAGAATTTATAGTACTGATAAACCCGAAAATATCCCTACAACTTATATTTATTATCATAATTTGCACTGGAGAAGCGTAGACAAATCAAAGTTTAGAAAAATGAATTATTGCTAGCAAGTGATAGAACTAGGATTCAAAGGTAGTTTTATTGATTTCTGAAAGACTCTTTTTGTTCAAGTAAATGCATCTGCTTCTCCAGAGGCAACAAGATGATTTCAAGGAATATCCCAAGAAATACCTTCCAATACTAAAAATGAGAAAAATGTACATCATAAATAGTATATAAAGATAAAAGTAACATGTGATACATTTTGTATATATGCACATATACTTTATTAATACTGTTAATAATAAATGATATTATTTTAATTGGATAATATACTATAAAATGATAAGATTAAATTTAAAAAGTCAGATTACTAATATATAGAATGAAGAACAAGTGGGAATGGGGAGAAAAAGTAAAAGCAAGAAAAGAGGGAAAAAGGAAAAATGGCCTTATAATCTGGGTCTTCAGCTTTGCTGGGGAAAGCCTGGTTCTAGGCATTTTTCTTGGTGTTAATCATCTGTTCCATTACAGAGCCTCTTACTGTGAGTCCATGAAGGGACTCAAGGGCTTAGAGTGCTAAAAGAGAAATTCTCTAAGTTCAGTCCCCAAGTGGACCAAAAATGTTTAGAGGGCTTCCAAATTTCAACCAGGCAAAAGCATTTGGGCAGCAATCCTCACCCTATAGTTATGGTTTAACTTCAGGTTTCTAAAATATTTAACTTCTCTGATTTTTGGATTCTGCCATAACCTATGCTACTAATTCCTCAGTTTAAATCTAGGAGACATATATACTTTGGTTAAGATTTAATCTTTGCTTTTTTCTCCATGTGGGAATTTCTTAGTCTACCTACAGTACTAAGATGGGGGAATAGAATTTAACTTGTGATTATCAAGTGCTCAGTGATCTCAAGTTTATATAACTGCTATCACACCATGATTTCTGACTTCTTTAGCCAGAGGTGAAAAATCATTTTCTATACAAGTCTGGTTTATCTTCTGGGCTCAGAGCTTGGTCACATAGGTAAGTGGTATCCCATGATATTAGTTTTCAAGACCATATTATTTAATCACACATTTCCTTAATATGTGTTCCAAACAAATTGAGAAATAAACACAGACATCAGATGAGTGTAAATATTTTCTTCATTCATGATAAAGGTAGATGAAGAATGTGGCTAAGATGAGTTTCCTTAAATTGTCTTGATGCACCTGCTAAATTTGAACCTGAACTTTTTTGAAATCACTAGGTGAGGACATGCTACCCTAGTGAGCTAACTCAGTGGCAAATGGAGAAATAAGGCAGCATGCTTGCCCTATAAATAGCCAGTCATGAACAATGATTTTTTTTTGAGATTACTTTTCAACTTTATTGAGGTATAATTAAGATATAAAATTGTAAAATATTTAAAGTGTACATTGTGATTATATTATATACATGTACATTAGAAGAGGATTCTTCTCATCTAGTTAATTGAAACACCTATCACTTTACATATTTACTTGTGTGTGAGAACATTTAAATTCAACTCTCTAAGCAAAATTCAGTTATAAAGTGTTATCAACTATAGTCATCATGTTATACAATAGATCTTCAGACCACTCCGTAATTCCTTCACCTCCCAGGCCCCCACAACCACTTTCTACTCTATTTTTAAATGAGTTTGATTTTCTTTTAGATTCCACATATAAGTGATACCATGCAGTATTTGTCTTTATCTATCTGACTTATATTATTTAGCATAATACTCTCAAGGTCTATTCACAGTGTCAGACATGGTATGATTTTTATCCCAATCTCAACAAGCAGATAAATTTTGTAGAAAATGATCTAGTAATCTAGGTACTTAAGCCATTCTCAAATGGGAATTTTTAAGCATTCACAAAAGGAGACAAGATGAAATAATTAACAGAAATATCTCCATTGCCCAGGTTCCATAATTATCAACATATTAAAATTATTTTTCTGTGTCGTCTCCCCTACTCTTTTATGTTTTGACTGGCATTTCATCTTATACTGTTTCACCTATAAATTCATTGTATTTTACCCACAGGTTTGTCAGTAAGTATATCTAATATAAGAAAATTATCTTTGACCTACCATCACGCCAATATCAGTATCATCAATAAATCATAATAGATTCTCATATTTGGTATGTTTTCTTATTTCCTTTTCTCACATAAGTATGTCTTGTTTTGTGTTTCTTTTTTTCACAATTAAGGTGCTTGAATCAAAATCCAGACAAACCCCACACATTGTATATGGTTGTTATGTTACTTACGACTCTTTCTATTACAGTCCTTTCATTTTTACCCCTTGAATTGATGGAGATATGACATCATTTGTAGTGTATAATGTCTTTGATTACTCAAATGATTGCTTCCTGATGGTGTCACTTAACTTGTTTTTTCTTTACTCAATTACCTCTTATGCGCTAATTGTATTTAATTATTAATCAGATTTAGATTCATATTTTTAACAAAAAGTTTATAGATGAGACTGTATGCTTTCTATTGGGTTACATTATGAACCGTATAGTCTGTTTGACCTACTTTAGTAATACTTAGACTGATCAGTGTATCCATCTTGTCAGTATAATATATCTATTATAAATATCACCATCAATATTTCACAAATGGTTTTTAGCCATACTAATGCATTGTCTGGATCCATTATTACATTAAGAGGTCCAAACCATTGTACCTTTTGGTAGCTCAGCTGGTAGAATGGAGGACTGTAGGGTTAAAGAGGTCCAAACCACTGTTTTCTTTTTTATTTTTGTGAATTCACAACTTTTTTGATAGCTGTTTGATTACCTAAAGTACATTATACACAGGCAGACAGGATAAACATTTGGTTCTTCCCCTCCTCCATCAATGTTTTGGAGTAGTAATTTGATATCCTAGCAACTTCCACTGATGATCAATCAATTTCCTTTTGTAATGTATACACTCATGGGTTTTTATATATCTGATATGTTTCCACACATTACAGACACATTATTGTATTTTTATGCCCAAATTGTCCCATTTTAGACGAGTAAGTATGATCCAAATTGGTTCCTGTGTCCTCATGATATTTTTGCTTCTTTTCCTCCTGGCACAAAAAAGTGTTCTAGGCTTAGTTCATATGTTTCCTACTGCTAAGCTGGAAACAGCTTTCTCCAAGAAGTCCTGGTTCCTTTCAATGAGAAATAGTATTTAGAAACTACACACTGCTGTCAGAATTGCTTACAATCTAACATGAATAATGGGACCCAATTAGTGCCAAAAATTTACATCACTTAATTCAACAGGTTTAGTTTCAGTCTTTAGAATGCACTCAGAAAATGTACTCTGTCTTCATATTTCTACCTGTTAATAATTAGCTCAATATAATAGATACATTTGCAAAACTTAGTAGCTGCTGTGTTTTCCATAAATTTTAAGAATATGCTCATTATTTAATAACTTGTGTAAGGCTCAGACTGCGTTAGGTCTAAGTATTCTACTTCTATATAGTGTTTATATATTTTTTATATGCAGAATTAATCAACTATTTGACAGCAAATACACAGTGATCTTGGAATCAGTACTAGATCATAAATACTTCTTCATATCTTGTATTGTAACACTATCTCCACTATTACTGTATGTGGAAATGTTCATTTGACAAACATTCAGATTTTTGCTATAAAATACACATTTGTCCTAGACTTCTTAATTTAATTTAATTTTTAAAAGATTTTATTTATTTATTGACAGAGATCACAAGTAAGCAGAGAGGCAGACAGAGAGAGAGAGGGGGAAGTAGGCTCCCCACTGAGTAGAGAGCCCAACAGGGGTTCAATCCCAGGACTCTGAGATCATGATCTGAGCCGAAGGCAGAGGCTTAACTCACTGAGCCACCCTAGACTTCTTCTTTTTTTTTTTAATTTTTAATTTATTTTCAGCGTAACAGTATTCATTGTTTTTTCACCACACCCAGTGCTCCATGCAATCTGTGCCCTCCCTAATACCCACCACCTGGTTCCCCCAACCTCCCACCCCCCGCCCCTTCAAAACCCTCAGGTTGTTTTTCAGAGTCCGTAGTCTCTCATGGTTCACCTCCCCTTCCAATTTCCCTCAACTCCCTTCTCCTCTTCATCTCCCCTTGTCCTCTATATTATTTGTTATGCTCCACAAATAAGTGAAACCATATGATACTTGACTCTCTCTGCTTGACTTATTTCACTCAGCATAATCTCTTCCAGTTTTAAACATGTGACGACTCAGGTCATCATATATGCTTTCATTTTTGTTCTACTAATAAAGCTAAATTTGTTAATAGCTTTGGATAACTAGTTTTTAATTAAATCGTGTTTTCATCTAAGAAAAAACATGAATATAAGTATCTTCCTTTATTCTCATGATTATTTTAATAATCAATCTTGAAATAATTTTAGGAAGTAACTAAGTATTTTCTCTATTTCTTTATAGAGCAGCTAGGTATAAATACACTAAAATTTAGATCTTTAATTTTGATAGGCATTCTACAATATGTCAAATTTATAGACTCTCAAAGGAAATATTTTGCACCTAATCTTTATTACTGACTAAAATATAGGGTATAATATGGAACATATTTTCAAACTCGGGTCATCATATATACTTTCACTTTTGTTCTACTAACAGAGCTAAATTTGTTAACCTCACATAATAAGTTTCCAAGAGAATAGGATCTAAGAAATATTTTTCCCCTGCTCTCAGATACTCCTATAGACCAATTCAAAGTTCCAAAGAACCATTTGGATGATTATACTATAAAGGAAATAATAACAATTAAAATGCAAGTATTAATATATTTTGTATAAGCTAATTTTCAACTAAATTTTAGAGGAAATATAATGATCTTTTTCAGAGACTCTGAATTTGACCTCTGACATTCATTTAATTTTTCCTTCAATAAGTTATAAGCATCAGTCTTTATCTTAGGGAATTTGCATTAATGTTTCCAAATTTTCATTTTCACATTTCTTTTGTTCAAAGCATAGTGATACTTTACATTAAAATCAATTTGGTACAAGAAGAAAAATTTCCTACTGACTCTGCTGACTTTTCTGAGAATTTATCCTGTATTGCTATTATTACTAGTAACATCACCAAAGGTTTGATTAACTGGAATAGAATATTAAAATGTATTTTAGCATTATATGGAAAAATGATTATTGCATTCAAATAAGAAATGTTTTAGATAGAGACAATAGATTTAATCAGGAAAATCCTGTGGAAAACGTAGAATATACTTTAAGCTTTGAAGTAAGGCAATGAAATAATTTCTTACGTAGTAAATTCAATTCACTGGCATAAGTAGACATTATCTCTTCCAGGAATTCAAAATTTTAGAATTTTAATTAAAAAAGCATTTCATTTAGGGTCATTTAGAATTTGATTATTTTTCCTCATTCATGACCCTTACAAGGCTCAAAATTTATTCTTACCTTACTGAATGAAAAGTATTTTCTAGAAGAAATTATTATTTTACCTTACTTTGACTTACTTTATAATTTCTGCAATCTGCTCACATGTTAGAAATGACACTTATGAAACATAATATTCTTCATAACATAATGCTATCTATTATCACTAAACTACTTTCTTGAATAAGTGATTTTGTGATATCTTTCAAATATTCATTTTTGTTCTAAAAATATGATTCTGACTATGAACATTCCATTTTCATGCCAAGTTCCGGACAAGTATCTAACATGCAACCTCATACAGAACCTCATTGAAAACATTTGTTTCATACAATAAGACCTGTGAAAAATATCACATTTAAATCTCTGCATTTCTGAAACCAAGAAAAGAATAGATTTGTGGAATAATTTGAAAATATGTACAAAGTAAAACAAAATAAAGCAAGATTAACAGGGCATCATTTTTGGGACACTTGTGGGGGACTCAGACAGTTAAGTGTCTGACTCTTGATTTTGCTCAGATCACGATCTCAGGGTCCTGGGCTGGAGACCTGTGTTGGGTGTTGGGCTCTGTACTCTCTGGAGACTCCCTCAGCAGGGAGTCTGCTTGAGATTCTCTCTCCCTCTCCCTCTACCCCCATCCCCTCTGTTCTCTCTCTTGCAAATAAATAAATAAATCTTTTTTCTTTTCTTTTTTAAAAAAGATTTTATTTATTTAAGAGAGTGAGCAAGTGTGTGTGAGAGAGAGAGAGAGAGAGAGAGAAAGCACATGAACACAGGAAGAGGGAGAACCAGACTTTCTGCTGAGCAGGGAGCCAGATACAGGGCTTGATCCTAGAACCCTGAGATCATGACCTGAGTAGAAGGCAGCCACTTAATCAAGTGAAGCACCAGGGTGCCCCAATAAATAAATCTTTTAAAAAAAATAAAAGGGCAATATTTTTATTCATTTTCCCCCTTCATACTTTTTAGAATTCTCTCATTTGTTTGAAGCAAATAAAACTTTTTGGAACCTGTCCTTAAAGGCCTGTTTCACTTGGTGGTTCCTTAGTGGATAAATGAAGGGATTAAAAAAGGGGGCAACCGAGGTATTAAGCACAGCTACTCCTTTGCTTAAAGTCACTCTGTCATTTGTTGATGGTTTTATATACATATATGAATGGTTTTATATACATACATGATGGTTTTATATACATACATGAAGATGCAGCTACCATAAGAGATGGAAACTACAATCATGTGGGAAGAACAGGTAGAAAAGGCTTTAGTCCTTTGCTGAGCAGAAGGGAATTTGAGAATTGTCTTGATAATGTAGCCATAGGAGACAAGAACTAACATCAATGTGGCCATTAGTTTCACCATAGCCAAGAAAAAGGACATTAGCTCTAGGAAATGTGTATCTGAACAAGAGATCTGCAGGATGGTAGAAGAATCACAAATAAAATGATCAATGACATTGGAAGCACAGAATTCCAACTTGAGTCCCAAGATAATTGGAGGAAAGATGAGCAGGAATCCAGTTACCCAAGAGCTGACTACAAGTTGGTAGCAAACTTTGTTGCTCATGATGGTGGTATAGTGGAGAGGTCTACATATAGCCACATAACGGTCATAGGACATAGCTGCCAGAAGATAAAATTCAGTTACTCCCCAAAAGATGAAAAAACCCAACTGAGTCATACAACTTATATAGGAAATAGTCGAAGATTATTTGACCATAGAGTTGAGGGTCCATATCTGGGCTCTCTACTCTGTTCCACTGGTCCATGTGTCTGTTTTTATGCCAGTACCATGTTGTCTTGGTGATCACAGCTTTGTAGTAAAGCCTGAAATCAGGTAACGTGATGCTGCCAGTTTTATCTCTGTTTTTCAACATTTCCTTAGCAATTCGGGGTCTCTTCTGATTCCATACAAATTTTAGGATTATTTGCTCCAGCTCTCTGAAAAATACTGGTGGAATTTTGATCGGAATGGCATTAAAAGTATAGATTGCTCTGGGCAGTATAGACATTTTAATGATGTTTATTCTTCCGATCCAAGAGCATGGAATGGTCTTCCATCTTTTTGTGTCTTCTTCAATTTCTTTTAGGAGTGTTCTGTAGTTCCTCGAGTACAGATCTTTAACCTCTTTGGTTAGGTTTATTCCGAGGTATCTTATGGTTCTTGGTGCTATAGTAAATGGAATTGATTCTCTAATTTGCCTTTCTGTATTTTCATTGTTAGTGTATAAGAAAGCCACTGATTTCTGGACATTGACTTTGTATCCCGCCACATTACTGAATTGCTGTATGAGTTCTAGTAGTTTGGGGGTGGAGTCTTTCGGGTTTTCCATATAAAGAATCATGTCATCTGCGAAGAGAGAGAGTTTGACTTCTTCCTTGCCAATTTGGATACCTTTTATTTCTCTTTGTTGTCTGATTGCTGTTGCTAGGACTTCTAATACTATGTTGAACAAGAGTAGTGAGAGTGGACATCCTTGTCGTGTTCCTGATCTCAACGGGAAGGCTGCAAGCTTTTTCCCATTGAGGATGATATTTGCTGTGGGTCTTTCATAGATAGATTTGATGAAGTTCAGGAATGTTCCCTCTATCCCTATACTTTGAAGCGTTTTAATCAGGAATGGATGCTAGATTTTGTCAAAAGCTTTTTCTGCATCAATTGAGAGGATCATGTGGTTCTTCTCTCTTCTCTTATTGATTTGTTCTATCACATTGATTGATTTGCGAATGTTGAACCATCCTTGTACCCAGGGATGAATCCCACCTGGTCATGGTGGATAATCTTTTTCATGTGCTGTTGGATCCTGTTTGCTAGGATCTTGTTGAGAATCCTAGCATCCATATTCATCAGTGATATTGGTCTGAAATTCTCCGTTTTGGTAGGGTCTTTGCCTGGTTTGGGGATCAGGGTAATAGTTCTGTCCTTTGTCACAAGGCTCACCAGGAACCATGGAATACAAACAGTTGTGAACGAGATTTCTAAAAAGGAGAAATTCCTTAGGAAGAAATACCTAGGTGTCTTCAAGTGGGAATCCAGCAGAGTGAGAATGATGATGGTTAAGTTTCCTGTCACACTCAACAAGTAGGTAAAAAGTAAAAAGAGGAAAATTACAACCTGCAATTCAGGGTCATCTGTCAGACCCAAAAGAATAAACTCTTTCTGCATTGAATGATTCCTCATTTCTCTCTTATGGGTTTTAACAAAGCTAGATAAAAAGAGTTTAAAAAAATGGTCAAGATTATTTGCTAGAGTCAATTAAAAAAAAACAACAAAGAAGGAGAGAACCTAACATTCATTGATCTCCAGCAACACATCATGCACTGTATTTGGATATTTACATAAATTTTCTTATTAATATCTCCAACAACCTTCTTTGAACAGAGTATTACAATCCTTACTTCTTAGAGAAAGAAATTGAAGCTCAGATTAAAGAGTCTGTCTGGGGTGTATATCTAAATCCCAGTTTTCTAAAGTTGGTAAATTTTAAATGACCAACACACAACCCAGGTTGTGTATTCATTCAAATATCTTGGGTAAGATCTAGGCATTCTTATTTCTACAAAGTTTGCAGGTTCATAGCCAATTTGAGTAGTATTGTGTTAGTAATCCAGAGTCATTTAAACACTACACCTTTGTTCTTTTTTAATTTTATCATACTGAATATCCAGTATAGCCTTGAGTACATGAATAGAGTTGAGAATATTCATGAATTCACTTAAATTCTATGGAAATTGTGTGTAAATAGGGCACACAATTTTTTTTAGAAAGAGCACAGGACACGACATGTTTAAGACTCATTATAATATATATTACTGCTTCATGAATGGCAGTAGTAAGAAGATAATTCAAAATCTATGCTAACTGGGTGTGAAGTCAGAAGATTGCAGATGGGTCTGAAAATCATAGAACATAGTCACAGCATCTTAGATTTAAAAGAGATTTCATAGATTATTTGCCCAATCTTGTACATAAAACTAAAATCCTCTCTACAAAATTAAGGAAGGTGTCTACTTATCAGGTTTTACTTTTAAGATTGCAATTATGATAATGGATAGCTTTTAAGTGTAAGAAAAACACTGGGTGTTGTACATAAACAGTGAATCTTGGAACACTGCATCAAAAACTAATGATGTATTTTATGGTGACTAACATAACACAATAAAAAGTAAATAAATATAAACAAAAGGAGAAATTGTCCTGTAAATTCAAAAACGTACAAACTCTTGCAAGCACAGTTTAGATAGTGGTTTTCAACACCCTAAAACATTTTAGAAATTAGCTATATTGTTTGTAAGACCTATATTGAGAGTTGTCTTCCTCCTCCTCCTTCTTCAGAATGTTTTGTAGACCTGTTGCATTATTTCCTTATGAAGTTTACCATTAACATGATCCCTAAGAGCAAAAAACAAAACACAAATAAGCAAAAACAAAGTAAATTTTTTTTCTTTAGAATCATTTTTACCTGTGAAACTTTGGATTGCTGGTAATAACTTTCTTTCCTAGTATGGTCAACTATTCAGCTGTCTTTTAAAATCTACCATATATCTAAAATTTTCACCATTTTATGTTTATTTCTTTTTTGCAGCTCTCATGTCAAGATTCATGCCTGCTCAGAAAAATTATGTATTGCTTCTTTAATAGTTTTCTCCTAGTTTGATTTAAAAAAATAAAATTTGATCTAGTCCAGAGGGTTGTCTGAATATCATGGTGACTTCCAGAATCAAGTGAGAAAGTATTTAAAGTAGTTCGTGGTATCTTCTGTCTAAAGCTGCTTTGTGTTTATTGGCTGATAAATGGAAGCAATGTAGTCCTTATCACATCTATTGTCTTGTAATCACCATCTTCATAACTCCTATTTTTTATATTAATAAGTGGAAAAATAGCTCTCTAGGAAGGTATAATCGGACAAAAACAAGTTGATGAGTAAAATGTGACAAAATGATGACCATAGAGTGAAAATTTCTCTTTCTAGAGATTGTTTCATTAGTCTTTTTTTTCTCAGTTTATGCATTGCTTTTTAAAGCTTATATAATTAATAAAAAATCAATGGACAGTTTTAAGTGCATTTTGTAAATAGATACTGTTTATACATTTTGTATTTCTATACCAAAAAAGATGTAAAATGATTAACCAAAAAGAAAAAAAAATCAAGCTACTCATACATATCTGCTTTTGATTTCCACAAAATCATCTTAGTTTACAATTAAAAATAATAGATCCAACTCTAAAATGTTTACCTTAATTCCTCTGTTTTCCCATATTTTCTTCTAGGATATGAAAAAAAGAGCTAGTAATGGATTATGAATGTATTCAAAGCTTAAACAATATTATTTCAGTAAGAAATTGAAAGAAAAATAGCTTTTAGGTTGCAACTTAATGCAGAAAGATGGAATATATGCTGTGCTTTTATAAATTTTCTGTGTCTACCTTACTCCTGTATGTAAGTTTGAACTTAGATCAGTTCTGGACTTGGGTAGTACTGTATTTAATATTATTTTAGACAAGATAAATTCTCTCACCTTTGCTGTGAATATGTCCAAGTTATATCATACCTATTATTAATACAAGTGAAAGTTATTTCTATATTCTTTACAATTGGAAATGGAAAAAATCCAGGAAAATCTGATAAAAGTGTTATGATATCCACCAGGTAGGGGAATAGTTCATTGTTAATTTTACATGCTAAAAGTATGAATGTTCTTATATCCTTTAATTAATCACATACACAAGGGATTCTATCAAGAAGGGAAAAGAAAAAAAACAATACAAAGAAAACATTCCCCTGGGATTGATCAGAAGACACTAATGATATATGATAAAACTAACTTGTATAGCATATTATAATAGAATGTGAAGGGTCAATGTACTTAAGGAGAACTGAGGTTAAAGGAAATCTGTGACAAAGCTAATGAGCAATTAATGGGTCATGATCACATTCATTTCATTATTTAGTAATTATTTTTAATATTTCAGATTAGAAGTATATAATCCCCTTAGATTTATCACATTTAACAAAATCTTTCATTCATAAAGTCCTTGTAAAAATAGTTGTAAAGTTACTCATTTTTATCATTTTACAAAAAAATTTCCAGAGCATAGGGGTGCCTGGATAGCTCAGTTGGTTAAAGCATCTGCCTTTGGCTCAGATCATGATCTTGGAGTCCTGTGATGGAGCCCCATGTTTGGTGCCCTGCTCAGTGGGGAGTCTGTTTCTCCCTTTGCCTCTGCTCTTCCTCCTGCTCTCTCTTTCTCTCTCAAATAAATTAATAAACTCTTTTAAAAAGATTTCCAGAGCATAGATAAAGAGGAAAATCTCCCTTTCTGGTTTTATGGAACCAGCATAACATTGACATTAGTGTCTGTCAAGTTAAAGAAAATAAGTTAAACTTATAGACTAATCTTTCTTTGGCATATGAAAAAATAAAAAAAGCATTAACAAATTAAATCCAGTGATATATAAAATTGGTGCCACATTAAGACCAATTTGAATTAATTCCAGGTATGTGAAATTGGTTGGTATTAGGAAACAAATTAATGATTCATTACACAAATAGATGAAAATCACATGTTAATCTCATTTGATTAAAAGCAGTATTTGATAAAATTCAGTACTCATTTATCAAAAAATTCTTGACAACCTTGGAGTAGAGGGAATTTCTTTAATTTGATGCAGAAAACCTAAAAAATAAAAGTAAACTCTTTAGGAGATACCATATTTAGTGGTAAAATATTAAAAGCTATCCCTCTGAGACAAGAGAAAATTACTCTCATTATTTATATTTAACATTGTATCCATATTTTTGGCTAGTTTAAAGAGGCCAAATAAAGAAAGAAGAAAGGAAAGTTAGGCTGATTAAAAAAGGAAAAATTAGTGTTATTGATCATAGATAACAGGTTACGTATATAGGCAATCCAAATGAATCTATGGAAAACATTAAAATCAAACATTGACTTTAGCAAAGTCACTCTGGTCACGTACAAATAAAAATTGTGGAGTGCCTGGGTGACTCATTCGGTTAAGCCTCTGCCTTAGGCCCAGGTCATGATCACAGGGTCCTGGAATTAAGTCCTTTATGGGGCTCCCTGATCAGCAAGGAGTCTGTTTCTCCCTTTCCCTCTACCTCTCCCCCCTGCTTGTTCTCTCTTTCTCTCAAATAAATAAGTAAAATCTTTAAAATATATATATATATTTCAAATGTAAATTATATATTTATTCTTACAGCAAAGAATCAGGAAATAAAAATAAAATAAATTAAAATACTGATACTGTTATAGTGATATAAAAATATTCAATACCAAGGAAGAAAACTATTAAAATACATGCAAAACTGCTGTCCTGGAAACAAAAACCGTTCTATTATAAGAAAATAGAATGACTTAAATAAATGGAGGGCTAAAACTGAAATCAGACATTTAAAACACTACAAAAACACCAGTAGTTGATGGAAAATGAAAGGCAACTCTGTTCCTTCTTATTATTTACATTCTTCCTGTGAAGAGGGAATGTTTATGCATAGAAGGTATCCTCTCCATAGAAGATCATAGTCTGTCATTGCTACCTCACAATACACATGGTTCATTTGAGGAAAATGAAGCTGAGGAAAGCTGTATTTTGTAAATGGCAGATGTTTCTCATAATTCTTTTTTCTTTCTTTCTTTTTAAAGAATTTATTAGAGAGAGGGAGAGCACAAGTGAAAGAGCACAAGCAGGGGTAGTAGTAGAGGGGGAAGGAGAAGCAGACTCCCCACTGAGCAGGAGCCTGATGTGGGGCTCCGTCTCAGGACCCTGAGATCATGACCCCAGCCAAAGACAGCTGCTTAACCAACTCAGTCACCCAGGCACCCCTCTCATAACTCTTTCTGAGACTATTTGGAAAATTAAAGTTTACTGTTTGTCTTTGAGTTGAAATTTAAAAGGATTATGGGTTGTACATGGCAGTTTGCTTGATAGCATCTGACTTTCAGACTTAAAAATTGTTGAATTCTTAATTATATGTTGTTTATGACAAAGGATACAAACATATTGAATACTTCTGTATCTTAACTTTTTATCATTTAGGTTTCATTTTTAAATTTCAAACTTTATCAAAGACTCCAAAACTGAATTTTTTAATCTAGCCCTTATGTATAAAATTAATATCCCACACCAAAGAGTTTTAACTATAATCTTGCAGAAGCCAATACTTGTAATGGTAAAACAGAATAAATAGAAGCATCCTTCACTGAAAAAAAAAAAGTGGAGGGCTATCCCATAGTCATGTATTAGAAAGTTCAATATTATAAGAATGTTGGTTCTCTCTAAATTATCTATTGAGGCAGTGCAATGCCATAAAACTGCAACATTCTTTTAAAGATAATATTTATTTACTTGAGAGAGAGTGAGAGAGAGAGAGCATGAGAGCAGAGTGGGTCAGAGGAAGAAGCAGACTCCCCTCTGAGCAGGGAGCCCAATCCAGGACTCAATCCCAGGACTCCAGGATCATGACCTGAGCTGAAGGCAGTGGCTTAACCAACTGAGCCATGCAGATGCCCTAAAACTGTAGCATTTTAATTTCAAAAAATTTCAAAAGCTGATTCTAAATTTAGATGGAAATGCAAAGGACAAAACATAGCTAGACAATCTTGAAGTACAACAAAGTTGGAAGACTTACTGAAAATATCAATACTTATTATAAAGCTACAGTAATTAAGATGTTGTGGTATTGGTACAAGAAAAACTAAAAAATGAAATTGGCCAGCAAAATGAAAAAAAAATTCCAGTAATAGATCCAGACTTATTTGATCACCTGAATTACAGCAAATTCACACCTGGAAGGAGAAAGGAAAGATTCAATAAATAATGCCATGTCAAGTGGATATTCCTATGGAAAGAATGAATGAAATTTAGTCCCTACACTTTAAAATATAGTGAAGGTTTACCATAGTGGTTGTACTGGTTTTCTCTCCGCCTGCAGGTTATTAACCACATGGGCAAATAATGGTTAATTTTGCCTATTTTAGCCAGGCTTATATGCATAGATCAATGATGAATGAAAGGGATCTGATAGTTACCAATTTGTCTATCCTGATTTTTAGACACTCTCGATCCAGATAAATGATTACTAGGTGGGATTGTAGATCCATTGGATCCACTGCAAAATAGTTAGATAGGATTCCATCACCTGGTCTTGAAACATACAAGCTTTATTTGTATTTGTGTCCTGTGGTGTCAGAGTCAGTTCCAATAGAAGCTGAAAGGTCAATTTTAACAGATGTTGAAAAAATTTGGAAGTCCCTTTTTCCCCAGGTCTAGAATTACTCTGATAAGTGACCAAACCTCTTCTTGGGGAAGGACTGACTGAAAAACTTCTGTCTGTATTTTTAAAAATGTTTTATTTATTTATTTGACAGAAAGAGAGATCACAAGTAGGCAGAGAGGCAGGCAGAGAGAGAGGGAGGGAAGCAGGCTCCCTGCTGAGCAGAGAACCTGATGCAGGGCTCCATCCCAGGATCCTGGGATCATGACCTGGGCTGGAGGCAGAGGCTTTAACCCACTGAGACACCCAGGAACCTCTCCTGTCTGTATTTTTTATGGTGTTACAGCATCCTTCCACAAGAAGACATGACCTCTCCTTCAAAGATGGGGTTGACAGTTGGAAACTGGCTCATATATGTCAATTGGGTAAGAGAATTTCCATTGGGTTGGCTTCCTTCAATCTTCTTCTTGAAACTTCTTGATTATATAGCTCAAATAATACTCTGTTTTGCTGCTCATCTCAGTCCTATTCTGCTAGATATTGTCACAGACCTCTACGGGTCAGTGACTGTGTGTTTCCATTCCCAGGTAAATGAAAATTAGTCCACCTTGCCCTTAACTGTAAGTTGTTGCTGCCTGATTTTTGATACTCTGAATCTTGTCATTGACAAATAGCAGCCGATCATTGATTTACAAAGAACAGTCATCATAAGGTTCCAGTGATGCTGGTGTTGCCTCTACTAGAATGTTGCTTCTTTGTTTTGTGAAGAGAATTTCCTTTGGCTTCTCACAGTTTATGTGTTCTCTGGTTTTAGTTGATAAATCCAATCCAGCATTCCTAACTTTTTGAGACTTTTGCATCATTTATAAACACTGTGTAAAGATGTTCTGGCATCTCTACCTCATTTATTGTAGGCTCCAATGTGCCCAAGCTTCAAGGAGTCAAACTAGCAGTACATTAGGACTGGTTCCAGGTGTTTTTGCCAGGATGTCAAATTATGAGCCACTGAAGAGTGGCCCTATATCAGCAATTTCTCCCTTATTTAGCATTTTATTTAACCCTTACTCAAGTATAGTACCATTGTTGTCCATTCTTAGGACTGTTATCTTGATTCCTGCAATTACACATTAGCTATTTTGTTGATATTTTCTTTCTGTAGGAGGGAGAGTACTTTTTTAGGAATGCCATGTTGAAACTTCATCCTAGACATTGTTATAGAAGCCATGAGGTGAGGGCAGATTTAAGGAAAATAAGTGCTGTCTTCCAGTGCATTTGGTTCAGATGAAGACTGTGTATTTTCCAAGTAGGAGGAGGCCATTATTTTCTAGTAAGGAAGAATGAACCACTTCAAATCAGAGAGTGTAGGAGAATGGGGGGGGGGCTCAAGGTTCTTAAGAACAGTTACTCTGGTATCTTCATCCTGCTGTGCAAACTGAGGACAAGGGTAAAACACTTGCTTCAGAATTCTTCCACTTGGGGGTCAAGGGAGATTTACACATTAATTCTTCTCAGTCATTGAATGAGTACTCCTCTTGAGGAGTTTTGGTTTCATACACTTCTAGCCTGCTGCAAAGATGGGCACAATAGACCTCTGTGGCCCTATGTCCCTTCTGGTAGTTGGAAGTCAGGAAGTCAGGCTGGTGCATGTCACAGCAGGAAGACTGAGAAGCTACGGATGGGGTACTGCAGCATCTCTTATGGGCCTCACCTACAGTACAAATCTTCTGAAAATGTATAGGTGTATGTTCAAGACAGATAATGTAAGCTACAATGAAACTCTGTACAGAAATTCCATTGGCTTTTAATTTATGTCATTTGCATATTAATTTGAGCCAGAATGCAATTGCCTTCTAAGAGTTTATCTTGGAGAAATTTCTAAAATCTTTCCCAGAAACTATTGACTTATATTTTATTTGTATTTTGTAAGGCTGGATGTGATGTGGTATTTTTGTCCCTCATAGAAAACTGTTAATATAACATTAATTAAAGACATTTCCAAGAAGTGACCTTACTAAGTAAGGGACGTGCTGGAGACAAGAAATGTTTTTAGAAATTTAATTTGAACGGACTTGAGATTAGAAAGGAGCAAATGTTTTAGGAACTCAATGATACTTGCTTTGGGCAGCCAATCTCTTATTAAAACTTAAATCATCAACTTTAGTGTTCCTTTATCCTGGAAGATGAGGCAATTCTTTTGATTGAATCACTGAAGCCTTGTTTTACTTGCTTGTTTCTCAAAGTATAAATGAAAGAGTTCAACATAGGAGTGATGGAAGTAGTTAGCATTATTACACCCTTATTAATGGCCACTGATTCCTTTGCTGAAGGTTTGTCATAGATGAAGATACAGCTGCCACAAGTGATAGAAACTATAATCATATGGGAAGAATAGGTAGAAAAGAGTTTTTTCCTTTGCTGGGCAGAAGGGAATCTTAAAATAGTCTTGGTTATGTATGTGTAGGTAAGAACCACACAAAGAAGTGTTGTGATGGAGGTCAACAGAGCACAAACTAGAACATTGCTCAATGACCCATGTGTCTGAGCATGAAATCTTCAGGAAGGGAGATACGTCACAGAGAAAGCTATCAATGACATTTGAGCTACAGAATTCCAGATTTTGGCTAAGCTAAATGGTGGGAGTATGATTAACAAGCCAGCTATCCAACAACAAAGGATGAGTCTTTTACAGACTCTGTTGTTCATGATGGTGGTGTAATGCAGGGGTTTGCAGATGGCCACGTAGCGGTCATAGGATATGGTATTCAGGAGAAAAAATTCCATTACTCCAAAAAGGTCTGTGAAAAATGCTTGAATGGCACAAGTACAGTAGTCTTGTCCCCTGTTGCTAGGTAACATAAGTATCTAGGAATACAAGTTGATGTGAATAAAACCTCTAAGAAGGAAAAATTTTGTAGGAAAATGTACATTGGTGTTTTAAGGTGAGAATCTACTAGTGTAAGTGAAATAATAGCCAGGTTCCCAGTTATACTTAATAAGTAGGTAAAACATAGAAAAGTTAAAAGTAAACCCTGAAGTTGTGGGTCATCTATTAGTCTCAGAAGAATGAATGTTGTTATTGTATGGTTTTTCATCTCTGACTTCTGATTTTTGCCCAATCTGCATGAAAAAGATAAGTTATTTTATTAGAACACAGGGATGTCAAAGTTTATTAGTGATAAACAATGACAAAGTCAAGGAGGTAACTGGGTCACATGAAACATTTATTAATAATATTGTTAATATACCAATGGACTTAGTTTGTAAATATCTTTCTTGAATTTTTTTTTCAAGTTTCAACTTAAATTCTAGTTAGTTAACATATAGTGTAATATTAATTTCAGAAGTAGAATTTAGTGATTCATCATTTACATATAAAACCTAATGCTTATCACAAGTGCCCTCCTTAGTACCCATCTCCCATTTAGCTCATTCCCCCCTACCCACTGCCTCCTGCAACCCTCAGTTTGTTCTCTATAGTTAATAGTTACTTAATTTCCCTCCCTCTCTTTTTTTTTCTTTCCCCTATGTTCATCTGTTTTTCTTAAATTCCACATGAGTGAAATTATGTGGTATTTTTCTTTCTCTGACTGACTTATTTTGGTTACCATAATAAACGAAATTTCTTATAGACCAATTTACTTGGACCACAATCCAGTAATTTATGGATTCTCTGTCTCCATTGCATTTTCCCAAATTTATTTAAAAATTTTGTCTTTATTCTGGATTGGTGTTATTGATAGCACCTTGTGATGTCATCAGTGTTAAAATTTTCTATTACTCCCATATCGTCTTCTCTATGTTTTTAAGTAATTAAAAACATTTGAGTATAGTTGACTCAGTAATCCCACTACTGGGTATTTACTCAAAGGAAATAAAAGCACTAATTCAAAAAGATATATGCATGTCTATGTTTATTGCAGCTTTATTTACAATAGCTAAGATATGGAAGCAAGCTAAGTGTCCATTGATAGATGAATGGATAAAGAAAATATAGTTAGTGTGTGCATGTAAATATATTTCTATGGAATATTACAACAACCATTCTTCTCTGTTTTGAAGCTAAAATCTTTTTTTTTTCCCCTGGTTTTTACATTTTATTTAATTAATTAATTAATTAATTAATTTTTTAAGATTTTATTTATTTATTTGACAGACAGAGATCACAAGCAGGCAGAGAGGCAGGCAGAGAGGGAGGAAACAGGCTCCCTGCCGAGCAGAGAGCCTGATGCAGGACTCGATCCCAGGACCCTGAGATCATGACCTGAGCTGAAGGCAGTGGCTCAACCCACTGAACCACCCAGGCGCCCCAACATTTTAAATAGCTGAGCAAAACAAATCAAAAGGAGAATACATTTTCAAAGATGAAATATGTAAAATGACATTACAGATCTGGTTTCACAGACGACATTTGCAATCGATTTGGGTGATAGGGAACATCGGCCTTGCACACCAATTAAGTAAAATGTTATCCCTTGAAGAATTGTATTTTTTTCATAAATATATTACAAAAAACTGCTCAATTCTTATGATATTTTGGATTTCATAAAAAAAAAACCTTGTGGAAATTTGTTTTCTATCTTGTGATAAAAGTAACTATATGAGATCCTGAATTTTCCTCTTTGACCCATAAAGCCTAAAATATTCATTATCTGACTTTTTTTTTAAATTAAATTTTTAATTTATTTTCAGCGTAACAGTATTCATTGTTTTTTCACCACACCCAGTGCTATATGCAATCTGTGCCCTCCCTAATACCCACCACCTGGTTCCCCCACCCTCCCACCCCGCCCCTTCAAAACCCTCAGGTTGTTTTTCAGAGTCCATAGTCTCTCATGGTTCACCTCCCCTTCCAATTTCCCTCAACTCCCTTCTCCTCTCCATCTACCCTTGTCCTCTATATTATTTGTTATGCTCCACCAATAAGTGAAACCATATGATACTTGACTTTCTCTGTTTGACTTATTTCACTCAACATAATCTCTTCCAGTCCTGTCCATGTTGCTACAAAAGTTGGGTATTCGTCCTTTCTGATGGAGGCATAATACTCCATAGTGTATATGGACCACATCTTCCTTATCCATTCATCCGTTGAAGGGCATCTTGGTTCTTTCCACAGTTTGGCGACCGTGGCCATTGCTGCTATAAACATTGGGGTACAGATGGCCCTTCTTTTCACTACATCTGTATCTTTGGGGTAAATACACAGCAGTGCAATTGCAGGGTCATAGGGAAGATCTATTTTTAATTTCCTGAGGAATCTCCACACTGTTCTCCAAAGTGGCTGCACCAGTTTGCATTCCCACCAACAGTGTAAGAGGGTTCCCCTTTCTCCAAATCCTCTCCAACACACGCTGTTTCCTGTCTTGCTAATTTTGGCCATTCTAACTGGTGTAAGGTGGTATCTCAACGTGGTTTTGATTTGAATCTCCCTGATGGCTAGTGATGATGAACATTTTTTCATGTGTCTGGTAGCCATTTGTATGTCTTCATTGGAGAAGTGTCTGTTCATATCTTCTGCCCATTTTTTAATATGATTGTCTGTTTTGTGTGTGTGGAGTTTGAGGAGTTCTTTATAGATCCTGGATATCAACCTTTTATCTGTACTATCATTTGCAAATATCTTCTACCATTCCATGGGTTGCCTCTTTGTTTTGATGACTGTTTCTTTTGCTGTGCAGAAGCTTTTGATCTTGATGAAGTCCCAAAAGTTCATCTTTGCCTTTGTTTCCTTTGCCTTTGGAGACATATCTTGAAAGAAGTTGCTGTGGCTGATATCAAAGAGGTTACTCCCTATGTTCTCCTCGAGGATTCTGATGGATTCCTGTCTCACGTTGAGGTCTTTTACCAATTTCAAGTTTATCTTTGTGTACGGTGTAAGAGAATGGTCGAGTTTCATTCTTCTACATATAGCTGTCCAGTTTTCCCAGCAACATTTATTGAAGAGACTGTCTTTTATCCACTGGATATTTTTTCCTGTTTTGTCAAAGATTATTTGACCATAGAGTTGAGGGTCCATATCTGGGCTCTCTACTCTGTTCCACTGGTCCATGTGTCTGTTGTTATGCCAGTACCATGCTGCCTTGGTGATCACAGCTTTGTAGTAAAGCTTGAAATCAGGTAACGTGATGCCACCAGTTTTATTTTTGTTTTTCAACATTTCCTTAGCAATTTGGGGTCTCTTCTGATTCCATACAAATTTTAGGATTATTTGCTCCAGCTCTTTGAAAAATACTGGTGGAATTTTGATCGGAATGGCATTAAAAGTATAGATTGCTCTGGGCAGTATAGACATTTTAACGATGTTTATTCTTCCGATCCAAGAGCATGGAATGGTCTTCCATCTCTTTGTGTCTTCTTCAATTTCTTTTAGGACTGTTCTGTAGTTCCTCGAGTACAGATCTTTAACCTCTTTGGTTAGGTTTATTCTGAGGTATCTTATGGTTTTTGGTGCTATAGTAAATGGAATCGATTCTCTAATTTGCCTTTCTGTATTTTCATTGTTAGTGTATAAGAAAGCCACTGATTTCTGGACATTGACTTTGTATCCTGCTACATTGCTGAATTGCTGTATGAGTTCTAGTAGTTTGGGTTGGAGTCTTTTGGGTTTTCCATATAAAGAATCATGTCATCTGCGAAGAGAGAGAGTTTGACTTCTTCCTTGCCAATTTGGATACCTTTTATTTCTCTTTGTTGTCTGATTGCTGTTGCTAGGACTTCTAATACTATGTTGAACAAGAGTGGTGAGAGTGGGCATCCTTGTCGTGTTCCTGATCTCAATGGGAAGGCTGCAAGCTTTTTCCCATTGAGGATGATATTTGCTGTGGCTCTTTCATAGATAGATTTGATGAAGTTCAGGAATGTTCCCTCTATCCCTATACTTTGAAGCGTTTTAATCAGGAACGGATGCTGGATTTTTTTTTTTTTTTTTTTTAATTTTTTATTTATTTTCAGCGTAACAGTATTCATTGTTTTTTCACCACACCCAGTGCTCCATGCAATCTGTGCCCTCCCTAATACCCACCACCTGGTTCCCCCACCCTCCCACCCCGCCCCTTCAAAACCCTCAGGTTGTTTTTCAGAGTCCATAGTCTCTCATGGTTCACCTCCCCTTCCAATTTCCCTCAACTCCCTTCTCCTCTCCATCTACCCTTGTCCTCTATATTATTTGATATGCTCCACCAATAAGTGAAACCATATGATACTTGACTTTCTCTGTTTGACTTATTTCACTCAGCATAATCTCTTCCAGTCCTGTCCATGTTGCTACAAAAGTTGGGTATTCGTCCTTTCTGATGGAGGCATAATACTCCATAGTGTATATGGACCACATCTTCCTTATCCATTCATCCGTTGAAGGGCATCTTGGTTCTTTCCACAGTTTGGCGACCGTGGCCATTGCTGCTATAAACATTGGGGTACAGATGGCCCTTCTTTTCACTACATCTGTATCTTTGGGGTAAATACCCAGCAGTGCAATTGCAGGGTCATAGGGAAGCTCTATTTTTAATTTCCTGAGGAATCTCCACACTGTTCTCCAAAGTGGCTGCACCAGTTTGCATTCCCACCAACAGTGTAAGAGGGTTCCCCTTTCTCCACATCCTCTCCAACACACGTTGTTTCCTGTCTTGCTAATTTTGGCCATTCTAACTGGTGTAAGGTGGTATCTCAATGTGGTTTTGATTTGAATCTCCCTGATGGCTAGTGATGATGAACATTTTTTCATGTGTCTGGTAGCCATTTGTATGTCTTCATTGGAGAAGTGTCTGTTCATATCTTCTGCCCATTTTTTAATATGATTATCTGTTTTGTGTGTGTTGAGTTTGAGGAGTTCTTTATAGATCCTGGATATCAACCTTTTATCTGTACTTTCATTTGCAAATATCTTCTCCCATTCCGTGGGTTGCCTCTTTGTTTTGATGACTGTTTCTTTTGCTGTGCAGAAGCTTTTTATCTTGATGAAGTCCCAGAAGTTCATCTTTGCCTTTATTTCCTTCACCTTTGGAGACATATCTTGAAAGAAGTTGCTATGGCTGATATCAAAGAGGTTACTCCCTATGTTCTCCTCGAGGATTCTGATGGATTCCTGTCTCACGTTGAGGTCTTTTATCCATTTCGAGTTTATCTTTGTGTACGGTGTAAGAGAATGGTCAAGTTTCATTCTTCTACATATAGCTGTCCAGTTTTCCCAGCACCATTTATTGAAGAGACTGTCTTTTTTCCACTGGATATTTTTTCCTGTTTTGTCAAAGATTATTTGACCATAGAGTTGAGGGTCCATATCTGGGCTCTCTACTCTGTTCCACTGGTCCATGTGTCTGTTTTTATGCCAGTACCATGCTGTCTTGGTGATCACAGCTTTGTAGTAAAGCTTGAAATCAGGTAACGTGATGCCACCAGTTTTATTTTTGTTTTTCAACATTTCCTTAGCAATTCGGGGTCTCTTCTGATTCCATACAAATTTTAGTATTATTTGCTCCAGCTCTTTGAAAAATACTGGTGGAATTTTGATTGGAATGGCATTAAAAGTATAGATTGCTCTGGGCAGTATAGACATTTTAACGATGTTTATTCTTCCCATCCAAGAGCATGGAATGGTCTTCCATCTTTTTGTGTCTTCTTCAATTTCTTTTAGGAGTGTTCTGTAGTTCCTCGAGTACAGATCTTTAACCTCTTTGGTTAGGTTTATTCCGAGGTATCTTATGGTTTTTGGTGCTATAGTAAATGGAATCGATTCTCTAATTTGCCTTTCTGAATTTTCATTGTTAGTGTATAAGAAAGCCACTGATTTCTGGACATTGACTTTGTATCCTGCTACATTACTGAATTGCTGTATGAGTTCTAGTAGTTTGGAGGTGGAGTCTTTTGGGTTTTCCATATAAAGAATCATGTCATCTGCGAAGAGAGAGAGTTTGACTTCTTCCTTGCCAATTTGGATACCTTTTATTTCTCTTTGTTGTCTGATTGCTGTTGCTAGGACTTCTAATACTATGTTGAACAAGAGTGGTGAGAGTGGGCATCCTTGTCGTGTTCCTGATCTCAATGGGAAGGCTGCAAGCTTTTTCCCATTGAGGATGATATTTGCTGTGGGTTTTTCATAGATAGATTTGATGAAGTTCAGGAATGTTCCCTCTATCCCTATACTTTGAAGCGTTTTAATCAGGAACGGATGCTGGATTTTGTCAAAAGCTTTTTCTGCATCAATGGAGAGGATCATGTGGTTCTTCTCTCTTCTCTTATTGATTTGTTCTATCACATTGATTGATTTGCGAATGTTGAACCATCCTTGTAACCCAGGGATGAATCCTACCTGGTCATGGTGGATAATCTTTTTAATGTGCTGTTGGATCCTGTTTGCTAGGATCTTGTTGAGAATCTTAGCATCCATATTCATCAGTGATATCGGTCTGAAATTCTCCTTTTTGGTAGGGTCTTTGCCTGGTTTGGGGATCAGGGTGATGGTGGCTTCATAAAAAGAGTCTGGAAGTTTTCCTTCTGCTTCAATTTTTTGAAACAGCTTCAGGAGAATAGGTATTATTTCTTCTTTGAAAGTTTGATAGAATTCCCCAGGGAATCCGTCAGGTCCTGGGCTCTTGTTTTTTGGGAGGTTTTTGATCACTGCTTCAATCTCGTTACTAGATATCGGTCTATTCAGGTTGTCAATTTCTTCCTGGTTCAATTTTGGGAGTTTATAGTTTTCCAGGAATGCATCCATTTCATCTAGGTTGCTTAGCTTATTGGCATATAACTGTTGATAATAGCTTCTGATGATTGTTTCTACTTCCTTGGTGTTAGTTGTGATCTCTCCCTTTTCATTCATAATTTTATTAATTTGGGCTTTCTCTCTTTTCTTTTGGATTAGTGTGGCCAATGGTTTATCGATCTTATTGATTCTTTCAAAAAACCAGCTTCTAGTTTCGTTGATACGTTCTACTGTATCTCTGGTTTCTACCTCGTTGATCTCTGCTCTAATCTTGATTATTTCCCTTCTTACGTGTGGAGTTGGTTTGATTTGTTGTTGATTCTCCAGTTCTTTAAGGTGTAGAGACAGCTGGTGTATTCTGGATTTTTCAATTTTTTTGAGGGAGGCTTGGATGGCTATGAATTTCCCCCTTAGGACCGCCTTTGCTGTATCCCATAGGTTTTGGAGTGAAGTGTCTTCGTTCTCATTGGTTTCCATAAATTGTTTAAGTTCTTCTTTGATCTCCTGGTTGATCCAAGCATTCTTAAGCAAGGTGGTCTTTAGCTTCCAGGTATTTGAGTTCCTTCTGAACTTTTCCTTGTGATTGAGCTCCAGTTTCAAAGCATTGTGATCTGAGAATATGCAGGGAATCATCTCAGTCTTTTGGTATCGGTTGAGCCCTGATTTGTGACCCAGTATGTGGTCTATTCTGGAGAAGGTTCCATGTGCACTTGAGAAGAATGAGTATTCTGTTGTTTTAGGGTGGAATGTTCTGTATATATCTATGAGGTCCATCTGGTCCAATGTGTCATTCAATGCTCTTATTTCTTTATTGATTTTCTGCTTCGATGATCTGTCTATTTCTGAGAGAGGCGTGTTAAGATCTCCTACTATTAATGTATTCATATCAATATGACTCTTTATCTTGATTAATAGTTTTCTTATGTAATTGGCTGCTCCCATATTGGGGGCATAGATATTTACAATTGTTAGATCATCTTGGTGGATAGTCCCTTTAAGAATGATGTAGTGTCCTTCTGTATCCCTGACTACCGTCTTTAGTTTAAAATCTAATTTATCTGATATGAGAATCGCTACCCCGGCCTTCTTTTGAGGCCCATTGGCGTGAAAGATGCTTCTCCATCCCTTCACTTTCAGTCTAGGTGTATCTTTAGGTTCAAAATGGGTCTCTTGTAGACAACATATGGATGGGTCCTGTCGTTTTATCCAATCTGCAACCCTGTGTCGTTTTATGGGTGCATTTAGGCCATTCACATTGAGAGTGATTATTGAGAGATACGTTTTTATTGACATTGTGTTATCTTTGAAGTCTTTCTTTCTGTCGATTGTCTCTATATTTCTGTTCAATGCTATTCTTAGGATTTTTCCTCTTTTATAGAACCCCCTTTAATATTTCCTGCAGTGTCGGCTTGGTGGTTGCATAGACTTTCAAGCCTTGCCGGTCTTGGAAACTCTTTATCTCTCCATCCATTTTGAATGTCAGTCTTGCTGGATAAAGTATTCTTGGCTGCATGTTCTTCTCATTTAGTGCCCTGAATATATCTTGCCAGCCCTTTCTGGCTTGCCAGGTCTCTGTGGACAGGTCTGACGTTATTCGGATGGGCTTTCCTCTGTATGTAAGGAGCTTCTTTGTCCTAGCGGCTTTCAAGAGATTGTATCTACAATTATGATTCCTCAATTTTACTATGAGGTGCCTGGATGTTTTTTTTGAATTTATAATCTTGGGGGGGGACCTTTCTACTTCTAGTACATGAACACTTGTTCCATTCGCAAGGTTGGGAAAATTTTCATGAAAAATTTGTTCCACTATATCTTCTAGACTTCTTTCTTTCTCCTCCCCTTCAGGGATTCCAATAATTCTGACGTTGGAACGTTTCATGGCATCATTTATTTCCCTGATTCTGTTTTCGTGGCTTCTAAGCTGTTTGTTCCAGGCTTCCTCCTGATCCTTTCTCTCTATTTGTTTGTCCTCCAGATCACTAATTCTATCTTCTGTCTCAGTTACCCTAGCTTTTAGAGAATTTAGATTAGATTGGAACTCATTGAGAGCGTTGTGAACCTCATCCCTGGTGGCCTTCAGCTCTGCCCTAACATTATGAACCTCCTCTCTGGTCGCTTTCAATTCTGCCCTAATCAATTCTGTTTGGTCATCCATAGCTTTCTCCAACCTAGCTATTGCCTGGATAATTGTTAGCCTGAATTCTCTTTCTGACATATTGTCTATGTTGATAGCCGTTAGCTCTGTTGCAGAAGGCCCATCCTCTGTATTTTTCTTCTGTTGGGGATTCCTCCTCCTAGTCATTTTGGTGAGAGATGACTGGACAGATGTAGCTGGGTGTATTGACCGTGGTGCAGTCAAGGTGCACCCTGGAACGCTTCTGAGCACTCAGGATTCCCCACCCAAATGAGAGAAAAAAGAAAAGAAAAAGAAAAAAGAGGGAGAGAGAGAGACAGGAAAAAAAGGGAAGATAAAAGTGAAGGTTCAGCCCAAATGGGCCCCAGGGTAAGGTTTATGACGTATACAAACAAAAACAGACAAACAAAAAGACTGATAAAAGTATATGACGAGAGAAAATATATATATATATAAGCAAAAAAAAGGAGGAGCCTCGTCAAGAAGAACCCCAAGTATAAGATTTATATACTATCCAGACAAACATAAATACACAGAGACACTGGCTGAAGAAAAAGATGGGAGCATGGTTATAGATTCTCGGTGTGGGCGAGGAAGGTTATTTTGATTCTTCCTGGATGTATCTTGATATCTTTGTTAAAGGACTCAACTTTCCTAAGAAAAAGGGGGATTAAAAATTGGTTCACCTATAGGGGTAGCATTGCTTGGAGAAAGGGGGTTACCTTGAAGTTTAACTCTATATGACTATTAGAAAATAAAAATAAAAAAGGAATAAACTGGACTAAACTAAATTAAAAATTTTTTTAAAAATTAAGAAAATAGAAAAGCAAAAGAAAAACACATGTGTATGTATCAAAAAAATTCAGGTTAGAAGTTTATCATGGAATTTGATGTACTGGACATCTCACTGTGATGGTAAATAGGTTAAAAAATTATCTATATAAAAAAAGAAAAAAAAATGAACCAGAATAGTGGGAAAGAATTAAAAATAAAAGTTGTATCTATGAAGTAGTGGTGGTTGTTCTCTTGTAGTCTTTTTTTTTTTTTTTTTCCTGATTTGTTTTCTGGGGGAGGGGGCTGCCACGTGGGTTTTCAGTCAATGATGTTCCCTGAGTTAAGTCCTCCCGACCCCCTCAAGGGGGTGGGCTCTGAGAAAAACGTTTTTTTCAGGTTTTTGTTCTCTGGAGGTTTTTATGTTTGTTCACTTCTTTTCTCTCGCCTTGACAGCTTTTGATGGTTTTGGGAGGTTTAGAGGAAAGAAAACTGCACCCCAACCTCCCTCTCAGAGAGAAGCCTCAGTCTGCTCCCCTGCAGGTGCTGCAGCCGCTGGGCCGCTGGCAGAGCAGGTTCTGAGTCGCGGTCCCTGGGGACGCAGGATCTCCTGCTTGTACGCAAAACCAAGGCAGCTGTGGCTGTCTGGGCAGCTCCAGACCGCCAGAGAGGTTCCAAGCAGCAATCGCACACTGAGATTTTCCCGCTGGCTGGGGCTGAGAGCTCAGGGCTTGCGCGCACCTCTCCCAGGGGATTTTTTGGGGCGCGGCGCCTCCAGCTCTATCGGCTCTATCGCCGCGTGGGTCTATCACCGCGTGGGTCCCAGAACACCAGGCTGGGCGTTCGTGCACCTCTCTCAGGGGAGGTTGAGGCACGCACGCATCTCCAGTAAGGTGCGCGTTCTGCCGTCTGGTGTGGCTCCCAGTCCCTCACGGGAGCCGGACTCCACCCGTTCTCGGGCGCACTGGCGGCTCCGGGACAAAGACCAGGTTTCTCCGCCGCACTCTCCGGCTCAGCGCCAGGGGATGCTGCCCTGGGTCTGGGGACTTAAGCCCCTATCCCTATCCGCCCCGATTCCCACAATTTCCCCGCGCGAGTCTTTGCTCTTTTGAGTGCTTTCAACAAGACTCCAAGTTAATGCTGGTCCCCAGATGCCGGGCACTCTCGTATTGGGGTATTATTTTCCAGTCGGTCGCCTCTGGTGGCTCCCTCCCCCTTTTGTTTATCTTCCGATATCAGTCCGACGTTCCCACTCCACTTTACCTGCCCACTGGCGTCTTCTGGCCCCCGTAGAGATCCAGACGTGTATAATTCTGATCTCAGGCTGATTTCATGGGTGATCGGAGTTCTTTGGTAGGTAATCAGCTCACTTTAGGGTGCAGGTTGAAAAGGCGCCTCCTCCTACTTCCCCGCCATCTTGTCTCCCCCCCGGATGCTGGATTTTGTCAAAAGCTTTTTCTGCATCAATTGAGAGGATCATGTGGTTCTTCTCTCTTCTCTTATTGATTTGTTCTATCACATTGATTGATTTGCGAATGTTGAACCATCCTTGTAACCCAGGGATGAATCCCACCTGGTCATGGTGGATAATCTTTTTCATGTGCTGTTGGATCCTGTTTGCTAGGATCTTGTTGAGAATCTTAGCATCCATATTCATCAGTGATATTGGTCTGAAATTCTCCTTTTTGGTAGGGTCTTTGCTCGGTTTGGGGATCAGGGTAATGCTGGCTTCATAAAAAGAGTCTGGAAGTTTTCCTTCTGCTTCAATTTTTTGAAACAGCTTCAGGAGAATAGGTGTTATTTCTTCTTTGAAAGTTTGATCGAATTCCCCAGGGAATCCGTCAGGTCCTGGGCTCTTGTTTTTTGGGAGGTTTTTGATCACTGCTTCAATCTCGTTACTAGATATCGGTCTATTCAGGTTGTCAATTTCTTCCTGGTTCAATTTTGGGAGTTTATAGTTTTCCAGGAATGCATTCATTTCATCTAGGTTGCTTAGCTTATTGGCATATAACTGTTGATAATAGCTTCTGATGATTGTTTCTACTTCCTTGGTGTTAGTTGTGATCTCTCCCTTTTCATTCATAATTTTATTAATTTGGGCTTTCTCTCTTTTCTTTTGGATTAGTGTGGCCAATGGTTTATCGATCTTATTGATTCTTTCAAAAAACCAGCTTCTAGTTTCGTTGATACGTTCTACTGTATCTCTGGTTTCTACCTCGTTGATCTCTGCTCTAATCTTGATTATTTCCCTTCTTACGTGTGGAGTTGGTTTGATTTGTTGTTGATTCTCTAGTTCTTTAAGGTGTAGAGACAGCTGGTGTATTCTGGATTTTTCAATTTTTGTTGAGGGAGGCTTGGATGGCTATGAATTTCCCCCTTAGGACCGCCTTTGCTGTATCCCATAGGTTTTGGAGTGAAGTGTCTTCGTTCTCATTGGTTTCCATGAATTGTTTAAGTTCTTCTTTGATCTCCTGGTGATCCAAGCATTCTTAAGCAAGGTGGTCTTTAGCTTCCAGGTATTTGAGTTCCTTCTGAACTTTTCCTTGTGATTGAGCTCCAGTTTCAAAGCATTGTGATCTGAGAATATGCAGGGAATAATCTCAGTCTTTTGGTATCGGTTGAGCCCTGATTTGTGACCCAGTATGTGGTCTATTCTGGAGAAGGTTCCATGTGCACTTGAGAAGAATGAGTATTCTGTTGTTTTAGGGTGGAATGTTCTGTAACTATCTATGAGGTCCATCTGGTCCAATGTGTCATTCAATGCTCTTATTTCTTTATTGATTTTCTGCTTCGATGATCTGTCTATTTCTGAGAGAGGCGTGTTAAGATCTCCTACTATTAATGTATTCATATCAATATGACTCTTTATCTTGATTAATAGTTTTCTTATGTAATTGGCTGCTCCCATATTGGGGGCATAGATATTTACAATTGTTAGATCATCTTGGTGGATAGTCCCTTTAAGAATGATGTAGTGAAAAAGCTTGCAGCCTTCCCATTGAGATCAGGAACACGACAAGGATGCCCACTCTCACCACTCTTGTTCAACATAGTATTAGAAGTCCTAGCAACAGCAATCAGACAACAAAGAGAAATAAAAGGTATCCAAATTGGCAAGGAAGAAGTCAAACTCTCTCTCTTCGCAGATGACATGATTCTTTATATGGAAAACCCGAAAGACTCCACCCCCAAACTACTAGAACTCATACAGCAATTCAGTAATGTAGCGGGATACAAAGTCAATGTCCAGAAATCAGTGGCTTTCTTATACACTAACAATGAAAATACAGAAAGGCAAATTAGAGAATCGATTCCATTTACTATAGCACCAAAAACCATAAGATACCTCAGAATAAACCTAACCAAAGAGGTTAAAGATCTGTACTCGAGGAACTACAGAACACTCCTAAAAGAAATTGAAGAAGACACAAAGAGATGGAAGACCATTCCATGCTCTTGGATGGGAAGAATAAACATCGTTAAAATGTCTATACTGCCCAGAGCAATCTATACTTTTAATGCCATTCCAATCAAAATTCCACCAGTATTTTTCAAAGAGCTGGAGCAAATAATCCTAAAATTTGTATGGAATCAGAAGAGACCCCGAATTGCTAAGGAAATGTTGAAAAACAAAAATAAAACTGGTGGCATCACGTTACCTGATTTCAAGCTTTACTACAAAGCTGTGATCACCAAGACAGCATGGTACTGGCATAACAACAGACACATGGACCAGTGGAACAGAGTAGAGAGCCCAGATATGGACCCTCAACTCTATGGTCAAATAATCTTTGACAAAACAGGAAAAAATATCCAGTGGAAAAAAGACAGTCTCTTCAATAAATGGTGCTGGGAAAACTGGACAGCTATATGTAGAAGAATGAAACTCGACCATTCTCTTACACCGTACACAAAGATAAACTCGAAATGGATAAAAGACCTCAACGTGAGACAGGAATCCATCAGAATCCTCGAGGAGAACATAGGGAGTAACCTCTTTGATATCAGCCACAGCAACTTCTTTCAAGATATGTCTCCAAAGGCGAAGGAAACAAAGGCAAAGATGAACTTCTGGGACTTCATCAAGATCAAAAGCTTCTGCACAGCAAAAGAAACAGTCATCAAAACAAAGAGGCAACCCACGGAATGGGAGAAGATATTTGCAAATGACAGTACAGATAAAAGGTTGATATCCAGGATCTATAAAGAACTCCTCAAACTCAACACACACAAAACAGATAATCATATTAAAAAATGGGCAGAAGATATGAACAGACACTTCTCCAAGGAAGACATACAAATGGCTACCAGACACATGAAAAAATGTTCATCATCACTAGCCATCAGGGAGATTCAAATCAAAACCACATTGAGATACCACCTTACACCAGTTAGAATGGCCAAAATTAGCAAGACAGGAAACAGCGTGTGTTGGAGAGGATGTGGAGAAAGGGGAACCCTCTTACACTGTTGGTGGGAATGCAAACTGGTGCAGCCACTTTGGAGAACAGTGTGGAGATTCCTCAGGAAATTAAAAATAGATCTTCCCTATGACCCTGCAATTGCACTGCTGGGTATTTACCCCAAAGATACAGATGTAGTGAAAAGAAGGGCCATCTGTACCCCAATGTTTATAGCAGCAATGGCCACGGTCGCCAAACTGTGGAAAGAACCAAGATGCCCTTCAACGGATGAATGGATAAGGAAGATGTGGTCCATATACACTATGGAGTATTATGCCTCCATCAGAAAGGACGAATACCCAACTTTTGTAGCAACATGGACAGGACTGGAAGAGATTATGCTGAGTGAAATAAGTCAAACAGAGAAAGTCAAGTATCATATGGTTTCACTTATTGGTGGAGCATAACAAATAATATAGAGGACAAGGGTAGATGGAGAGGAGAAGGGAGTTGAGGGAAATTGGAAGGGGAGGTGAACCATGAGAGACTATGGACTCTGAAAAACAACCTGAGGGTTTTGAAGGGGCGGGGTGGGAGGGTGGGGGAACCAGGTGGTGGGTATTAGGGAGGGCACAGATTGCATGGAGCACTGGGTGTGGTGAAAAAACAATGAATACTGTTACGCTGAAAACAAATAAAAAATTAAAAAGAAAAAAAAAGAATGATGTAGTGTCCTTCTGTATCTCTGACTACCGTCTTTAGTTTAAAATCTAATTTATCTGATATGAGAATCGCTACCCCGGCCTTCTTTTGAGGCCCATTGGCGTGAAAGATGCTTCTCCATCCCTTCACTTTCAGTCTGGGTGTATCTTTAGGTTCAAAATGGGTCTCTTGTAGACAACATATGGATGGGTCTTGTCGTTTTATCCAATCTGCAACCCTGTGTCGTTTTATGGGTGCATTTAGGCCATTCACATTGAGAGTGATTATTGAGAGATACATTTTTATTGACATTGTGTTATCTTTGAAGTCTTTCTTTCTGTCGATTGTCTCTATATTTCTGTTCAATGCTCTTCTTAGGATTTTTCCTCTTTTATAGAAGCCCCCTTAATATTTCCTGCAGTGTCGGCTTGGTGGTTGCATAGTCTTTCAAGCCTTGCCGGTCTTGGAAACTCTTTATCTCTCCATCCATTTTGAATGTCAGTCTTGCTGGATAAAGTATTCTTGGCTGCATGTTCTTCTCATTTAGTGCCCTGAATATATCTTGCCAGCCCTTTCTGGCTTGCCAGGTCTCTGTGGACAGGTCTGACGTTATTCGGATGGGCTTTCCTCTGTATGTAAGGAGCTTCTTTGTCCTAGCGGCTTTCAAGAGATTGTTTCTACAATTATGATTCCTCAATTTTACTATGAGGTGCCTGGGTGTTTTTTTTTTTTTGAATTTATAATCTTGGGGGGGGACCTTTCTACTTCTAGTACATGAACACTTGTTCCATTCGCAAGATTGGGAAAATTTTCATGAAAAACTTGTTCCACTATATCTTCTAGACTTCTCTCTTTCTCCTCCCCTTCAGGGATTCCAATAATTCTGACGTTGGAACGTTTCATGGCATCATTTATTTCCCTGATTCTGTTTTCGTGGCTTCTAAGCTGTTTGTTCCAGGCTTCCTCCTGATCCTTTCTCTCTATTTGTTTGTCCTCCAGATCACTAATTCTATCTTCTGTCTCAGTTACCCTAGCTTTTAGAGAATTTAGATTAGATTGGAACTCATTGAGAGCGTTGTGAACCTCATCCCTGGTGGCCTTCAGCTCTGCCCTAACATTATGAACCTCCTCTCTGGTCGCTTTCAATTCTGCCCTAATCAATTCCGTTTGGTCATCCATGGCTTTCTCCAACCTAGCTATTGCCTGGATAATTGTTAGCCTGAATTCTCTTTCTGACATATTGTCTATGTTGATAGCCATTAGCTCTGTTGCAGAAGGCCCATCCTCTGTATTTTTCTTCTGTTGGGGATTCCTCCTCCTAGTCATTTTGGTGAGAGATGACTGGACAGATGTAGCTGGATGTATCGACCTTGGTGCAGTCAAGGTGCACCCTGGAACGCTTCTGAGCACTCAGGATTCCCCACCCAAACGAGAGAAAAAAGAAAGGAAAAAGAAAAAAGAGGGAGAGAGAGAGACAGGAAAAAAGGGAAGATAAAAGAGAAGGTTCAGCCCAAATGGGCCCCAGGGTAAGATTTATGACGTATACAAACAAAAAGACTGATAAAAGTATATGACGAGAGAAAATATATATATATATATAAGCAAAAAAAAGGAGGAGCCTTGTCAAGAAGAACCCCAAGTATAAGATTTATATACTGTCAGGACAAACATAAATACACAGAGACACTGGCAGAAGAAAAAGTTGGGAGCATGGTTATAGATTCTCGGTGTGGGCGAGGAAGGTTATTTTGATTCTTCCTGGATGTATCTTGATATCTTTGTTAAAGGACTCAACTTTCCTAAGAAAAAGGGGGATTAAAAATTGGTTCACCTATAGGGGTAGCATTGCTTGGAGAAAGGGGGTTACCTTGAAGTTTAACTCTATATGAATATTAGAAAATAAAAATAAAAAAGGAATAAACTGGACTAAACTAAATTAAAAATTTTTTTAAAAATTAAGAAAATAGAAAAGCAAAAGAAAAACACATGTGTATGTATCAAAAAATTCAGGTTAGAAGTTTATCATGGAATTTGATGTACTGGACATCTCACTGTGATGGTAAATAGGTTAAAAAATTATCTATATAAAAAAAGAAAAAAAAATGAACCAGAATAGTGGGAAAGAATTAAAAATAAAAGTTGTATCTATGAAGTAGTGGTGGTTGTTCTCTTGTAGTCTTTTTTTTTTTTCTTTCCTGATTTGTTATCTGGGGGAGGGGGCTGCCACGTGGGTTTTCAGTCAATGATGTTCCCTGAGTTAAGTCCTCCCGACCCCCTCAAGGGGGTGGGCTCTGAGAAAAACAGTTTTTTCAGGTTTTTGTTCTCTGGAGGTTTTTATGTTTGTTCACTTCTTTTCTCTCGCCTTGACAGCTTTTGATGGTTTTTGGAGGTTTAGAGGAAAGAAAACTGCACCCCAACCTCCCTCTCAGAGAGAAGCCTCAGTCTGCTCCCCTGCAGGTGCTGCAGCCGCTGGGCCGCTGGCAGAGCAGGTTCTGAGTCGCGGTCCCTGGGGACGCAGGATCTCCTGCTTGTACGCAAAACCAAGGCAGCTGTGGCTGTCTGGGCAGCTCCAGACCGCCAGAGAGGTTCCAAGCAGCGATCGCACACTGAGATTTTCCCGCTGGCTGGGGCTAAGAGCGCCGGGCTTGCGCGCACCTCTCCCAGGGGAGGGTTTGGGGCGCGGCGCCTCCAGCTCTATCGGCTCTATCGCTGCGTGGGTCCGAGAACACCAGGCTGGGCATTCGTGCACCTCTCTCAGGGGAGGGTGAGGCACACGCGGATCTCCAGTAAGGTGCACGTTCTGCCATCTGGTGTGGCTCCCAGCCCCTCATGGGAGCCGGACTCCACCCGTTCTCGGGCGCACTGGCGGCTCCGGGACAAAGACCAGGTTTCTCCGCCGCACTCTCTGGCTCAGCGCCAGGGGAGGCTGCCCTGGGTCTGGGGACTTAAGCCCCTGTCCCTAGCCGCCCCGATTCCCACAATTTCCCCGTGCGATCCTTTGCTCTTTTGAGTGCTTTCAACAAGACTCCAAGTTAATGCTGGTCCCCAGATGCAGGGCACTCTCGTATTGGGGTATTATTTTCCAATTGGTCGCCTCTGGTGGCTCCCTCCCCCTTTTGTTTATCTTCCGATATCAGTCCGACGTTCCCACTCCACTTTACCTGCCCACTGGCGTCTTCTGGCCCCCGTAGAGATCCAGACGTGTATAATTCTGATCTCAGGCTGACTTCATGGGTGATCGGAGTTCTTTGGTAGGTAATCAGCTCACTTTAGGGTACAGGTTGAAAAGGCGCCTCCTCCTACTTCCCCGCCATCTTGTCTCACCCTTGAAGCTAAAATCTTAAAGGTCACTACCAGTATCATTTCTTTGCTTGTAGGCTGGTTCTTGATAGAACATATTTACATAACAAATAATTTGGACTGCTATAGCAACTCTCCAAAATCATTCATCAACTATAATTTAATGTTAAACCCCTGTAACAAAATAATGGTTTTGTTGCATTGTATATAAAGTGTATATACACTTTGGGGAGTATATGCATCAAGTACTCTGATTTTGAATAGAACCTATATGTAATAATTCTTCTATCTGTATATCCAGTAGTGATTTCTGAAATCCAAGTAAATGTAACTACTTATACCTCATATTGAACACATGCAAAGTTGGTTTTGTGGACTATGCATCCCTATCCTTTTCATCTAGTATGTTTCCTCTAATAAAGCTAATTGGTTACGGTAATTGAACTCACATGGTATGTCATGTGTTATGTAATAACTTCATAGGAAACACCTGTCTGGATCAACTGGACCTTCTGTCCTTTCCCTTCTTCTACTTTATCTTTCTTTAACATTTCTTGAGGAACATTCACTTTGAGGACATCAATTTCTCTTTGGTTCTGAGCCTACACATTATATCTTTTGGGAAGTCTTTAGAAACCTGGTGGCTGGGTTGGATCTCCCAGTCCCCATTTATCCACCATTGTTAAACAATGCTTATTTCTATCATAGTACTTACCCTGAGAAGGCAAGTCTGTTGAGATTAGGAACTGTGGTTTTTGTTTGTTTGTTTTTTGTTTTTTCTTTAACTGGGATAACCAAGGAAACCAACACAGCCAAGGCATGTAGCCAATTCCTAACAAATGTTTATTGGTTGAATGCCAACATCAGTATTTTTCTCCAGATACATACAAAACTTTCCTGTTTCCTATTTGGACTTCTTCTTGATATTGTTCTATCACTGAATTTGCTTTTTAAAGAATTTCTATGCCCATGGCTCTCATATTTTGTATTTTATTTCTTTGTGGGACTTATTTATTTATTTACTTATTTATTTGCATTAAAGTGAAGTGTTGGTTACTGAATTAAGTCATATCACAAAGCTGCCACATTCTCTGCTAATATTTATTACTAAAGAAACAATTGACTTTTCTTTATTGCCTTCTCTTACAAACGAGTTTTTGAAATTCCATTTTGCTTCTTTGGGATATCTGTCATTGGGATAATCAAATAATATGTTGACTTCGTAATACTAAGTTTGAGTCAATAGCTTTTTCATAGCTTTTTCCCTGTTATCGCACATTAATTACAATAGCAACCAATTAAATATTTTCAGTGTCTTTAGGGCTTGCTGTTTTTCCTGTATCAATAATGATAATGGATTTTCCCAGGATACTCCAAAAGTTACAAGAATGGATTCAATGCATTGATTAAAATATTCTGTTCTTACCAGGGTGGGTACAGGGTCAACTCCATCTATGTGTCCCATTCTCACAATTATGCCACTATCTCAGATAAATGTCATCAGCCAGGCTCTAGATTTTCTTGAGAACTGGAACTCTGAAAGGTAGTAGGGTCACACAGGGAATGACCTCTGTGGATCACATTAAGATACAGTGAAGACTCTCTTTGGGAACCCACCTACCCCCTTTGAATCTCGTTTCTTCAAATCACAGACACCAAATGCTTCATTATGGCATTGAACTAAGCCATGTACCCCTTAAGAAATGGAGGCTCTGGATATGATTATTTTACTGCAATTATAAATAGCATTGTTCCATGGAAAACCCATCTATCCTATAAGTGAGAATGAAGTTTTGATAAAATTGTCTCCAAAGTGTGATTGATAAATTTTTATTTTATCTTTCAAATATTTTACACTTTATAATGCTTGTAGGATTGCAAATAAAATAGTATCACCTGAGATTCTCTTTAGTTTGAAGGTATAGCACGATACTATTGCATGACAATCAGTAATACATTTTGATGACCTTTCCTAATTACTGCTGTTAATGACTTTCATGTATCCAGTAGTAGTACTTTCATGCTTTAAAAGTTACTCTTAGCTTCTGTTCACTATGAAACCACCAAAATTTTTAAAGATACAAAATTGAAAATGAATGTGCATTTGATTTGTGTATGAACTTATGGTCACTCATGTTAAGCACATGTAGCCCTGGGAATTTATGGTGTTTGCTATCTACAATGTAGTGCAAAAGCATACCCCTAATGGTTTTCATGTATGGGCAGTATTTTCTGGACAATATTTTCTTCATTATTTTCCAATATTTGTCATTTTTGGAAAGAAAAACTTTTCCAAGTGAGTAATGTTCAGAATAATGTCTTTGGGAGGAAAACCTAATGTTTGAAATTCCCTGGGCTGAGAGGTTTTTACACTACCAATACGACACTTGTGATTTATAATTAAGTTGAACGATCAGAAGTTCTTTTATAACATACATTCAAAAGGTACTAATTCATCTTCTGTGTACTGAAGTGGTAAAAACAAAAAACCTCTAACAATAGTTAATGACAATGTCCTCAGAGAAAAGAGTGTCAATAACATCTGCTACAGATTGCCAGAACATAGTTTAAAATATCAGTCTAACTTATGTTTATTTATTTTCAGACATTCTAAGAGAGTTGAAAATTATAAGATCTCTCATTTATTCTTTATCCATTTTTATTATATGAATAATTTATAAACTAGAAAAATTTTGTCTGATATGTTAAAAGGGGAAAAGAATGTGAACTACTGTAACAGAGAGAGCAAATATTTTGGAACATATGCTTTTATATTTTCCTTCTACAAGTAGACCTATATATTATAAATAACAGAAATATGAACATTAAATACAAGGCTTAAACAATTGAATACATAATTTATCATATGTTATTTACCTTAAAATATTACAATCTTTTTAATACCTTAATCATAACACCCAAACCAAAGAACAAAATGATCCTTGGGTTCTTGTTCCTATCTCAAGCAAATATGTAATTTTCCCCTCATTATTGCAATTTATACCCCTTCATTTCATCTTTCAGTAACATATTAACATGCTTAAGGACTTTGTGTTCTGAGTTTGTGTCAGTGCTCTTTCATAATTCTTTCTCAGTGATTACTAATTAGCTATATTATAACCTCGAGTATTTTAATTCCTGAACCAAAGGGAGGTATTTTAATTCCTAAATCAGTGCTTATAGGGTTTGAGATTAGTTTGTATCAATGAATAGAAAAGAGTTTTCCCTGGAGGCTCTGATTATAATACAATGTGAATATTTTCCTTTCTTTCTTTAAAATCTTACCTTCTTTTAGAATTGGGAGCAGGGTCAGATACCAGATGTGTCTAGCTCCTATAAAGCCTCAAAGTGTAGAGTCACCATGATGGTGAACTTTCTGGGGAGCCATGGATTGTACGAATACATGGGATATAACTAAATAGATCAAATTAAGACACACTGAAGGATTATCTCAATAGCCCACCTAACCTCCTGTCAATCCCTTTTCCTGAGTTTATGAGCACTTAGTGTGTACAAACACAGTCTATTGTTCTAAAATATCCATCTTTTCTTCTAGTTGTTGATGCTCTCCTCTAATGTGCAAAATACCAAGAGACAAAGTTTGAGGAAATTATTGTAATGATTTTTTTGAGAAATTATTGAGAAATGATTATAACTGACTTTTTTTTCTATATGTTTTTCAGAGAGTTTAAAAAATTTTAAGGTGAAGAGACCATTTATTATATCATTAACTTAGCTAGTAAGTCATGTTTAGAGGTAATTTTTCATATAAATTTATATTGCTTCACTTTGAAGTGGAGAGCAAATTCATGCCAGATAATAATTCATGTCAATAACACTCATTGTATACTATCTTGGCTACGCTAAAGTCACATTTTCTACAGAAAATATAACGATATAAACCTAATTTTTTGTACAGTATTTCAAGTAGCTATATACATTACTAATTTTGGTAAATGTAAGTCAAATTTGTTCTCGATCTAATTTCTCAAAAAGAAAAGCAAGTGAAATCACAACTGTCATACTTACTCTTCTGAAGTCAATGATAGCTTTCACTGGATGTTTAATAGTACGTTTCCTGCTGATTACTACTAGGAAGATAGACTTTGTTAGCAGAAGGTTACATTTGAACTTCTGAGCACTCTCGCTAGTGGACAAGCAACTCCCCTTACAGGGAGTCTGGAATGCCTGTGATCTCTGAGTTATTGGTCTCCAGCACATTGCCAAGTTTTTCTTGTTAACGACTTCATCCCATTTTAGAGCTCTAAGGTTGAAGGTGATACAGAATTCAAAGGTTTTTGGAATATGTGGTGCTCTTTCTGGTTTTGAAAGGGTTGGTATTCTGATTATTATGGTAGGGTGAGAAGTTTTACATTAACAAGTTTAACAGCTATTTTATTTGCCAAAGCTAAAATGAAATGAATAAACACAAGGAACTTCAGTGATCCTATTTCAGAAAATCCCTGATGAATCTTTTGTGTAATGAATTTGGCAGAAATCCTGAAAGATGTAGCAATGAGGACAGTGTCTTCCGAGAAAGAAAGATTCAACAATACTATTCAATACAGGCCAACACACAGCATTAAAAATCAGATGGTAGAGTACATGTCTGTTTTTTCTGCATTTGTTCCATACCTCCTATGGGTGGTATAAGGACCTAGTTTTCTTCCTTATCACATGTCTTAATTAAAAGATAATTTAAAAAATTATTTATTTGAGAGAGAGAGCATGCACGAGAGAGCATGAGCAGGGGTAGAGGGTGGGGCAGAGGGAGAGGGACAAGCAGACTCCCCACTGAGTAGGGAGCCCCACCTGGGGCTCTATCCCAGCCTGAGATCATGACTGGAGCCAAAGGCAGATGCTTTACTGATTGAGCCATCCAGGTGTCCCAAAAAATCAGATAACCTTAAGAAAGTATATAATGACCACAAATTTAGTGATAAGTACTTTTACTGTGTCTATACTTACTCCTTCCAATATTTCCTATGCACAAATGTTAACATTTTACATACATATTTAATACTGTCTAAATGCCTCTTATATGATTTTGATAACTTGTTTTGTCACACAAACAACACAAAACTATTTTCAAATCACTAGTTGTAGAACATGAACCATCATTTAAAAATTTTTTATTTTTTTATTGAAGTACATTTGATACATAATGTTACTTTAGTTTCAGATGCATCATCATTTTTGGTGACTTGTGATATGTACATTTCAAGATTCCATCAGTTTTTCATGCCACTCCTAACTTTTGAAAATTTGTCTGCAATTGTTTATTATCAAATAAATAGATGTAAATTATATGGTTGTATAGAAATTTATTTTTTTCAGCAAATAATACTTCTATAAATATTTTTGCAAACTTAACTTATTATCAGTCTTCAAATATATTTATTTATTTATATTATTTTCAAAAATTTGGGTAAAACTTTCTTTTAGTATTAGCTATTTTATGATTGGTCCTTAAAAAAAGTTTTCTAAAAAAAGTCTTCTATATTTATCAAATTGTTATTTATATTCCCTCCAATGGAAAAAGAAGTTTGCTTTTATTCTTAGTTTGTTGAGAATTTTATCGATAATAAATTTTAAATTTTATAAACTATTCCATATTCATTGGGATTATAAAGGGAATTTTCTAATTTGTTTCATTTTATTGTTTTTAAGTTTAATTTATTTAAATATTTTTATTATTAAGAAAATGTAAATTGTATATTTTAAAATATAAAACAAATATATTCTTAGAACAAATTTTTAAAAATTATCTTTTGTGACAAGAACTTAACATAAGATCTATAGTCTTGGAGCAAATTTTTTTCAAAGATTTTATTTATTTATTTTGAAGAAATAGAGAGACTGCAAGGTGGGGAGGCGGGGAGAGAGTGAGGGAGACAAGCGACTCTCAAGAAGACTCCACACTGAGCAAGGAGCTTGATGAAGGGCTTGATCCCAGGACTCTGATATCTTGACCTGGGCCGAAATCAAGAGTTGGACGCTTAGCCAACTGAGCCACCCAGCCATCCCTTGGGGCAAATTTTTAAGCATTCATTACAGTATTGTTAACTGGAGACACTATGCTGTACAACAGATCTCTAGGATATATTCTTCTTGCATCTATGAGATCCATTTGTTCTACAGCATGTTCAAGTCCACTATTTCCTTATTGAATTTCTGTCTGGATATTCTGGGGTTAAAAATGGGGTATTTGAAATCTCCTACTATTATTGTATTGCTATTTTTTTCTCCCTTTGATTAAAAAATTTTTTATTTCCTTTGATTTTTTTCTTAAAAGATTTTATTTATTTATTTGAGAGAGAGAGAGAGTGAGCTCAAGCAGGGGGAGTGTCAGGCAAAGGGATAAGCAGACACCCCACTGAGTAAGGAGCCTGATGTGGGACTTGATCCCAGGATTCTGGGATCATGACTTGAGTTGAAGGAAGATGGTTAACTGACTGAGCCTCCCTGGTGTCCCTACCTTTGATTCTGTTAATGTTTGCTTTATATATTTAGGTGCTCCGATGTTGGGTGTATATGTAATTTTTTTATATTCCTGTTGATTCACTCTTTATCATTATATAATAACCTTTGTGTCTTGTGACAGTTTTCAACTTAGTCTTTGTCGGCACTATGCCGTGCCATGTTGGGGGAGGTATGATATGGGTAAAGTGAGTGGCTCCTCTTATTCTTTCCAATGTGTCTTATTTCTGTGCATCACCAGCATGCTGTAACCTCTTACCTGAAATCCAATGGTGTCATCTGTGGATGGTTGTTAAGTCTGTGTGGAGATGAGGGCTGGGACCTTTTTCTAATATCATTCTTGCTGGCTTGGTTTTTCTCAGAAGAAATTGTAATGTATCATGATGTATTACTGTTTTCACATATTGCTTGATTTGATTTACTAGTTTACTAATGTTTTACTTAGGAATATTGTGTCTATCATCATGAGAGATACTGGCCTGTAAATTTTCTTTCTTTTAATATTCTTACCAGACTTTCATATCAGATTATTCTGGGCTTTTAAAAATTTGTGTGTTTTGCTTTTCTCTCCCCACATTTTGAGAAGTTTGTGTAAGACTGATGGTGTTTGGAGCAATCTACTTGGAATGCCATTTGGGCATGGCATTTGCATTATGGGAAAATTTTTCTTAACAGCTACATTTGCCTTTTTATAGATATGGAAATACTAATATTTGAATTAATTGCATGTCATTTCTGGTGAGTTCTGCTTTTCTGGGAGATTTTTCCACTGAAATACATGTAAAAATTCATTGGCATATGTCATTTAGAATGTTACCTCATTTCTTCTTAATATCTCTAGAATCTGTAGTAATATACATGACAATATTTGGACCTCTGTAAAAAATAAAATGATAATTTATGTGTGTGCTCTCTTTCCTATTCCATTTATCCTTTGATCTTGATACAATTACTATCTTAGTTACTATAGAGTCATAAGTCTTGAATTTAGGGGAGTTTTGTTCTTCAAAATTGTTCTTTCTTAGAACTCTTAGATATTCTACATCTTTTGCATTTGTGTATAAATCTTAGAATAAGATTGTCAAGTTTTGCAGAAAAATCTGCTGATTTTGGTAAGAATAAAATATACAATCTATAAAAAAATATATACAATCTATAGAAAAATTTGGGGAGGAAATTGACATCTTAACACCATTGAGTCTTGCAATCTGTGGACATGATATATTTCTCCATTTACTTAGGTCTTCTTTAATTTATCACAGCCAGATTTTATATACCTCTGTACAAATCTTGCATGTATTTTGTCAAATTTATCTAAGTATTTTATATTTTTAAGTCAATTTGTCTATGTTTTTATAATTTCAGTTTTTGATTGTTTGTTGCTAGTATTTAGAAGAAAACTGATTTTTGTGTATTGATCTTGTATTCTTCAAGCTTGCTAAATTCACTTATTTGCTCTAGTATTTAAAAGGATTCCAGAAAATTTTCTACATAGATAACCATGTGGTGTGTAAATAAAGATAGATTCCTTTCTTCTTGTTTATTCTGGATGCTTGATTTTTTTCCCCTGCCTTATTTAATGACCTAGAATCTTCAGTAGAATGTTAAAGAGATATGTAGACTGAGGATCTTATTATCTTGTCTCTGATCTTTGAATGAAAGCATTCTATTTCTCAATATTCTATTATTAACAAAGCAAGTATGTAAATTCTTATCTCACTTTTGATTATATTTCTTTACTTTTCCAGATTCATGAAGTAAATAAAATGCATTTATCTCCTTTACATATTTAATAAATATGCCAGCTTAAACTATGTTCAGAAAAAATGTCCATTATGGTAAGTTATAATTCATTAGACAAGTGTTTGATAGTGCTAGATAGTGACAAAACTGAGAACCAGCTATTGATCATTAACTTATCACATTTCTTTCTTTTCCCTATCTGTCCTCCTGCTGCATCACATTTCTTCCTAATGATGAGTAAATAACTTCACAAAGTAGAGATATAAATACAGACTAAGACTCAGCCAAATAAATCTTCTGAAGTTTTCCAGACTCTTGGTCCTTAGCCCTTAATTAGATGGGTCTATAAGCTACATCTGTCAGTAATCCTTGAACCCAAAAGATGACATGTTGTTATGAATGGTGGTAGGCTTTTAGTTTCAGGGATTCTAAACACCTTTTGGAATCTTAAGCAGGAGTTAGACTATCCTGCTTGCTTTTTACCTGCAAATAGTCTGGAGTATAAACTATTATATAGACTATAAAGATAGTGTTTAAGTTTTTAAATTTAATACACACTTTCATTAAAGACATAAAAACTTTAAACATTTTTAATGTCAAAATATTAAACTACCAGGAATTTAATGTGGGAAAGAATAGAGGGTAAATAATTTAAATGGCTTTTTTATGATGCAAAATAATCAATTTTATAAGAGGAGATTCCAGGGATGGGTGAAGAAGTTTGAATAAATGTTCAGTGTTCTTCATGATCATGGGGACTATCTTAGGATTCAAGTGTATTTGTTTTTCAGAGCTTCAAATTATTTTTAATTTAAAACTTAGGTGGGAATTTTTTTATATCAAGGACTCAAACATCAAGAATTATGAAGTTTTGCCAATTTAGTCATGTAGTAAAGAATAAGAATGTACTAGCTAAAAAAAAATAGGATATTTACATATGGCAGTTTAAAAAAAAACTATTTATAAACTTCATCTGTTATTGAGGGAAGTGAAAAAGAGATGGTGTATTGTGCAGGTATAGCAATATGGAGAGCCATTAATACCCCTGTGCCTGAAGGGAAAGTGAAAGATGAGGGAACAGTTACTAGAAAGTGGAGAAAGTGACTCCTAGTATTATAGGAGTTCTAGCTTTTGGTAGAAGGATGTAGCCAACTATAGGCAACTCCAAAAGGAATAAATGGATGAAATAGATACTCAACTCCACTCTCCTCCTAAACTCTAATCTCTTATTAGATTTTCTCATTGGATAAACTCTCCTTGAAGCCAGAGATCAAGGGAATTTACTTATGACATTTGTAAGGTGTCTTATGAAGCATGGAAACAATGGAAATAGATCTGGATAGGCATAGAGAAAATATTCAAAATATTCTGGAGGGTGAGGTCATTTGTCCATTTTAGTACTGGTGCACATTTGGCCAACCTCAATCATCAAGATTTATGGCAGGATTATGATAGGGTTTAGTTCTATCCAACTGTTCAGAACTCAAAGTATCAATATGTGTGATGCCTGAGGCAGTGATCCTGGGTCTTCTTTTTTTCTTTTTAGATTCAGAATACAATTTCCTTATGGTAGACCAATGTCAATTTGTTCTAAACACATCTCTCATAAATTAGGCATTGATTTTTTGTTTGTGTCATATTTATTTTCTATCATTTAAAAATTTTGTAATATTTTGTAGGTTTGCTTAAGTTAAGAGAAGGTATAGCTATTAATGTGTTTCCTATGAACATAAAGTCACGTTTTCTCTTAAGAGATATTATCTCAATAGATATTCATCTTTAAGAAGAGTAAAGAATGAACTGGAATGTGGGCTTTAGGATATTTTGAGGAAGTTAATCTGAATCAGGACAGATTGATGAGGAAGATGGAATGACTTGTTAACTTAAAGAACTATGTTTAGGAAACTCTGATATTTTGAAAACTTGATTCTTAGATTTTAGCATTCCCTTACTTCTTTGAGGATAATGCAATTCTTTAGAATGAGTCACTGAAGGCTTGTCTCACTTGTTTGTTTCTCAAAGTGTAAATGAATGGATTCAACATGGGAGCTATGGATGTCATTAGCACTGTCACACTCTTATTAATAGCCACTGAGTCCTTTGCTGAAGGTTTGACATAGATGAAGATACAGCTTCCATATGTGATGGAAACAACAATCATGTGAGAAGAACAGGTGGAAAAGGCCCTTTTTCTTTGCTGGGCAGAGGGGAATCTTATAATGGTCTTGATAATGTAAACATAGGACAGAACAACACACAGAAGGGTTGTGATGAAGGCCAATACAGCACAGGTTATCGCCATCTGCTCTAAAAGCCATGTATCTGAGCATGAAATCTTCAAGATAGGAGATGAATCACAGAAGAAATAATCAATTACATTTGAGTCACAGAATTCTAGATTTACTATCATCATAACTGGTGGGTGTATGATCAACACACCAGCAGCCCAACAGTAGAGGACAAATTTTCCACAGACTTTGTTGTTCATGATGGTTATATAATGCAGGGGTTTGCAGATGGCTACATAGCGATCATAAGACATGATGGCTAAAAGAAAAAATTCTGTTACACCAAATGCATCAATAAAAAACACTTGAATGACACAGATACTATAAGTTATTGATCTGTCACCCGTTGCTATGTTGTATAAATACGTAGGAATACAAGCCGATGTGAATGAAATTTCTAATAAGGCAAAATTCTGTAGGAAGAAGTACATGGGTGTTTTGAGGTGGGAGTCAACCAAAGTGAGGAATATGATGGTCAGATTCCCAGTTATATTTGACATGTAAGTGAAACATAGAAACATAAAAATAGGAATCTGAAGTTGAGGGTCATCTGTCAGTCTGAGGAGAATGAAGGTTGTTATTGTCTGATTTCTCATCATTGACCTCCAGTTTCTTTATTAGTTTAAGAAAAGTTCAGAGAAATTTCAAATAGAGTGGAATCAAAGGCAAGTCGTACAATATCCTATCTTGTTAGAGTGTAGAGAGTCACATTCTGTTGCTTTGACCTCTATAATAAAAACAAAACAGATTCATAACAAAATCATAGTCTTAAAAAGTCTCAGTGATCTGAAGATCTAGAAGATTGAAAGAAACCTAAACAAAATAAAGTACATAAAGTAATACATTCTTCATAGGAGAGAAACTTCTCTCAACTGCTCTCAACAAAAGCTGAGGTGATAAAGATGGAGGCATTTACCATAGGTAAAAGTAAAAGAAACCACCCAAAATGTTAATGTAACTTTAACGGCTGCAGAAGAGCCCTTTTGACAGATTGGAATTTCAAGTTTCTCTAGTCAGAGCGAATTTTCTCATGTAACTCTTTCCCACAAATCCATGCCAGGTACTCAAGCAGTATATCAAATCTTGGGGGAAGGGACAGATATTGTCCCAGATGGAAGTCAAATGTCTTCTGAATATATTTCAAGTTTTCAAATGCAGAAGAATGAGGAAGAAGATATAGAGCTAAAAGAAACCCTTTTAATATATTCCGAATCAACACAAGATGCATGGTAGTCAATCTCCAAAAATGGGGGCAGTATAACAGAGTAGAGAAAAATCTCCTAGGATCCAGAAATCTGGGAATGGGCTGAAAAGCAAAGAAAACTCACCAGTATGCAGACAATGGAATGGCATCTTTGTAATGCTGAAAGGGCAACAACAACAAAAAACTAAAATTCTTGTTCAGCAAAAAGCCCATCAGCTATAAAGCAAGATAACACATTTTTACACACAAAAAAGCTGAGATAAGCTATTTCCCTTAAAGTTCCACTTAAAAGAATGCTAAAAATTCTTCCGCACCTCTTTTTTTTTGTTTTGTTTTGTTTTTAGAGAGAGAGAGAGAAAGGGTGTGTGAGTCGGGGTGTGGGGAAGGGCAGATGGAGAGGGAAAGAGAGAATCTTAAGCAGGCTCCACACCCAGCCGAGACTCAATCTCATGACCCTGAGATTGTGACCTGAGCTGAAATCAAGAGTCAGATGATTAACCAACTGAGCCACCCAGGTACCCCAGAATGCCAAAAGTTCTTTGTGCTAAAAATGTATGAAATCAAATGGAAACTGGATACACAGAAACAGAGTACCAGAAATCTTGATTTTGGCTCAGATTGTGAGATTGAACCCCACATCAGGATCCACTCTGAGCCTGGAGCCTGCTTCTCTTCCTCTCCCTCTGCCCCTCCCCCGTTCATGCACTCTCTTTCTCTCTCTCTCAAATAAATAAATAAAACTTAAAAAAAAGTACTGTAACATCACTTGCATTTGTACCCAGAAATCTTCTCTATTCACTAGTTGACTCTAAACCTCATAATCAGTTTTATGCTTTTGCTGCAAATTTGGAAAAGTGATAAAATTAAGCTGCATCGTCATTAAACAGGCTTTCTAGATCTATTTTTGAAGTGAGATTTCTGTTTAACTATTGTCACCAAAAGTAGTTTTTGTTTCTGTTTTTTGTGTGTGTTTTGAGAAGGAACTCCGATTTTCAGGCTCCCTCCTCTCTTTCTAATGTTTCTCTGACAGTATATGTAGACACAGAAATCATTTTAGTACATAATTTATTTCAGATGATGTATATTGAGTGCACTGGCTTAGTGAAGAGCAAAGTAATAACAGCCTACTTCTTCCTGAGTTGTTATTCTTTAATAATTGCAAAAGTTTCTCTTTGATTGATTTTGTGCAATTATAAGTGAATAAATATTTTCTTACACTGCTCATCATTTAAAAGAAAGTCTCTTTCAAAGGTCTTGCAAACATCATAAACTCTCTTGACTTATAAATATTGCTATTTTTACAGTATCAAATTTAACATTTGTTTTATTTGCTAAATATGCAAATAAATTAATAAAATTATTTCATTTATATGTCTTTGGAGACCCAGGTACCAAAGACATGATGAAACTTTTCTATGTTTTGCAAGAAACAAAATTGGAAACAAGCTCTCATACATAAGAGGGTGCAATGGAGTTAGAAGACAGATACAAGTTGCTGGGCTAAAAACTAGGACCATATTTTAAGATAAAAGTCTAGATTATTCTTTCTATCATGTGTAATATTTGGAAAATTACAAGGCATATTATTTCTTTATTATGATTTTATTAAAGAAATAATGTGTATTACTGAAAAGCCTTACTCTGATAAGGCAAAAGAAAAAAATTTAAATCACATAAGGTAGAAATAACTAATCCAGTTATTTGGGAGTATATTTTTCCCAACTTTGCCCTCTGTGATTGTACCCAGAAACATTATGTACTAATGTGATTAGTAAATGCATGACATATAATTGAATACATCACTTGTCAAATATCCTATTATCCTTAAAAAATTTTCCGCATCTATTTACATCTCAGTAATTAGAGATAATCATCTATTTAATTTCAGGTTTATCATTATATTTTAAACTCATCTCTTTTGTCAAGATTTTGTGGTTTTTCCTTAAGAATTCTCCATTTTTCGGGGGGAGACAAGATGGCGGGGAAGTAGGAGGAGGCGCCTTTTCAACCTGTACCCTAAAGTGAGCTGATTACCTACCAAAGAACTCCGATCACCCATGAAGTCAGCCTGAGATCAGAATTATACACGTCTGGATCTCTACGGGGGCCAGAAGACGCCAGTGGGCAGGTAAAGTGGAGTGGGAACGTCGGACTGATATCGGAAGATAAACAAAAGGGGGAGGGAGCCACCAGAGGCGACCAATTGGAAAATAATACCCCAATACGAGAGTGCCCTGCATCTGGGGACCAGCATTAACTTGGAGTCTTGTTGAAAGCACTCAAAAGAGCAAAGGATCGCACGGGGAAATTGTGGGAATCGGGGCGGCTAGGGACAGGGGCTTAAGTCCCCAGACCCAGGGCAGCCTCCCCTGGCGCTGAGCCAGAGAGTGCGGCGGAGAAACCTGGTCTTTGTCCCGGAGCCGCCAGTGCGCCCGAGAACGGGTGGAGTCCGGCTCCCATGAGGGGCTGGGAGCCACACCAGATGGCAGAACGTGCACCTTACTGGAGATCCGCGTGTGCCTCACCCTCCCCTGAGAGAGGTGCACGAATGCCCAGCCTGGTGTTCTCGGACCCACGCAGCGATAGAGCCGATAGAGCTGGAGGCGCCGCGCCCCAAACCCTCCCCTGGGAGAGGTGCGCGCAAGCCCGGCGCTCTTAGCCCCAGCCAGCGGGAAAATCTCAGTGTGCGATCGCTGCTTGGAACCTCTCTGGCGGTCTGGAGCTGCCCAGACAGCCACAGCTGCCTTGGTTTTGCGTACAAGCAGGAGATCCTGCGTCCCCAGGGACCGCGACTCAGAACCTGCTCTGCCAGCGGCCCAGCGGCTGCAGCACCTGCAGGGGAGCAGACTGAGGCTTCTCTCTGAGAGGGAGGTTGGGGTGCAGTTTTCTTTCCTCTAAACCTCCAAAAACCATCAAAAGCTGTCAAGGCGAGAGAAAAGAAGTGAACAAACATAAAAACCTCCAGAGAACAAAAACCTGAAAAAACTGTTTTTCTCAGAGCCCACCCCCTTGAGGGGGTCGGGAGGACTTAACTCAGGGAACATCATTGACTGAAAACCCACGTGGCAGCCCCCTCCCCCAGATAACAAATCAGGAAAGAAAAAAAAAAAAGACTACAAGAGAACAACCACCACTACTTCATAGATACAACTTTTATTTTTAATTCTTTCCCACTATTCTGGTTCATTTTTTTTTCTTTTTTTATATAGATAATTTTTTAACCTATTTACCATCACAGTGAGATGTCCAGTACATCAAATTCCATGATAAACTTCTAACCTGAATTTTTTGATACATACACATGTGTTTTTCTTTTGCTTTTCTATTTTCTTAATTTTTAAAAAAATTTTTAATTTAGTTTAGTCCAGTTTATTCCTTTTTTATTTTTATTTTCTAATATTCATATAGAGTTAAACTTCAAGGTAACCCCCTTTCTCCAAGCAATGCTACCCCTATAGGTGAACCAATTTTTAATCCCCCTTTTTCTTAGGAAAGTTGAGTCCTTTAACAAAGATATCAAGATACATCCAGGAAGAATCAAAATAACCTTCCTCGCCCACACCGAGAATCTATAACCATGCTCCCAACTTTTTCTTCTGCCAGTGTCTCTGTGTATTTATGTTTGTCCTGACAGTATATAAATCTTATACTTGGGGTTCTTCTTGACAAGGCTCCTCCTTTTTTTTGCTTATATATATATATATATTTTCTCTCGTCATATACTTTTATCAGTCTTTTTGTTTGTATACGTCATAAATCTTACCCTGGGGCCCATTTGGGCTGAACCTTCTCTTTTATCTTCCCTTTTTTCCTGTCTCTCTCTCTCCCTCTTTTTTCTTTTTCCTTTCTTTTTTCTCTCGTTTGGGTGGGGAATCCTGAGTGCTCAGAAGCGTTCCAGGGTGCACCTTGACTGCACCAAGGTCGATACATCCAGCTACATCTGTCCAGTCATCTCTCACCAAAATGACTAGGAGGAGGAATCCCCAACAGAAGAAAATTACAGAGGATGGGCCTTCTGCAACAGAGCTAATGGCTATCAACATAGACAATATGTCAGAAAGAGAATTCAGGCTAACAATTATCCAGGCAATAGCTAGGTTGGAGAAAGCCATGGATGACCAAACGGAATTGATTAGGGCAGAATTGAAAGCGACCAGAGAGGAGGTTCATAATGTTAGGGCAGAGCTGAAGGCCACCAGGGATGAGGTTCACAACGCTCTCAATGAGTTCCAATCTAATCTAAATTCTCTAAAAGCTAGGGTAACTGAGACAGAAGATAGAATTAGTGATCTGGAGGACAAACAAATAGAGAGAAAGGATCAGGAGGAAGCCTGGAACAA